>NC_069499.1:692483443-692836356 GCF_027579735.1 Bombina bombina | reverse complement strand
CTCAATGGGGTTCAGATCAGGTGAACAAGGAGGCCATGTCATTAGATTTTCTTCTTTTATACCCTTTCTTGCCAGCCACGCTGTGGAGTACTTGGACGCGTGTGATGGAGCATTGTCCTGCATGAAAATCATGTTTTTCTTGAAGGATGCAGACTTCTTCCTGTACCGCTGCTTGAAGAAGGTGTCTTCCAGAAACTGGCAGTAGGACTGGGAGTTGAGCTTGACTCCATCCTCAACCCGAAAAGGCCCCACAAGCTCATCTTTGATGATACCAGCCCAAACCAGTACTCCACCTTCACCTTGCTGGCGTCTGAGTCGGACTGGAGCTCTCTGCCCTTTACCAATCCAGCCACGGGCCCATCCATCTGGCCAATCAAGACTCACTCTCATTTCATCAGTCCATAAAACCATAAAATCAGTCTTGAGATATTTCTTGGCCCAGTCTTGACGTTTCAGCTTGTGTGTCTTGTTCAGTGGTGGTCGTCTTTCAGCCTTTCTTACCTTGGCCATGTCTCTGAGTATTGCACACCTTGTGCTTTTGGGCACTCCAGTGATGTTGCAGCTCTGAAATATGGCCAAACTGGTGGCAAGTGGCATCTTGGCAGCTGCACGCTTGACTTTTCTCAGTTCATGGGCAGTTATTTTGTGTCTTGGTTTGTCCACACGCTTCTTGCGACCCTGTTGACTATTTTGAATGAAATGCTTGATTGTTCGATGATCACGCTTCAGAAGCTTTGCAATTTTAAGAGTGCTGCATCCCTCTGCAAGATATCTCACTATTTTTTACTTTTCTGAGCCTGTCAAGTCCTTCTTTTGACCCATTTTGCCAAAGGAAAGGAAGTTGCCTAATAATTATGCACACCTGATATAGGGTGTTGATGTCATTAGACCACACCCCTTCTCATTACAGAGATGCACATCACCTAATATGCTTAATTGGTAGTAGGCTTTCGAGCCTATACAGCTTGGAGTAAGACAACATGCATAAAGAGGATGATGTGGTCAAAATACTAATTTGCCTAATAATTCTGCACTCCCTGTATTGTAAATAACAGAGGACAAGATTTATGGTGAACTATAAGAATATGTATTTCTTTTTAGGCTTCTTGGATGAGGGGGCTGAGGTGACTGTAGTGGATTTCCTTGTTCTCCTGGTTTGAGAAGATTCTGATGTTTCTGCTGGTGTGCTGGCCACAGATGATAGGCTGGAGGCAGTGTCCTGCTGGTGTGTAAAGTGCTCAACCAACACACCCAATAGTTGATTTTGTTCTCGCCATCTATTGTCCATCTGCATCTGCATATCAGACAGAATTTGCATCATCTGTGGTTTTGAACACTTCCACTTAATGATGTTGCCATGTCCCTCTGCAGCTCTATGCTACATTTGTGTAACCTCTCGTGGCTCCTGAAGAACCTCTCTTGGCTCCTGAAGAACCTCTCTTGGCTCCTGTGGAACAACTCTTGGCATCTTTGTCTGCTCTCAGAGCTTGTTATGAGCCTCCTCTGGAGTGCAATGTATTCCTCACCCAGGGGAGAATACAATGCATCCACAGGCTCTTGAGCAGCAGGGCTTCTAGTTGCTTGAGGTGCAGGTTCAGCTGCATCTGATGTTTCTGGTGGGGCAGGTTCAGCTGCATCTGCTGGTGCTTGAGTACTTTCAGCTATATTTTCATCTGCAGATGGTGGAGCTCGCCCAACTGATGAGGATGGTGGAACTCGCCCAAGTGATGAGGATGGTGGAACTCTCAGGGTTGATTGATAGTCCCACTGATGACCAGTGTGTAACCACTCAGCCTGTCCAGTTGGCACTTATTGTGACATAGTCTGTGGGTAAAAGCCATGACTGCCCTGAGATTGTGTTGGGGGGGGGTAAATACATGGACCCTTTGTGGCTGTCTTGGCTCCCCCTCAAAGCCAAAAGAAGAATATTCCTCTGGCCAGGAATCTTGCCAGGGGTCATATGGCAATGGTGGTGGCATCACTCCTGGGTCCTCAACTGAAGCCATCCAACCCTGCTCATGCCTGGCAGCATACTGTTCATGTGGTTGCCTGAAGACTGGTGGTGGTGGCGGCATGCCTGTGACTGGTGGTGGTGGTGGTGGCGGCATGCCTGTGACTGGTGGTGGTGGCGGCATGCCTGTTTGTATCCTCATGACAGGAAGTTCTGTGGAGGAGTCAAATGATGAGAGGGATTAGTACAGTCAGATATATGTCCATGTGGGCATACAATGTACATTGAAACATGCTAGGGCCTATACTGATTCTTATGTCAAACTCTATAACATGCATGTGCACATTGTGATTTGTGCTATGAGGGATTTTAATATGCGCAGTATACAGGTATATGTTTCATACAATAGTTATGTGTACATGTCAATGATGGAAAAAATGTGTTCTTTAAGTGACACTATGGTCACACAATTTACTTTAGCCTGATGTAGGCACAGAACCTTTTTTTTTTAGCTAAAAGTATTGTGATGGCTATAGTGTCCATTTACTGAAAACTCTACATGTGGCTTGTGGCCTGTGTTACTCTGAGACATGTTAGTATTGCACTTTTCCACCTCATATAATGAATTGCATTGTGTTAAGTAGCATTAATGTAAAATATAATTGTAGATGTTTTTTGTTAGTAGGCCAAATACCATGCTCCTCATTGTGTACATGAATGTGTGATATTAAAGGATGTTATATCTCAAATACATATAATACTGGTGTGTGAGATGTTACTCACCAGCATGATGTGCTGTGGTTGCAGCCCCTGAGTCACAAGCCCCTGGAAGTCCACGGACTGCTGTGATACTCAGGGACCTGCATATCCTCTCCTGCCAGGTGTTATACTCTATGTCCAGGGATGGACCACCGCCTGTTCCCCTCTGGTGCATAGCTTCCTGCCCTATCTTTTCTTTGACCCGCCTCTTGCAGTCATTCCACCGCTTTTTCAGGCCCTCAACAGTCCTCCTCTGTGGGGCCACACTGTTGACGGCATCCTCAACCGCCAACCATGCCGTTTTTCACCTTTTGGCACTGCCTTTGCCCTTCTCCTGCCCGAAGAGGGCACTGTAATTGTCCATGATGGCCTGGACTAGGGCAACATTTTCCTTAAATGAGAAGTTGGGACATCTCAGCCTCTCATCCTCCATGGACACCTGGCTTGCTCCCTGTGATGTCCCTGGTGTGGGTTCCTCCCTATCCTCTCCCTCCTCCCCCCTTCTGTCCACATGTGCACCCTCTGTCCCTCTCCTAGATGTGCCTGGTCTCTGGGGCTCTCGGGCATCTCCCCTCCCATCATCCCTTCTAGCTCTCCCTCTCCCCACTCCACTTACTCCCTGACGGGGACCCCACTGCTCCTCCTGTCCTCTCCAATACTCCTCTCCCTGCCACTCCTCTCCCCTCCTCCCCTCCGCCCTACCTCTCCCTGCTATCCTCACACTAAATCACACTACACACACTCACACTCACTCCCAGTTCAATCACACACAATCACAACCAAACACTCAGCCTATCACACTGTAAAATTCAAATAAAATTTGTGAGGTTTTAGAAAAAAAAGTGTGGTGTATTTGTATATGTATGTATGCAAAATGTGTGCAATATGTAAAAATATGTGTAAGTGTACAAGCTTAATCAAACAACAATGCGACCTAACTAACTCTCTACTCTGACTAATCCTCCACTCCAGTGTAGTGTGCTGTAGCTCAACGAACCATCCAAACATATTGAAGAAAATGGCAGCTGCGCATGGGTTTATATATGAATTTTGAATAGCGTAATTACGTGTTCATTTTTATGAGTGTTAGCCTAATTTGCATAAAACTACTCTTTATTGACACTTTCCGTGGACAAAATACTGGCGTAAGTTACTTGCAATGACTAAAATGTGTATTTGCGCACATTTCAGAAGATCTCCAGTTTGTCCTACTTACGCCAGTTTAGCATCTAACGGCGCAGTATATGTAATACCCCGATGTGCGAGGTGAAATTACGGACGGCGCAGGTTCCCACGCTTGAGCCGAAACCTGCGCCGTATATTTGATCGCTCCCTTAGTGTGAGGAAATATAAGTGAATCAGTGGAAATATCTAAGAAAAGAATCTCACAAAAAAAAAAAAAAAATGCCCATCACTGCACTGAAGCACTTCTAAACCAAATCATGGATTTTATTAGAGTATTTACTAAATATATAATCTCAAATTTACCAAAATGAAAGATAAAGCTAAATACACTGTATATGCACCTGGAAATAATTTTGAAGGTAATCATTTGCTAGATTGATATAAGCTGCTTGCAATCAATGCATATCATAAAAAGCAACCTTATTAATTATATCTCACTTTTAAATGCCAACCAGCTCTATTAATATACAGAAATATGGTACATTTTGACAGTTCAGTACTGTCGAGTCTAACACTTCATTTTCTGCAACATTTGTTTTATATGATTAGTGCAGTTCACAAAAGATATATATTATGATTCAGTGTGTGGTTTTATTACATATTAATGTGTCTAAAATTACTCCATAAAAACTACATTTTATTACTAATGTATTTATTACCTTGTAATTTAAAACAGAATGATGTGATTCAGTGATTGACAGCATTTGTTTGTAATATTTTATTTGGAATAATAAAGTTATGTGTTGCAGTTAATAATAGCATTAAGAAACATTTCTTATGACTTTATAAATATATCAGCATATAACATTTTAGAAACACAGTTTTGACATATGAAAATATTGACAGCCTTTGTACAGAAATGCTGCATTTGTTTAAAGTAGGGGTTTTCAAACCTGTCTACAGGCCTACCTAACATGGCAGATTTTCAGGATATCTGAACTGAAGCTCAGGTGAAATATAATCAGCAGATTAGTAAATATAGTTATGCACTTGCTCTCACCCAAGGTAATCCTGAAAATCTGCCGTTTTAGGAAGGACTGAGAACAGGTTTGAAAAAAAAAAAAAGGTTTAAAGAGATAGTAAAAATGAATACAATTACAAAAACATTATTAAAAGAAAGCCACCATATTCCCTGAAAAAGTAATAAAAGTAACCTTTTCAATCTATATATTATCTGTAAAAGGGCTACTCAGCTCCAGGCAGAGGCCGACCCCTTCAATAAGTACAGAAGTTCGTCAAGCAGACGAGATAACGTAGCGTACAGTTAATACATTTAGGAGTAAGCTTTATTGAGATGACATTTAGTTAATTTTATTTACATATGGAGGTGTAAATAAGAAGTGGTGCGCTCGGTCAAAAATGTTTGTTATATCAATAACATATGATAGAGTGAACATTTCCTAACATCTTCAAAGTGCACATGCCCGTGGTCGATTTAAGATTGAAATGCAATACAAAATCTTCCTCCTTTGTCTAAATTTGCTACCTCAATGTGTACATGCTTGTCATTACGTAATCGCATTCCAAACATTCTTTATTGAGTGTGATTACATAAATCTGAGCATGCACACAACCAGGTAGCAAATCTTGATGAATGAGGAAAGCCCCCACCCCCAACGGCCTCAGTTTAAAAAATTCCTGAACTACTCTGACCAGGCAGCAAAGCCCCCCCTACCTCACTCAAGCGTATCAGCTTGTCCTTTCCCAAATGATCAGTTTTTGAATGCCTCAACCACAACTTCACAACTCCTCCATGCAACATGATGTCCTGAAAAAGAAGACCACTAGCCACTTCTTACTCACTAGTTCCAAAATGCGGAAAGCCCTGAAAAAGGTAAGAACAAAAGCCGTACTGAACAATATTACCTCATAATTTGACCTCCAAACCTCTGGTAATCGACCAACAACCCTTTTCAATAGAGAAAAAAACACTGGACATCCCATTCCCCATAACCTTCCTTCTGCACAAACCTCTAACAGCCATCCTGATCACAACATTTTTTGACATATCAGGTAAACCCCCCAATTGGAACAAAAGGCCAAAGCTGCCATCCTCCTACAAACTTCCGCTGATGACAGACTTTCTATCCCCCAATGCCTTACCCAACCCAGAATAATTTTAAAGCAGATCTCACTGGAATTTAATTAATAATGTCCCCAGCTACTGAATCCCATAATTTCCACACCCTTGCGTAAGCCCTCCAAGTAGACAGAGCTAAGGCCCCCTGTACAAAATTCAAAACTACTGAAAGCCCATCAGCCACAAATCCCTCAGGCAAGCCACACACTCCGTCTCCGCTTCTGGTGCCTCCAGCCAGAAATGCTCCCTCTGAAAATGGGACAAAGAATCAGCAATCTTATTCAATTTGCCCAGTAGATGTACAGCCTGAAAAGACACACTGAGCCTCAAACAATCCAGCACAAATACCCGCAGCAGCCGTACTACAGGAGGCAAATTGGTAGTCAGGTTGTTGATGGCATAAACCAAGCCCTTGTTATCCGAATGAAAGCACACACATTTATTGCTAAGCAAACGAGCCCAGACTCAAAAGCCACCACCAGCGGGAATAGTTCCAAAAAGATCAAGTTCTTTGTCAACCCCTCAGCCTCCCATCTGGCTGGCCAAGCCTCCACACACCATTTCCCTTTAGATAAGCTCCAAAACCATAAGCCCCCGCTGCATCCATGAAAAGACATAATTTTTCATCCCACAACCCACCTCCTGCATCAACAACCGACCATTAAAGTCCCTCAAGAACACTGACCAGACACTCAGATCTTCCTTCAATTCTTTAGTCAACCGAATGTGGTGATAAGGAGTCGTAATCCCCACCATAGTCAAAGATTCTCCAACAGAAGACCCTGCCCACTGGGATAAAATTACATGAAAAATTCAGCTTCCAAGTAAAGAATGAAGTTGCCGAAGCTTAATCTTTTCAGAACCCAAAGCAATCCAAATGGATTCCCTCAAATCCTCCACCTTATCCCACAGGAGCCAACACACTCCATCAACACAGAGTCCACCTCAATTCCCAAAAAGATAAGAGAAGTCACCGGCCCTTCAAATTTTTCCTCAGCCACTGAGAAATCAAACTCTGCAGCCACTGACCCAAACTAGTCCACCAGTTGTTGACAAACCAAAGACCCCACTGGCTCCACAAACAGGAAGCTGTTGAGGTAATGCACCACTGAAGACAAGCCCGACCACTTCTTCAGGACCCACTCAAAAAATGTTATATTGAGCACCCCATAGGTAAACAAAGGTCTACAAAAAACTCTCCTTCAAACCAACATCCCAGTAAATGATGACAACGCGGGCCTACAGGAAGCAACCGAAAGGCCACCTACACATCCACCTTAGCCTTCAATTCCCCAGGACCTGCAGCCCTCAACAAGCCAACCGTCTTGTCAAAAGAGGCGTACTTAACAGCAACAAAATGTGGGTCAATGCCGTCATTGACTGACAAACCCTTTGGGTATTGAATACCATGGATCATACAGAATTGACCCTCTACTCTTGTAGGGACTACTCCCAAGGGGGATATCCACAAATTTGGCAATGGAGGGGATGAAAATGGCCCAGCCATTCTCCCCAATGAAACCTTCTTCCACAATTTTTCCCGAACTACCCCCAGAAATTCCCTGTCATCACGCTGGCCAGGATACAAAACACCTTAGAACAGTTCCCCAACATTTTTGGAAGTTTTCTGTACCTCCTCTTTTATTCCTCTTCCTCCTTCTTCGCCTTATCTGCCTTGTTGTCCTCCTTGATTTCCAAAACCTGGTCCATAGGTAACAATGAAAACTTTTCTAGAAACTCACGCTTCCAGATTGTTTTCCTCACTTCCGTGGTGAGGTGAATACCTAATGTGCTAATAGAACATAAACACGGGCAGCGCAAAGCTTCCTCCGCCACGTTCAATGAGCTCCCAGATGGAGCAACCCCCACTGCCACCGCACATTGCTACTCATGGGAACCCCAGAACCTGAAGGAACTACACCGCTACCCGACAGCCAAGCCTTTAAGACCAAATACCCACACTTTGGAGCCTCCAGACATGTCATTAATGCCTTTAAACCATTCAGCAACTTCTCTCGCTCATCACTCACTAGGCCAACCCCTGCCCCTAGGCACCCCCAGCCTTCTCACATGCCGGCTGATGCACCATACCAGATCCTTCTAGATTAGCTGTCCCAGCTCTAGGCCCTGATTGAGTCACCATTCCATCTCCACTTCTTTTACTTCCTTCTGCCTGAACTGGCCTGCAACCACTACTCATCCTCCTGGGTGGGGAACGACCTCTCTCCCTCCTGGCACCTCCTTCTGACCTCTCTACCCTTGCCCACGTGGGAGAATGAACCTCCACTGGTCTTCTAATAGGAAAACGTGACCTACGAAGGCCATGGCAAGATAAAGATCTCCTTCTTTGGTGTCTACTAGACTCCATAACTGCTCCAGACCCTGGTGACTGCAGAACACCGGAAGGTGTGAGTGCTTGAGCCCTGCCTGATCCCCTAACCTCCCAAAAAACTACTCTAGACTCCCCCTCACTAACTCCTGCCCCCCTTGACCCTCCTACGCTAGATCCCCTGTTCCCCCTTTGTGGTGAAATGAATTGTAATAACTGTGCCAGAGCAGAGATATCGCCTACCTGACCAGCCGTATCTTCTTCTGCTATGGCAACCTCCACTGCCTCATCCTCCTTGAAGTTGCTGCCTGCATCCAAATCCAGCAGCGCCTCCGTCACTGGATCCCGTTGTGCTGTAGGGGCCTCTCCCCCCCCCCCACACACTGGAAAGGCCGTAATTCTCCACCACATTTTCTGCATGAAAACTCATTAAGTCAACTCATTAAGTCTTCCCCCAAAGCTAAATTTACCCCCATAACATCTCCTATCTCAGAATACTCTCAATGCCTATCTAACAAAACAAAAGAACAAAAGAACAACAAATAAAATAAAAAGGAAGGGAGGGGAAGGAAAAAGAGAAGGAAAATACAGAGAGAGAGAGAGAGAGAGAGAGAGAGAGAGAAAGATAGAGAGAGTGAGAGAGAGAGAGAGAGAGAGAGAGAGAGAAGCAAAGAAAGTACAAAAGAAAGGGAAAAGAAAAAGAAAAGGAAGAAGAGGGGGGAAGAGGAAGGGGGAGATGGGGTGTGGAGAGGAAGGGACAGATGGAGAGAGCAAAGGAAAAGGAGAAGAGAAAAAAGCAAAGAGGGAGAGTTCCAAAACCAACTAACCCCCTCTAAAAAACCCTTATTTCATCCCTAACCCCACAGCTAATAAAAAACACCCCACCTACAATCCAGCATTTCCAACACCACCAATACACCTTCCCCCACCCCCACCCCTATATTATAATTAAAATCATAACCCCTATGATATGACTCAGGGCCTATGCCCACACAATACTAGTATCCCCATTATCATCTTGCCAGCAAACCACATTTATACCCAGCTTAAAAAAAGTCTGTCTCTTTATCCTCTCTGCCATTGTCCATTTATGTCCCTAAATCATACAATCCTAAAACCTTCCTCAGGCTGCACAATTAAAATAACCCCTACACCCATAATCAAAAAACATAGCCCATATGCCGTGATTGCTATCAACTACTAACACATTATCTACCACCATAACTGCCCCACACTTTGAATACTGCCACACTCCCTCCACTTCCCCCAACATCTATCCTACCAGCTCCACTTGTGCCCCTTGTTTCTACCGGAGCTCCACCTCTTGCGGTAGGTCTGTGCACGGTGACATCATCACTGCGCGCCGTTACCAAATCACTTGAAGCTGCCTTACTCCTGCTGCTCTCGGTCATTCTCTTCTTACAGGACTTCGTCAAAGACCTCCTCCTGGACCTGGAAGCTGCATCAGAACTCAGCCGCAATGGAGGCCAGGCCGACCGCACCAGCCTCCCTCTCCTCCTGGACCCGCTGTCACCAGACTCCTCCACCAGACCACTGCTGTATAAAGCTGCTCCCAGATCCACTCAGCTCCCCTGCATCTGGCCAAGGCCATCAACTCCTCCAGAAGAGTCTCCATGACAGGTAAGCAAGGCACTTTAGCCGTTATAAAAAAGGTGCCAACAACTAGATCAGCTCCTATAAATAGACTCTGTTCAAGTCCCATCCCTTGTCCTCTTGTTCTCCCTTCTATTCGGCCAATTGGGGTCAATTAACCCCTGCCTCTATTCAAACTTTTGGGTTATTTCTTTCTAACTGAACACCTCGAGGAGCCAATGACAATCAGTATATATATATACAGCCACCAATCAGCAGCTAGAACCTAGGTTATTTGCTGCTCCTGAGCTTTCCTAGATAAACCTTTCAGCAAAGGATAATGAGAGAATGAAGCAAATTAAATCATAGATGTAAATTGGAAAGTTTTTTTAAAATTGTATGCTCTGTCTGAATCCTGACTAATTATGACTTTCCTTTCTTTTTAAGCTTGCACTGTGTTTGTACTTTTTTATGTTATACTTGCACTATACAGGGAGTGCAGAATTATTAGGCAAATGAGTATTATGACCACATCATCCTCTTTATGCATGTTGTCTTACTCCAAGCTGTATAGGCTCGAAAGCCTACTACCAATTAAGCATATTAGGTGATGTGCATCTCTGTAATGAGAAGGGGTGTGGTCTAATGACATCAACACCCTATATCAGGTGTGCATAATTATTAGGCAACTTCCTTTCCTTTGGCAAAATGGGTCAAAAGAAGGACTTGATAGGCTCAGAAAAGTAAAAAATAGTGAGATATCTTGCAGAGGGATGCACCACTCTTAAAATTGCAAAGCTTCTGAAGCGTGATCATCGAACAATCAAGCGTTTCATTCAAAATAGTCAACAGGGTCGCAAGAAGCGTGTGGAAAAACCAAGGCGCAAAATAACTGCCCATGAACTGAGAAAAGTCAAGCGTGCAGCTGCCAAGATGCCACTTGCCACCAGTTTGGCCATATTTCAGAGCTGCAACATCACTGGAGTGCCCAAAAGCACAAGGTGTGCAATACTCAGAGACATGGCCAAGGTAAGAAAGGCTAAAAGACGACCACCACTGAACAAGACACACAAGCTGAAACGTCAAGACTGGGCCAAGAAATATCTCAAGACTGATTTTTCTAAGGTTTTATGGACTGATGAAATGAGAGTGAGTCTTGATGGGCCAGATGGATGGGCCCGTGGCTGGATTGGTAAAGGGCAGAGAGCTCCAGTCCGACTCAGACGCCAGCAAGGTGGAGGTGGAGTACTGGTTTGGGCTGGTATCATCAAAGATGAGCTTGTGGGGCCTTTTCGGGTTGAGGATGGAGTCAAGCTCAACTCCCAGTCCTACTGCCAGTTTCTGGAAGACACCTTCTTCAAGCAGTGGTACAGGAAGAAGTCTGCATCCTTCAAGAAAAACATGATTTTCATGCAGGACAATGCTCCATTACACGCGTCCAAGTACTCCACAGCGTGGCTGGCAAGAAAGGGTATAAAAGAAGAAAATCTAATGACATGGCCTCCTTGTTCACCTGATCTGAACCCCATTGAGAACCTGTGGTCCATCATCAAATGTGAGATTTACAAGGAGGGAAAACAGTACACCTCTCTGAACAGTGTCTGGGAGGCTGTAGTTGCTGCTGCACGCAATGTTGATGGTGAACAGATCAAAACACTGACAGAATCCATGGATGGCAGGCTTTTGAGTGTCCTTGCAAAGAAAGGTGGCTATATTGGTCACTGATTTGTTTTTGTTTTGTTTTTGAATGTCAGAAATGTATATTTGTGAATGTTGAGATGTTATATTGGTTTCACTGGTAAAAATAAATAATTGAAATGGATATATATTTGTTTTTTGTTAAGTTGCCTAATAATTATGCACAGTAATAGTCACCTGCACACACAGATATCCCCCTAAAATAGCTATAACTAAAAACAAACTAAAAACTACTTCCAACACTATTCAGCTTTGATATTAATGAGTTTTTTGGGTTCATTGAGAACATGGTTGTTGTTCAATAATAAAATTAATCCTCAAAAATACAACTTGCCTAATAATTCTGCACTCCCTGTAATTGTACAAGGATTGCATTGCTTTCATTGCTCTTTTAAGAATAAAATAAAAAGAGATTATTTCTAGGCATCAAGTTAACTTAATTATAGACACATTTTCCTATTGCATAAATGCCTGAAAACAAACAGAACATAGAAGCAATTAAAAGAGTCTGTATATTCATATTAAGACATTGCAATAAAAACAATTAGTATTTGACTTTTATCCCATTTGCTTCATTAAAGAACAGAAACTGGCAGAATTTGTGCCTCTCTGAAGTAAATGAAAAATGACTTGAGCAAAAGTGAGAACAATAAGCCAATAGGGTCTCTTTCTATTGCTGACTTGTGCAGGATCAGTCTCTCCCATTTTAACAAATAAAAAATATAAAGCTTAGATTTCAAGAAAAGCTGATTTGCAAAGATTTAACAGTGAATAAAGTTGTTTTTTTTTTTTATATTTTCTAAATATGCCAGCAGAGCTTTTATTGAACCCTGTAACTCAAATAAATCTTTGCAGAACATAATTATGAGATTATATATTAATAAACAGTTACTGGTAAGTTTATATATCAGAAGATATTGAGTTTTGTTAGTGAAGTTTTTACTGAAATAAATATCATAAGAATTATGAAATAATTTTTCAGTGTCCATCTGGATCGACTTTTAAAATATCTAAAAAAATAACTTGAAAATAACACTTTTATTACAGAAACAAAATGTTGCAAAAACAGGCAGCCTACAAGACAGGATGGATATAGAATATCAGCTAAGTGTGCATATATTTGTATAAAATAATTTTTTCCAATGGAAATGTGGTACATTAAATATTATGCACTTTCATAATGCTCTAAAGGGCCCTTATAATGATAAAATGATATGTTCTAATTCATTGAGGTCATATGACTTGTGATGCTGATTGCATCAGTGTCAATTTCCACTTGAAACCCGCAGTGCTTTGTGGGTCCTGAGCAGTATTTTAACTATGTGTTTACCCTTTTGCAAGGGTTGAATACATGGAGTTGCAGCATTGCTAGTGATAAAATGACATGCCCTAACAATATAGCACATACGACATTTCTTACAGTCTTAAAGGGACATTAAACAAAAAAATTAAACTATCGTAGGGTGCAATCCGATATACGACGTAGTTTTTGACGCAAGTGAGGGAACCCGCGCCGCCCATAATTTCACCTCGCACATAGGGGTATTACATATACTGCGCCGTTAGATGCTAAACTGGTGTAAGTAGGACAAACTGGCGATCTTCCGAAAAGTGCGCAAATACACATTTTACTCATCGCAAGTAACTTACGCCTGTATTCAGTCCATGAAAAGTCTCAATAAAGAGTAGTTTTATGCAAATTAGGCTAACACTCGTAAAAATCAACCGCGACTCCATCTAAAAATGCGCCACGTAATTACGCTATTCAAAAGTCATATATAAACCCATGCGCAGCCGCCATTTTCTTCAGTGTGTTTGGATGGTTTGTTGAGCTACAGCACACTACAGTGGAGTGGAGGATTAGTCAGAGTAGAGAGAGAGGCGCAAACAGAGGAGTTAGGTTGCATTGTTGTTTGGTTAAGCTTGTACACTTACACATATTTTTACATATTGCACACATTTTGCATACATACATATACAAATACACCACACTTTTTTTTCTAGCACCTCACACATTTTATTTCAATTTTACAGTGTGATAGGCTGAGTGTTTGTTTGTGATTGTGTGTGATTGAACTGGGAGTGAGTGTGAGTGTGTGAGTGTGTGTAGTGTGAGGATGGCAGGGAGAGGTAGGGCAGAGGGGAGGAGGGGAGAGGAGTGGCAGGGAGAGGAGTATTGTAGAGGACAGGAGGAGCAGCGGGGTCCCCATCAGGGAGTAAGTGGAGTGGGGAGAGGGAGAGCTAGAAGGGATGATGGGAGGGGAGATGCCTGAGAGACACAGAGACCAGGCACATCTAGAAGAGGGACAGAGGGTGCACATGGGGACACAAGGGGGGAAGAGGGAGAGGATAGGGAGGAACCCACACCAGGGACATCACAGGGAGCAAGCCAGGTGTCCACAGAGGATGAGAGGATGAGATGTCCCAACTTCTCATTCAATGAGAATGTTGCCCTAGTCCAGACCATCATGGACAATCACAGTGCCCTCTTTCGCCAGGAGAAGGGCAAAGGCATTGGCAAAAGTTGTAAAACAGCATGGTTGGCGGTAGAGGATGCTGTCAACAGTGTAGCCCGTAGAGGAGGACTGTTGATGGCCTTAAAAAGTGGTGGAACGACTGCAAAAAGCGGGTGAAAGAAAGGATGGGGCAGGAAGCCAAGGCGGTGGTCCACCCCTGGACATAGGATACAACACCTGATAGGAGATGATACGCAGGTCCCTGAGTATCACAGCAGTCCGTGGACTTCCAGGGGCTTGTGACTCAGGGGCTGCAACCACAGCACATCATGCTGGTGAGTAACATCCCACACACTAGTATTATATGTATTTGAGATATAACATCCTTTAATGTCACACATTCATGTACACAATGAGGAGCATGGTATTTGGCCTACTTACAAAAACATCTTTAATTATATTTGACATTAATGCTATTTAACACAATGCAATTCATGATATGAGGTGGAATAGTGCAATACTAGCATGTCTCAGAGTAGAGTTTTAAGTAAACGGACACTATAGCCATCACAATACTTTTAGCTCAAGAAAGAAGGTTCAGTGCCTACATCAGGCTAAAGTAAATTGTGTGACCATAGTGTCACTTAACCCCTTAATGACCGCAGCACTTTTCCATTTTCTGTCCGTTTGGGACCAAGGCTATTTTTACATTTCTGCGGTGTTTGTGTTTAGCTGTAATTCTCCTCTTACTCATTTACTGTACCCACACATATTATATACCGTTTTTCTCGCCATTAAGTGGACTTTCTAAAGATACCATTATTTTCATCATATCTTATAATTAACTATAAAAAAAATTATATAATATGAGAAAAAAATGGAAAAAAACCACACTTTTTCTAACTTTGACCCCCAAAATCTGTTACACATCTACAACCACCAAAAAAACACCCATGCTAAATACTTTCTAAATTTTGTCCTGAGTTAAGAAATACCCAATGTTTACATGTTCTTTGCTTTTTTTGCAAGTTATAGGGCCATAAATACAAGTAGCAGTTTGCTATTTCCAAACCCCTTTTTTTCAAAATTAGCGCTAGTTACATTGGAACACTGATATCTTTCAGGAATCCCTGAATATCCCTTGACATGTATATATATTTTTTTTAGAAGACACCCCAAAGTATTGATCTAGGCCCATTTTGGTCTATTTCATGCGACCATTTCACCGCCAAATACAATCAAATAAAAAAAATTGTTCAATTTTTCACAATTTTGTTCACAAACTTTAGGTTTCTCACTGAAATTATTTACAAGCAGCTTGTGCAATTAATATGGCATAAATGGTTGTAAATTCTTCTCTGGGATCCCCTTTGTTCAGAAATAGCAGACATGTATGGCTTTTGTTGTTGCTTTTTGGTAATTAGAAGGGCGCTAAATGCCACTGCGCACCACACGTGTATTATGCCCAGCAGTAAAGGGGTTAATTAGGGAGCATGTAGGGAGCTTCTAGGGTTAATTTTAGCTTTAATGTAGTGTAGTAGACAACCCAAAGTATTGATCTAGGGCCATTTTGGTATATTTCATGCCACCATTTCACCGCCAGATGCGATCAAATTAAAAAAAACGTAATATTTTTCACAATTTTAGGTTTCTCACTGAAATCATTTACAAGCAGCTTGTGCAATTATGGCACAAATGGCTGTAAATGCTTCTCTGGGATCCCCTTTGTTCAGAAATAGCAGACATATATGTCTGTGGCATTGCTTTTTGGTAATTAGAAGGCCGCTAAATGCCGCTGCGCATCACACGTGTATTATGTCTAGCAGTGAAGGGGTTAATTAGGTAGCTTGTAGGGAGCTTGCAGGGTTAATTTTAGCTTTAGTTTAGAGATCAGCCTCCCATCTGACACATCACACCCCCTGATCCCTCCCAAACAGCTCCCTTCCCTCCCCCACCCCACAATTGTCCCCGCCATCTTAAGTACTGGCAGAAAGTCTGCCAGTACAAAAATAAAGGGAATCTTTGTTGTTTTTTTTTTAAAATTGTATAGCATATTTACATATGCTGCTGTGTAGTATTCCCCTTATCCCCCAACCTCCCTGATCCCCCCCCAAACACCTCTCTAACCGTCCCACTCTGACTTTTTGGGGGCCATCTTGGGTACTGGCAGCTATCTGCCAGTACCCAGTTTGCAGAAAAAAATGTTTTCTGGGTTATTTTTTTCACAGTTTTTTTTTTCTGTAGTGTAGCTTCCCTCCCACATACCAACCCAACACCCCCTGATTTAGCTTTTTTTTAAAATTTTATTAACATTAATACCTGATTACCTATCCTATTACTAATCCTATTTTCCGTAGTGCAGCGTTCCCACCCGCTCCCTCCCGTGCACGCGCCCACCCCCTCCATATCGTGCACGCGCGCGCGCCCGTGCGAGCCCCCGGGCATCCCCGCCCACGATCCCGCCCCCCTGCACATCTCCAGGGCCATCGATGGCCGCCACCCGCCTCCCGGTCCTACTCCCACCCACCAACGAAGGAAGCCACCGATCTCCGGTGCAGAGAGGGCCACAGAGTGGCTCTCTCTGCATCGGATGGCCATACACGGTTATTGCAGGATGCCTCCATATTGAGGCATCACTGCAATAACCGGAAAGCAGCTGGAAGCGAGCAGGATCGCTTCCAGCTGCTTTCCACACCGAGGACGTGCAGTGTACGTCCTCAGGCGTTAACTGCCTTTTTTTTGAGGACGTACCCTGCACGTCCTCGGTCATTAAGGAGTTAAAGAACACATTTTCTCCATCATTGACATGTACACATAAATATTGTATGAAACACATACCTGTATACTGTGCATATTAAAAACCCTCATATTAAATCACAATGTGCACATGCATGTTATAGAGTTTGACATGAGACTCAGTATAGGCCCTAGCATGTATCAATGTACATTGTATGCCCACATGGACATATATATGACTGTACTAATCCCTCTCATCATTTGACTCCTCCACAGAACCTCCTGTCACGAGGATGCAAACAGGCATGCCGCCACCTCCACTACCACCACCAGTCACAGGCATGCAGCCACCACCACCAGTCTTCAGGCAACCACGTGAACATTATGCTCCCATGCATGAGCAGGGTTGGATGGCTTCAGTTGAGAACCCGGAAGTGATGCCACCACCATTGACATATGACCCCTGGCAAGATTCCTGGTCAGAGGAATATTTTTCTTTTGGATATGAGGGAGAGCCAAGACAGCCACAAAGGGTCCATTTATTTACCACCCCCCCCTTAACACAATCTCAGGGCAGTCATGGCTTTTACACACAGGCTATGTCCAAGAAGTGCCAACTGGACAGGCTGAGTGGTCACACACTGGTCATCAGTGGGACTATCAATCCACCCTGAGAGCTCCACCATCCTCTTCACTTGGGAGAGCACCACCATCCTCTTCACTTGGGAGAGCACCACCATCCTCTTCACTTGGGAGAGCTCCACCAGAAGAACATATAGTTGAAAGTACTCAAGCAGCAGCAGATGCAGCTGAACCTGCACCTCAAGCAGCAGCAGATGCAGCTGAACCTGCACCTCAAGCAGCAGCAGATGCAGCTGAACCTGCACCTCAAACAGCAGCAGATGCAGCTGAACCTGCACCTCAAGCACCAGCAAATGCAGCTGAACCTGCACCTCAAGCACCAGCAGATGCAGCTGAACCTGCACCTCAAGCACCTAGAAGCCCTGCTGCTCAAGAGCCTGTGGATGCATTGTATTCACCCCTGGGTGAGGAATACATTGCACTCCAGAGGAGGCTCATAATAAGCATGGAGAATATACAAAGAGGCCAAGAGAGGTTCTTCAGGAGCCAACAGAGGAGACAACAACGATGCAAATTCTGTCTGATATGCAGATGCAAATAGACAATAGATGGAGAGAACAAAATCAACTCTTGGGTGTGTTGGTTGAGCACTTTACACACCAGCAGGACACTGCCTGCAGCCTATCATCTGTGGCCAGCACACCAGCAGAATCAGAAGAATCTTCTCAAACCAGGAGAACAAGGCAATCCACTACAGCCACCTCAGCTCCCTCATACAAGAAGCCAAAAAAGAAATCAATATTCTTATAGTTCATCATAAATCTTGTCCTCTGTTATTTACCATATAATTGTCATCCACATCCATGTGAGGTGTGTTTTAGTACACTAATATTGTTAAAACATATAATAAGGCCTGTGCGGAAATGGCCCAAAAAAAGGTAATATTATCCTGTTTATGACATATTCTTGTACTATAACTCACATCCACAATAGTTGTTTCTGAAGGGTACATATAGTAATATTCACTTCTAAAATGTAAATCAATGTATCTCACATCCAATATAAATGAAAACATTGGTATATATAGTAGTGATGTTACTGATAGGGTGGGCATTATCAGGTGTTTTAAGTCTGCAGGTGAGAGGTTGTGGTGTCTGTGATTGGTTTGACACAATTGCAAAGAGGCAGCCTTCAAGAAGCCTTCAAGAAGGTCTTAGAAATTATCATATGAGCCATCCTAGGTTTTGCTTTCAACTAAGAATACCAAGAGAACAAAGCAAGTGTTCTAATTAAATCTGAAATCAGTTTGAAATAACATGCCCTATTTAAAAGAAGAAGGTTTTCTTTGGACTTGACTGTCCCTTTATATATTTTGGCATCAGTGCCAAGCTGTGTTAGCATTAAATAAAATACACTCCAGTAGGTTCTAAAGAGATGAAGGTAATACAATTTAAAGTAAATAAGCAAGTATATGCCCACAATGTGATAAAGTACCTACAAGCTCAACCATAGGCGTCACTACAGGGGGGCAAGGGGGGGCAATTGCCCCCCTGAAAAAAAAATTTGCCCCCCCGCTTGCCCCCCTAATTAAACAAATTAAGTTTAAAGTGTTTTTTTTTTTTGTCCTAACAGTACCGTGCCGACTGCTAAAGTCATATGACATGTACAGAATTTATGGGCAAGTGTCCTAATAGTCTGTTACAGTGTATTAATAAAATGTTTCTGCTGTCTTCTGATTTTTTAATGTAATATGGTACCGGACCGTTACTGATGTCACATGACATTATGTAAAGCAAAGCCCAATTGTGCTGCACCGCTGCCAGAGTATTGATCAACTGGGCCCGCCCCTGAGCCACCCAGCCAATCCCACTGCATTGAAAATGCTTCTATTCATGACTGTTAGTGGGGATTCTGGGAAGGCGGGACTGACAGACCCTTAGCTCTCTTCAGCACAGCACTGAGCACATGCAATGGAATGCAGTAGGAAGGAAGCTGGAGCGCGGCGGCCACGTGTGAAAGCATGCTGCAGAGTGTAGACAGTGAAACTCCAGTCTGTGTGAGTGACTCTGCCAAGAAGAGAAACATCATTGTGTGCTAGCGACTTGTGTCAGGACCGGTGGATAAAAGCTAAAAGCGATCAGTGACACAAAGAGGTAAGTTGCTACTGGCACATTCAAACATGCCTCAAATTCATATCATGTCCCAATGCAGATACAGATATTGCAAGTACCTGGTAATTAAAGGATGTGCTTTAATTCTGTGCAGCACCAAGTCCACATGCAGAAATGAACACATCAGTAAAGGACTCCGTGCTGCACAGGATCAAAGCACCCGGTTTAATTACCAGATCCTGGTGGTGTTTGTATCTGAAAAAAAACAGAACAGTTTTTTTTTGTCACCATTTGTTATCTTAGGGACTCTCTGGTACTTACAAGATGTGTGGGACAGTGGGGGGAGTAGAGTTGCAGACCAGCTGTATAATGTGTAGTTAACAGTGGCAGATCAGACATACAGCTCAGTCCTAGCTAAACTGATAACACCTTAGTAGCAGTTACCTGCCTCCCCCAATTAACGTTCCCCACACTGGTCCGTTGCTCTAATTTTATTTGGTCCTGGTCCTCCAGCCATCTGAGATCAAAGAGTGACACTCTGGTCACTGGGAGAGAGCAGCTTGTTGATTTATTGCTTCCTCTGTGATTACTGATTTATGTGCAGAGCGGTCCACCCATGAAGTGTGTCCCCAGTGAGTACTAATATTCTTTGCATACTTTAAAACAACGTGTATTCAGGTCATTAACAGTCTTATCAGTTTAGTCATGCTTCATTTAGCAGGGCACTCAGTGTAAAGACTGGGTCCTATCACTGTTATTTACAGTCTCTGTGCCTTTAGTTAAGATTACATTCCAGAGCAGAGGCAGGATTAACAAACTACATACCTAAACTTTAGTGCAAATTTAGGTGCCAGCATGTGTTTTTATTGTGCTTTATGCCTATGCAGTATAAAATGGAATATGATGTAAATGTGCATGTACATATGTGTTTGTATGTATTTGTGTATATATGTGTGTGTGTGATTGTCTATATGTGTATGCCTTTGTGTCTATGTGTGTATGTTTCTGTATTTGTGTCTGTGTATGTATGTGTCTTTATGTATGTGTAGTGTGGGTGTATTTGTGTATGTGCGTGCATATATACTGTGTGTGTGTATGTATATATCTGTGTGTGTGATTGTCTATGTGTGTATGCCTTTGTGTCTATGTGTGTGTATCCTGGAGCTCGGGGAGGGAAGGATGTGTTAGGGGGACTGTGTAGTAAATGGGGCCCTATCTCTCATATATATATATATATATATATATATATATATATATATATATATATATATATATATATATATATGGCAAAATGCCTATTTGACTGTGTAGCCAAAAATCCTATCACTGGCCCTGCTTATCAGGCTGCTAGAGCTGGTTAATTATAAATAATTAGTACTCTGAAATCACTACTATTATTCCAGCCATGTGTAAATACTCTAAGATATGTGGCAGCAATGATCTGAGCACCTTTGTGTTTTACTATAATGGGTATGTGACATCTGTTAAAGGGACAGTAGCACTGATTTGCAGCACGCTAGACTATTTTAAAGGGGACAACCTAATTTGTCAAAAGTTCTTCAAAGTTGCTAACATACTGACTACTAATTGTTGAAAGTCTGCTTTTGTCTATGTCCAACTCCAAAGCCCTTTACCTTCAACAAGAATGCAAATATATCTAGGAAGCCCGCCCCAACCCCAGAGAACAAGGGAGAAACTCACTCCAAAAGACTGTTGTTTTACTTGGATGACAATTAAAAAGCTGCAGATTCCTAAGTTGAGGTTATTTTGCAGCATGAGGAAAAACTACCATTTAAACAAATATTCACAATATCTGTTCCCTATTGCTAAATATGTAAGTCAAACAGTCTGTCTGTAAGGAATGGTTTTAGCTTGTTAAAGAGAAATGCAGCTCAATTGTTTTAATATAAACTTTATATACATTTTTTTTAGTTGCTTTTGCTGTAAAAAAAATAGCTGTCTCTTGCTCCTTAGAGAGGCTGCAGCTCAAGCTCATATCTGATTATAAAATGTTTTGTTATGTATTTTTTCCTCAATTCTTGTTAGAACTGACATTGTATTGTATTTTTCGCTATGACATGTTATGCCAGATGCATATGTTTTGGAAATTACTACTTTTGATTTATTCTTGTAAATTTACATAGATATGTTTGCTATTTGGACATACCAAACTATAGTAGAGCAATAGTTCTTACCAAAATCTCTGAGATTTATATACTGTATGTATATGTTGTGTGTGAGTATAATACACAGTCACACTGATACACAACATATATACAGTATATAAATCTCTGAGATTTATATACTGTATGTATATGTTGTGTGTGAGTATACTACACAGTCACACTGATACACAACATATATACAGTATATAAATCTCTGAGATTTTGGTAAGAACTACTGCTCTACTATAGTTTCCAGGGTATTTTTGTACAGTATTATATTCTTTTCCATAAACTATAGTATTAGTTAGGTAGGAAAATTATTACGTTTGTTTATAATAATCACTTATTTATTTAAAATATTTACGGTATTTACTGCTGTACTGTATACTGATATTCATAATATATATACTTTAGTGCTGTACTATATACTGATATGTATGTGTGTATATGTATATATATATATACTGTATATAAGCTAAGATTAAAAGCAAAACTGGAAGAGTTAGTTACTGCATCTGGCCAAATGGGAGAAACCCAGTTCCAGTTTTGTGGGTTGTATTAATTTATTTTGTAATTTTCACTATGGGCCTTGCACCCAGACTTGTCTGGGGTTAACTGCCTGTGACTCTGGGGACAGTGCCGCTGCCTGAGAGTGCGATTGAGCACCCAGGACTGTGCATGTTGCAGGGTCATAGGTTGTGTGCCCTAGTGTTTGCCGAAATTGCTTTACTATAAAGAAAAGATTTTGAGAGTTTTCCTCTCTTTCTCAGGCTTGAAGCAATACCTGAGGAAGAAAGGAAAACTCAAAAGCTTGTCTTTTAAGTAGTAGGTTAGTACAATAAAAAGGTATTATTTGCAAACCGCATTACTATGGCATTTTGGAATCGTATTTATATATATTTATTTAGTTTTTTCAGTGGTATGATTTAGTGGAGAAAATTATTAGTGCCCCCCCAGTTTTGACTGTGGTGTCTTATATGCCCCCCCTAAATATTGTTCCTAGAGTCGCCACTGAGCTCAACCCATTTGATTATGTTGTGGTTTCAAACTATTTCAAATACACAAATAAACCTTAAAAAAGCAGTATCATAGTATACTGTCCCTTTAACCTTGAGATGCTGCTTAAATGTATGTGTTTGTTAAGGCTTCCAGGGAGTTACGTTGTTTTTTTTAGTCAGTGCAAGGGTTCCTGTGCCTGCAATTTGTGGCGAGATGAGAATGGAGTAGATTTTCTGAATTCTGCGCGCGTAAGTCCTTACGCTGTATATTGAATACCAAATTGCGCATCGTTCTATTTTAGTCTATGGAGAGAAAAAAAATACGGCCGAAGGGTAAAATATACGCGCGTAACTTGTATGCTACGCCGTATATGTAATACCAAAATCGTGCAAAATCTGGTGTCGCCGGCTTTTGAGGGCGACACTGCATATCGGATGGGGCCCATGATTTAGATAGATCACCCAATTTAAAAAAAATTCACTTCCCAATGTATGTCTATTAAATTTACTTTGTTCTCCTGGTATCCTTCAATAAAGAGCAAGACTACGTAGGATTAAGCATGTGTATGTGTCTTGAGCACCTTTACGGCACAAGCATGCTTAACAATGATTTTAGCAATTTATACATTGCTACAAACACTGCTGCCATATAGGGCTCAATATGCGTGCATGTTCTTGAGCCTACCTACATATGCTCTTTAACATTAAATACCAAGCAAATGAAGAAAATTAGATAAAAGGTGTAAAATGGAAGTTTTAGTTTAGTTTTGACTTTTATGCCAATTTAAAGGGTCATTAAACAGCTCTTTTTTTTTTTTGCCAAAAAGTAAATTATGTAACCTGTTTTCTTTAAACAGCTGTCATTGACATAGAGAAGCCAAGAAGCAAATAGAGTAACCTAGGTTTTCTTCAGACAGCAAAAACTATATATTAAATTTGCAGCATTTTGAATAAAACCTTGGTGGAAACTTCAATAGGTCCTTTCTGTAATCGTTTTTTTAGTCATTTAGAACTTTTTTAGGGACTGTTCTCAAATACAGTAATTAATTATAGAGAATGTTTATGAGATCCTAAAGTTTATATGGTATAAAATTTTTGGTATGCATTGCTCTTGGTATGTTTTTAAAGGATCATATATAAATATATCTATTTTTTTATTATAAAGAGAAACATTGATTGTATTCAACTAATTTAGGCCTAGATTTGGAGTTTGGCGTTAGCCGTGAAAACCAGCGTTAGAGGCTCCTAACGTTGGTTTTAGGCTACCTCCGGTATTTGAAGTGACTCAAAATAGGGTCTAACGCTCACTTTTCAGCCGCAACTTTTCCATACCGCAGATCCCCTTAGGTAGATTGCGTATCCTATCTTTTCAATGTGATCTTTCTAACTCCGGTATTTAGAGTCGTGTCTGAAGTGAGCGCTAGACATCTAACGACAAAACTCCAGCCGCAGGAAAAAAGTCACTAGTTAAGAGCTTTCTGGGCTAACGCCGGTTTCTAAAGCTCTTAACTACTGTGCTCTAGTGTACACTAACACCCATAAACTACCTATGTACCCCTAAACCGAGGGCCCCCCACATCGCCGCCACTCGATTAAATTTTTTTAACCCCTAATCTGCCGACCGCCACCTACGTTATCCTTATGTACCCCTAATCTGCTGCCCCTAACACTGCCGACCCCTATATTATATTTAGTAACCCCTAACCTGCCCCCCACAACGTCGCAGCCAGCTACCTACACTTATTAACCCCTAATCTGCCGACCGCAAAGCGCCGCCACCTACGTTATTCTTATGTACCCCTAATCTGCTGCCCCTAACACCGCCGACCCCTATATTATATTTATTAACCCCTAATCTGCCCCCCACAACATCGCCTCCACCTGCCTACACTTATTAACCCCTAATCTGCCGAGCGGACCTGAGCGCTACTATAATAAAGTTATTAACCCCTAATCCGCCTCACTAACCCTATAATAAATAGTATTAACCCCTAATCTGCCGTCCCTAACATCGCCGACACCTAACTTCAATTATTAACCCCTAATCTGCCGACCGGAGCTCACCACTATTCTAATAAATGTATTAACCCCTAAAGTCTATCCCTAACACTAACACCCCCCTAAGTTAAATATAATTTACATCTAACGAAATTAATTAACTCTTATTAAATAAATTATTCCTATTTAAAGCTAAATACTTACCTGTAAAATAAATCCTAATATAGCTACAATATAAATTATAATTACATTGTAGCTATTTTAGGATTAATTTTTATTTTACAGGCAACTTTGTAATTATTTTAACCAGGTACAATAGCTATTAAATAGTTAAGAACTATTTAATAGTTACCTAGTTAAAATAATTACAAAATTACCTGTCAAATAAATCCAAACCTAAGTTACAATTAAACCTAACACTATACTATCATTAAATTAATTAAATAAAACACCTACAATTACCTACAATTAAACCTAACACTACACTATCAATACATTAATTAAATACAATACCTACAAATAACTACAATGAAATAAACTAACTAAAGTACAAAAAATAAAAAAGAATTAAGTTACAAAAAATAAAAAATATCTACAAACATAAGAAAAATATTACAACAATTTTAAACTAATTACACCTACTCTAAGCTCCCTAATAAAACAACAAAGCCCCCCAAAATAAAAAATGCCCTACCATATTCTAAATTACTAAAGTTAAAAGCTCTTTTACCTTACCAGCCCTGAACAGGGCCCTTTGCGGGGCATGCCCCAAGAAGTTCAGCTCTTTTACCTGTAAACAAAACATACAATACCCCCCCCCAACATTACAACCCACCACCCACATACCCCTAATCTAACCCAAACCCCCCTTAAATAAACCTAACACTAAGCCCCTGAAGATCTTCCTACCTTGTCTTCACCATACCAGGTTCACCGATCGGTCCTGAAGAGCTCCTCCGATGTCCTGATCCAAGCCCAAGCGGGGGGGCTGAAGATGTCCATGATCCGGTAGAAGTCTTCATCCAAGCGGGGCAGAAGAGGTCTTCCATCCGATTGAAGTCTTCATCCAGGCGGCATCTTCTATCAACATCCATCTGGAACGGAGCGACAGCATCCTGAAGACCTCCGACGCGGAACATCCATCCTGGCCGACGACTGAACGACGAATGACGGTTCCTTTAAATGACGTCATACAAGATGGCGTCCCTCGAATTCCGATTGGCTGATAGGATTCTATCAGCCAATCGGAATTAAGGTAGGAATATTCTGATTGGCTGATGGAATCAGCCAATCAGAATCAAGTTCAATCCGATTGGCTGATCAAATCAGCCAATCAGATTGAGATCGCATTCTATTGGCTGTTCCGATCAGCCAATAGAATGCGAGCTAAATCTGATTGGCTGATTCCATCAGCCAATCAGAATATTCCTACCTTAATTCCGATTGGCTGATAGAATCCTATCAGCCAATCGGAATTCGAGGGATGCCATCTTGGATGACGTCATTTAAAGGAACCGTCATTCGTCGTTCAGTCGTCGGCCAGGATGGATGTTCCGCATCGGAGGTCTTCAGGATGCTGCCGCTCCGTTCCAGATGGATGTCGATAGAAGATGCCGCCTGGATGAAGACTTCAATCGGATCGAAGACCTCTTCTGCCCCGCTTGGATGAAGACTTCTACCGGATCATGGACATCTTCAGCCCCCCGCTTGGGCTTGGATCAGGACATCGGAGGAGCTCTTCAGGACCAATCGGTGAACCTGGTATGGTGAAGACAAGGTAGGAAGATCTTCAGGGGCTTAGTGTTAGGTTTATTTAAGGGGGGTTTGGGTTAGATTAGGGGTATGTGGGTGGTGGGTTGTAATGTTGGGGGGGGGGGGGTATTGTATGTTTTCTTTTACAGGCAAAAGAGCTGAACTTCTTGGGGCATGCCCCGCAAAGGGCCCTGTTCAGGGCTGGTAAGGTAAAAGAGCTTTTAACTTTAGTAATTTAGAATAGGGTAGGGCATTTTTTATTTTGGGGGGCTTTGTTGTTTTATTAGGGGGCTTAGAGTAGGTGTAATTAGTTTAAAATTGTTGTAATATTTTTCTTATGTTTGTAGATATTTTTTTATTTTTTGTAACTTAGTTCTTTTTTATTTTTTGTACTTTAGTTAGTTTATTTCATTGTAGTTATTTGTAGGTTTTGTATTTAATTAATTTATTGATAGTGTAGTGTTAGGTTTAATTGTAGGTAATTGTAGGTATTTTATTTAATTAATTTAATGATAGTATAGTGTTAGGTTTAATTGTAACTTAGGTTAGGATTTATTTGACAGGTAATTTTGTAATTATTTTAACTAGGTAACTATTAAATAGTTCTTAACTATTTAATAGCTATTGTACCTGGTTAAAATAATTACAAAGTTGCCTGTAAAATAAATATTAATCCTAAAATAGCTACAATGTAATTATAATTTATATTGTAGCTATATTAGGATTTATTTTACAGATAAGTATTTAGCTTTAAATAGGAATAATTTATTTAATAAGAGTTAATTAATTTCGTTAGATGTAAATTATATTTAATTTAGGGGGGTGTTAGTGTTAGGGTTAGACTTAGCTTTAGGGGTTAATACATTTATTAGAATAGCGGTGAGCTCCGGTCGGCAGATTAGGGGTTAATAATTGAAGTTAGGTGTCGGCGATGTTAGGGAGGACAGATTAGGGGTTAATACTATTTATTATAGGGTTAGTGAGGCGGATTAGGGGTTAATAACTTTTTTATAGTAGCGCTCAGGTCCGCTCGGCAGATTAGGGGTTAATAAGTGTAGGCAGGTGGATGCGACGTTGTGGGGGGCAGATTAGTGGTTAATAAATATAATATAGGGGTCGGCGATGTTAGGGCAGCAGATTAGGGGTACATAGGGATAATGTAAGTAGCGGCGGTTTACGGAGCGGCAGATTAGGGGTTAATAATAATATGCAGGGGTCAGCGATAGCGGGGGCGGCAGATTAGGGGTTAATAAGTGTAAGGTTAGGGGTGTTTAGACTCGGGGTACATGTTAGGGTGTTAGGTGCAGACGTAGGAAGTGTTTCCCCATAGCAAACAATGGGGCTGCGTTAGGAGCTGAACGCGGCTTTTTTGCAGGTGTTAGGTTTTTTTTCAGCTCAAACAGCCACATTGTTTCCTATGGGAGAATCGTGCACGAGCACGTTTTTGAGGCTGGCCGCTTGCGTAAGCAACTCTGGTATCGAGAGTTGAAGCTGCGTTAAAAATGCTCTACGCTCCTTTTTTGGAGCCTAACGCAGCCTTTATGTGGACTCTCAATACCAGAGTTATTTTTATGGTGCGGACAGAAAAAAGCCGGCGTTAGCTACGCGGGTCGTTACCGACAAAACTCCAAATCTAGGCCTAAGTAAACTTAGCTAACATCAGAGGCCTATACACGTAGATCATCTAAGGGGACAGCATTTGCAGGGGGAACATTTGTATGGAATTTCATCTTTCTAAGCTCCCATCTTTCTAAGTTGACATATTTTAAGTGATAGCATTAAGAATTATACTGAACATGGGACAGAGAGCTACTTTCTTGCTACTTACTAAGCCTAACATCTGCTGAAACTAACCCTGCCCTTTCTCATTAACTTTCAGATATGTGTTTTTTTACCCTCTGAAACCAATGTCATTTTATCTGCCCAAATAATGTTCCCAGCATGTGTAAAGGCCCTTGTCTCCTTTCTTGTTCCTGTGGTGGCATAGCTGCTATGTCACCACAGTCCCTACCTTAGCACTCATGAACTACTTTTTATTCTGAAATCTCTGTCACTAAACCACACCACCTCACATAAATACTCGCACTGCTACAAATCTCATCACCTACTCTTTCTCTCAGTGTTGCTGCTTTTCAGTATCAGGGGACATTTCTCCAACTCATGGATCCTCCTTCATTCCCACCCTTCCACATTCACACATATCTTACGGGAAGTTTAATAATAGAAAAACACATAACCTTCTATCCCATGCCTCCCAAAGACACATACTCCATTCACTTGTGCTACATTTTGGAACTCTTGCTCTGTATGTAACAATCTTACCTCTATCCATGACCAATTCCTCACCCACCCCCTTAACCTCTTAGCCCTTTTAAAAACCTGACTCTCTTCTTCAGACACAGCCACCCCTGCATCTCTCTCTTAAAAGGAGCTGCACTTTAGCCATACAACAAGCAAGGAGGCGGTGTTGGCATCCTTCTCTTCTCATCCTTCTGTACTTTTCAATACACATTCTCTTCCTTTGAAGCCCATACAATTTGTTTATTTTCAGCCCTATCTGTCAGAGTTGTTGTTATTTATCTCCCTATGGGTCACTCATCTACTCTTTTCCTTGACTACTTCACATCATCACTACCTTACTTTCAATCCTGTGACTCACCTGCCCTCATTTTAGGGGACTTCATTATTCCCATTGATAACCATAGTGCTTCTGAAGTTTCAAAACTCCTGAAGCTCACTTTATCATTCGGGTGGTCATTTAATTGACCTAATCTCCAGCACCATTGTTTTGTCTCTCAGTTTACTAACTACCCATTCCTATTCTTCAACCACCATCTCTTAGAATGCAGCATCACTACACTGACTATACTCCCACCACGTAACACTTCAAATAGACCTCATAGAAATTTACACACTATAAACACAGAACTACTCTCTCATACTCTAAACCGCCTTCTAACTGCAATCTCCTCCTTTTCCTGTCCTGAGGAATATATATTTCTGTATAATTCCATTCTGATCTATGCCCTTGATAAAATAGCCCCTCCTTCCATAGCTCTCACACTTGTAAAAATGCACCGGCACTGCAAAACGCTACTGGAGGAAATCTTGCTCATCTGCCGACTTCTTGCATTACAAATTTATGCTGCACTCCTACTTCTATGCCCTCAGCCTCTCCAAGGAAAATTACTTTGCAACTATCCATCTATGTCTTACAATACCAAGGGTCTTTTCCCACTTTCAACACCCTCCTATGCCCTTCTTCTCCTCCCATTACCATTTCTCCCACAGCATATGACTTTTCAATACATTTAAAAACTTTGGTTTAATGTTTTACTTTCCTAAAGGTTTATGTTTTATCTCACTTGACTTCAAGCTGATGAGAGCCGATTAGATCTATGGAAGCTATACTTTCCTATGCTGTTTTACTCTTCTCATACTTTATCCATTGGAAATGTTTGCTGCATTATGCGCATAACTGGAAGCTAGAGGGATTCCGGTCTGTTCATACACTATTGACTCAATATTATAAAAGTAGGTTTAGCTTATATTTTTATGTGATACCACATAACATCTTTTATTTTTTATAGTAGTAAGGAGACATTTTGTACTTCAGGCGCTTAGACTTCCACTTTGTAACAGCCAGCGGCCATGGCAGTGGGTTGGCTCCTTCTTGCCCTAAATAGTCTTGATAAGTCTTTGTTTTTAGACACATGCATATAGACTTGAAAATATGCATAGACTACTGATGATAGTAGGGGACTGCAAGCGGATAAAGATGTAGTGGTAAGTTCTAATGAGCTTTAAGGCAACACAGACATTTATATGCTATCTAACTTAGGTTAGTATATTTAATGATGTACTTCCTTATAGAAGACTAAAGCACAGATCTTAGTGGGTCTTTAACATAGAAATTTCCCTTAGCTGCAGCAGTTGTCATCTATATAGTATTGAGTACCTTGAAGTTACATGTTGAGAGTTTAGCTTTACCCCCTAATTAGAGCATCTCACTCTTGTACTAGTTTTAATAACCAATCCGAAGTTATGGCTCAGGGAGGCACACAAATTAAGAATATACACACACACTCCTAGATAACTGAAATGTAGCCTTGTTAAAATATGTTTGTTTTTTCTATGTTATGTTAGCTGGCAGTCTCGGCAACCGTCCCTAGTGCTTTGCTTAACATTCTTTATAGATAGTTTCTGCTGTGCAGTGTTCTATATTAGAAGCTCTACATATAAGGCACATACTAGAGCAGCCACATATGTCAGCTGTCTGTGACACAAGGTCTTAATGTCTCTTATGGTAGAAACATGTTTTTATCTAACCTATGCTGCTATTATAACTGAGAGGTCGAATAACTGAGGATATTTGGCTGAGAAAACGTATCTAGTATTGGTATATTGACCTATCGGCCTATTTCCAGATCTTTATTTGCTCCTATACACCTTAGATATTATAAGCATTTTGAATGTACTGAATCTTGCTATATCCTGCCTACATTGGCCACAGCAGAATTTTCCATTGTAAATTTTATTTATCATTGGAAGCCATATTAACTTTTGCTTCAATTTGAACCCCTCCTCCCCCCCCCTCAACTATTTTCCTTATTTTAAGGTTAAGCTGTGTTTACCCGCTGTTTTATTCTATAATTGCTCATATTTTAATCATAAGCTAGGGCCCTCATTTGGACCCAACTTGTTATATATTTTCATATACCTATATCATTGCTCATTAATACTATAAACCTCCTTTCCTTAAGATATTAGTTTAGCTGAGGCAAACGTATGGGGAACATGTAATAGAAAATGGAGATTTCAGTTACTCAGGTTCATCACGTTCGCAGAAATGTATACATTCCAGTGCACTCCTAATTTATTTAGTGTGGTCTGTGTACGAAGTTTATTTTTGTGCCCTTTGTTGTTGTGATTGAACACATTATTTGTATTGTTCTAACTATAAATCTCAATAAAAGAATGTATAAATAAAAAAAAAAACATATTTGTTAAAAGATGCGTACAATTTATGTTAAGATGCCTCTACTATGTTTCCTAGTCCCTCAACTTCCCCATGTACTTTCTTTAGAATGTAAGCTCATGAGTCCATATGTCCTGTTGATGATTTTATGTAAATATGGTTTATAGCTTACAGTGACTCTAGGGCAGGACTCTTTATACTTATAATTTATGTCAATGTCTTGTGATTATTGTACTCCCTAACTGCATACCTAATGTCACAGTGCTGTGTGATATGTTGGTGCTTTATAAATAAACAATAATAATAATTAAAATTTTGTAAAGTATGTTTTTTTAGGGAAAACGTTTTGTCACTGAGCTTCCAAAAAGATAGTTGTATCATCAAGGTTTTTACTACGCTATAAAAAAAGAAAAACAAAATCCCTCAGGTGTCTTGACAAAATCTATGAGGAGCTGAAAAGCATAGAACACTGAAGGAATAGTGAAAATTTGGAAAGAATGGTGGAGCTGGCTTCTTTTCCAGGACATCAAGAAAACGAATTAAGGAGCACCAGACAGTAGTTGTTAAAAATAAAACGTAACTTTTATGCCGCTTCAAGCAGTTTGCAACAAATTTGCAATAAAACAAATAGATCCAAAGTTAGCATAGCATGTTGTATCAAAGGAAGCGTCCCAGCTTATGCGTTTCGGCATTATCTTCACATATCCTAAAGTAATGAATCCATTCATGACTCAAGGCATATCTATAAGATTCTCTAAAGGTGAATTTTACTTTGATCAGTGGCGTCACTATGGTTGGTGTCACCTGGTGCGGTAACTCATGGTGTCCCACACCTCACCTCTACTAGGGTTGCCACCTTTGTAAGAAAAAAATAACAGCCACCCTAATTAGCAGACAAATAGATAGAAAGCAACATAGACAGATAGACGGACAGCAACATAGATGATAGATAGATACATAGATAGATAGACAGATAGAGAGCAACATAGATAATAGATAGATAGACAGACAGATACAGGCATGAAGACATGTGGGTGCGGCCATGCAATAAATAACCAGCCACCAATTGCCCACCAAATAAAGTGTAGTGTAGTTATTAATTAAGAAAAATATAAAAAAATTTTTTTTAAATAACTGCAAGGAGCAGTTATAAGGGGTTAAAGTTGGCGGGAGTGAGGTGTTATAAAAAAATGGGAATGTGGGGGGCGGAGCTAACCGCCGATGAGGGCAGCCGTGTTAGAGAGGAGCTCCTGACATTGTGCCTTATAATTGAGGTTTCGCAATCAACCTACCCTACTTTTTGGTCATAATTTTACAGAATAGCCCTTACAGAAGATTGCCACCACACTTTTATCTGATAGCCAGACCATCCGGCTGTGATTCTCAGGCTCAAGTGGCAACCTGACCGGACCAGACACCAGAGCCGAAGGAAACATCTCGCAGCTGCTCCGGAGGGTCGGGGATCCGCTCCGGAGCTATTACTAGCTGCAATCTGCCTCACCGGGTGGGAAGCTGAGCCTCCTGGACCACCCTTCAGAAGCCGGTAAGAGGCGCCAAGTGAGACTGCCGTGACACCCCCCACTACTAGCCTAACTGCCTGCAGGAGTGCAGCTGGAGAGACCACACTTTCCTGCATATCTACGGCCTGGCAGGATCGCCTGCTCCCACCTCCACAGTGCCTACCTGCTGAGATAGTCGTGGGACTGGATCCACGTCCTTCTTCGGCTTGCGCTGTTTGGCGCGAAACCCCGCCATCTTGTTGGAGGCCTGTTTCAACCTGCAGACCGCGACCCAGCGTGACCGGATCTCACTGAGGCAGATCCGGACACCTTCTTGCGGAGAAGAGCCGAAGCCAAGCGTGAGGAGCACTGGTGAGTGGCAATATAGCAGCTTCAAACACTGCCCGATACCCCAGCCGCATAGTTAGAGGTGGGATCAGACAGATAGGAGAATAGGGATTACTAAGAGAACTCCCTTCATAGCGAAGTCTGGGTCTTTAGAATACAGCCTGCATCCCTCCCTGTCACTGACCAACATACCCAAGGGAACTAGTCCTACACAATTCCCAGGGAGCACGAACATAGCATTCTGTTAGACAAGGTACTGGCAGACTTTGGCCATTAATTAAAAATCTCCTACAGGCCCGCTTGGGCACTGAGAAGAATCACCACCCTACCTTTCAAGCCCTTCTCACAGTGACCCCTGCCTTTATTGGGCCTTATTATTCTTTCACCAGGCCTTACTCTCTTTTGCTTTGTGGCCCACGCAGCTTTTCGCTCCACTAAGCTCTCAGAGGCTATTAGATTAGAGAGCCTTGCATAAAGGGACAGTGTCTGTGCACACTCTCTCACTGCATCGCCTAGGAGGAATACAACTGACCCCAAATCTGGGTAACAATCATTACAGCCCCCTTCATTGACAGATAGTTGAGAGAGCTTGAACTTTGACACTTCACTCACATTTTACACTCTCACGGCCGTGAGACCTCAGTCTGATCCTTTAATGAAAAAATAAATGTGAAGGGCTGCTGCATCAGTGCTATTGTCCTTAGGTTTGCCACCTAAGGTGTAGTGTCATTTAACAATATTGGCCTAACAATACCTTTCCTTCCACAGGTTTTTCACAGGGATTAACTGGTTACCTGTACTATTTCATTGTATTGCACTCTGTATTATTCCAGTCTCCACTTATAACTGCAAAAAAAAAAAAAATGCCAGGCTTATTGTGTTTAGTATCTTCAGGAGTTACACAGTGTTAACACCCACACAAGGGACTGACGGCTTTTTGGCTTCCCCCTAATTTAGACCCTGCTTATCAAACTTGGCCACACACCCGCATAGTCTGTAACTACCACGGCCTGATTTGTGCTGACTCAGTGGGGGCAGACGCTGCAATTTCGGCTTAGGCCCCAACCCCTTTACATTAGAATTTGCAGCACCAGCCCATTGAGCTTAGACTATCTCCCTGAATTGTAATATTGTTACATTGCTGAGCCTCAACCCTCCTACTATAAGGGAGCTACTGCCAGAGTCTAGTGAACCACTGAGTATAGTTATTTACCTTAAGCCCACCCCACAGACCTAAAAACAAAAACGTAAAAAGAGAGGGGGTAGAGGGGGAGCAGCAAAACAAAAAAAGAAAAAAAGGGAGCAAAGGAAGGAGGTGAGAAAAAGGAGATAGCATCAGCACTCATATGATTGCCACATAGACTGCTTGTGAAAGGACATAGACCATAAGGAGCTAATTTACACCAGAACTGCCACCTACACACTGAAACTACTGCGTATAAACTCACACTGACTTGGTGCACTTTGCAACTTGGTTTATTTAGGTTCACTTTCTAGTCACTCTTGGCTGCAGCGACAGCTTATGTGCCTTTAGGTCTCTAACCTAAAGTGGAGTGTAGCTTCATATATTTGCTTTACTAACCACTTTTTACCCCAAACAGGTGGTGTCCATCGTGCTTTTACCATTTCTTCCTTTCCAGGTTGTCTATTTTAAGGTGTGGCCTGCTGACTCGCACTCTTTAACTGGGTCTCTGGTATTTTTTGTCTCTACAAATTTTGTACGTGGGTCCCTCACCTTCCCGCTCCTGCCCAGCTAGTCTGGGTGGGTCACTTCCATTTCCCTTTTCCCCTTCCTTCGGGTCGTATCCCCCAGGTTCCCCGAGGTGAGAGTCTACCGCGTGTGCCATATATCTCAGTTACAGGCTTTCTGCATATTAATGATGTAACCTTTTTCTTTGAAATGTAACTCAGCCCGCTCTAACTGTGGGATAGCCCATTTGTAGATTGTGTGCTTGAATGTGTCATGTATAACCCTTGATTTTTCTTCTCAGTAAAGCAGCCTCTTATATATGTGCCTCTAGGGATCTTTCGCTCTGCTCACCAGGAAACTTGTCACTGGGCTTTAGAATGCCTCACATGATGAAGAAACATTGAAAGTCAAATCCCAAACCTAGGAAGACAGTGTTTGACCACTTTGTGCACTCTTCTAAGGAGTCTCTACCCCACCCAGCCGAGGAGATGAGTGAACTTGACTCTCAAGACGAGGAGACCCAACCCAACCTCCACTCTACAGCCGCTTCCCATCATTACATAACAGAATCATCACTTAAGAAACTCTTAGCTATTCAGACTAAGTCTATTACCCAAGAAATCCAGCGCAGCTCCGCAGAGCTTAAGAAAGAAATTTCCGAAATTTTGGCCTATGCCGAAAATCTGACTGAGCAGCTATCACAACTGGAATCTAAAATGGCCGACATGGAGGACAGATCAAGACGTAGTAATATAAGATTCAGAGGAGTCCCAGAATCTGTAGCCCAGGCAGATATTCAGGGCTATCTTCAAGATCTCTTCAGAGAGCTTATAGGCTCCCCTGAGGGCCTTACCAGCACAATGGAGAGAGCTCACAGGGCCTTGCGCCCTAGGACAGTGAGTTCTGACAAACCGAGAGACATAATAGTGTGCTTCCATAGTTTCTTATATAAGGACCGTCTTCTCCAGGCTGCCTACCGTAAACCAAATCTTAGCAGTAGATTCGATGGAGTCCAACTGTTACCTGACTTGTCAGCGCACACCCTCCAACAACGTAGCCATTTCCAGTCTGTCACTACTGCCCTACGCAAGGCCAACCTCCGGTATAGATGGGGGTTCCCTACCAGGCTCATAGTAACCAAAGATAACCAGACCATAACCATCACCACACCCTCCCAGGGTATGACTCTTTTAGCCTCATGGGGTCTAATGACGGCCCCCCAGAATACCCAGATCCAACCTCAATCCGCCCTAAGAGCCACAGCTCCTGAATGGTCAACAAAAGATCAGAGGGCGAAAAGACCGAAGATACAACAACTGCAAGAGTCCCAAGATCAACCTGGACCTAATACGTAGGGTCCCCAGAAAGCTGTAGGTCAAGGTCTAGGGGTATGTGGGCTCCTGGGTCTCCGTTGATCATCCTGGCTGACCTGTTTGTAACACGAGTCGGGCAGGGTTTCGGGGAGGCCTTGAGAGGCCCACAAATTGTTTATTCAGTTTATAAGTTATATGTTATCTTTCTTGCCTAGATATGTTATTTGCTGTTTTATAACCACTTAAGTTTAAGCACTATATGTTTAGTTGATTATGTTATTAGAGCGGGGCTGACGTTTTTGCCCCTCTGCACTAGCTCCAGAGCTATATGCTCATCTCCCCCCCATTGAAGCCCACGATAGAGCTCGTCTGAGGTGGACTACTTCCACCGCTTCAGAGACACTACCAAGTGTCTTCTTTTTTCCTTACCCATTTTTTTTACTTACCCTCTCCCCCCCCCCTTGTTCCCCAGACATTTGTGTTCGGGTCTCCAGCACTCAGTCCTTAGTCACTCCTAGATATGACTAGTTCTCCTTTGAAGTTCCTTACCCAAAATGTTAGGGGACTCAACACCCCCTTTAAGAGAAGTCTTTTACTGCGCTCACTGAAACATCACAACCCTGATGTGGTGTTCCTCCAAGAGACACATTGGCTCATGAACGAGCCGATCAGGCTCTCCACTAGGGAATACACTCATATAGAATTTGCACCTTTCACAAAAAAAGCCAGAGGCACAGCTATTCTTCTTCACAAGAGGTTAGCTATTGAACCAGTCCTTACAATTAGAGACCCACAGGCCAGATATGTTATCCTAATTTGTAACATTAACCATGTACTTTACACACTAGCGTCAGTCTACCTACCCAACACTCAATAACCTAAGTGCCTCAAACACATACTTCATGTCATTTCCCAGCACAAACAGGGTAGGGTCATTATTTCGGGAGACTTCAACATGACCTGGGACCCGAAGGTTGACAGAAAATCCTCTGACATGGCCAGGACTCCCCCTCTTACAGAACGGCTAGCTGCGAAATTCCGAGCCCTTATGACTGGCTCAGGCTATTTTGATATATGGAGGGCTACCCACACTAGAGACTGAGATTATACTCACTACTCACAACCGCATCGACTATGCACCAGACTTGACTACATGTTCTCTACGGCAGACTCTCTAGACCTAGTTACTAATTCAGCCATTTCTATCTGCCCCTGGTCTGACCATGACTGTATCACTGCCGGACTTGTTTATACAAATACTACCCACTCTAGAGCCTCCTGGCGCATGCCCCATAACCTCCTACAAGATATTGCTCTCAGAGAAAAATTGCGCACAGAAATCCAATACTTTCTGGGCACTAATGACAATGGTCAAGTTGGAGATGACACCCTCTGGGGAGCTGCTAAAGCTACTGTTAGAGGCTTGATGATCTCTGAACAGGCTAAGCTCCGAAAGCAGGTGGGTCTCTCGTTGTCCCAAGCCCATACCAAACTAAGAACCCTAGAGTCCCAAAACAGAATAAAGCCTGTTATCTCGTTAGCTGCCCAGATTGTTGATCTTAAAAACCACATCTCTCAACTAGAGCTTAGAAGAACCCAAGAGAACCTTAGTAAACTAAAACAACTGTTCTTTTATAAGGGCAATAAGGCAGACACCCTCCTTGCCAATAAAATCAGAAACAGAACTAGTAACTTGCGTATTCATAGCATTGCCACAGAGAGCTCCCTTCTCAAGATCCCCTCGCAGATAGGCAAGGCTTTTGCTGAATTCTACTCCAGACTCTACAATATAGAGAGGTTTGAGAGTCCCCCTGTAACCCCGGCGGACTCCATCAGGGAATACTTAAAAGCATTGACCCTCCCGTCCCTCTCACCCGATCAAAAGGATTCCCTAAGCCTCCCTTTCTCTCTCAGGGAAGTGCAACAAGTCATTAAGAATTCTAAATCTTTCAAATCACCTGGTCCAGACGGCTTCCCAGTCTATTTTTATAAAACTTATATCCAAGAACTCTTCCCCTTGCTTCTCAGACTATTTAACTTAGCCAGAGAGGAGGGCAAATTTAAGAGTGAATTCTTAGAAGCCACTATTACTACTATTTTGAAACCTAATAAGGATCCTACGCTTTGTGCCAGCTATCGACCAATCACGCTAATTAACACTGATATAAAAAAAAATTCAAAAATCTTAGCCAATCGTATACCCAATCTGCTCCCCCATTTAATTAACCCAGACCAAGTGGGGTTTATCCCCAAAAGAGAAGGACCAGATAACACTAGAAGACTTTTAAATGTGATGAGCCTGTCGTCCAGTCTTAATAAACCTTTGGCGATTATTTCACTGGATGCGGAAAAGGCCTTTGATCGGGTGAGATGGCAGTATTTGTGGGAAGTGCTGGACACCTTTCAATTCCCTGATTCCCTTGTAAGAGCAATTAAGGCCTTATACTCCACTCCTTCTGCCTCGGTGAAGGGCCTGGGTTTCCAAACTCCCCCATTCCTTATTTCTAACGGGACCAGGCAGGGGTGTCCCTTATCGCCCCTACTCTTTGCTCTGGCTATTGAGCCGTTAGCAGAGCAAATCAGATCGGACCCGCACATGGTTGGGACCACCCTATGCGGTTCCAAACACAATATTGCCCTGTTTGCTGACGACATTACCCTCTTCTCGTTGGACCTCTCGACTACTCTTCCCAGACTTCTACAAATAGTTAAGGAATTTAACGCCCATTCTCATTATAAATTAAACGTTTCTAAAATGGAGATTTACACCCAAGGCTACCCACACTCGGCTCTAGCTCCCCTAAAAGCCAAATACCCTTTCCGATGGTCAGAAATGTTCGTGACGCATTTAGGTGTCAAACTTTCCAATGATTTCCCTCGGATTGTCAGAGATAACTATCTTCCTTTGCTATCGGAGCTTCGCTCCCTTAGTAAGAGTTGGAATCTCTCGCATGTCACGTGGATGGGACGGATTGCAGCTCTGAAGATGTCCTTCCTTCCCCGTATCACTTATTTATTTCGGTGTCTACCTATCAGAGTTCCTAGACAAATCCTCCTACAGTTCCAGAGTGAATTCACAAAGCATATCTGGCAGGGCAAACCCCCAAGAGTGGCACAGAAAGTCTTTAAATTGCCCAGACAGAAAGGAGGTTTGGGCTCCCCCTCGATAGTAAGATACTACGAAGGGGCGATGCTCACCCATGTCTCACAATGGGGTGTCAGGCAGGCTACCTGCAAATGGCGCTCCATTGAACAGGCCTCGTTGCCCCACAACCTAACCTTACGAGACCTCATCTGGACGCCCACACATTGTCGCAGAGGGTTAACTTTGACAAATCCTGTCATTCGTGAATGCCTGCTATTCTGGGATAAAATCCGCCACTCTAGAGATGTCGCTCCCCATCCATCTCCTATTACCTTAATACCTGGCCTGCTGGCAGGCCTACAGGATTCCCACCCACTGAAATGGGCCCAAATTGGAATTAATGTGGTCTCGGACCTCTGGCTTCCGTCACCGGAAAGTGGATTCCGATCCCTTCTTCAGTTGGGGACAGATGTGGCCTTACCCCATATTCTAAAATTCGAACATCATAGAATTAAAAACTTCTTGATCTCTTGGGGTTTCAAGCCCCAGCTGGCCCGTCCACTGACTCCATGGGAGGCCACCTGGTGCCAGGGGATCAGGCTCTATCGACCTCTCTCTAGACACTATACCTTGTTAGACCCACACTCAGATTCGGATACTACTCCCCACCTCGCAAAGTGGGAATCCCTACTTGAAAAATCATATACGGAGGAAATTTGGAGATACACTCATGAGCGTACCAAAAAGGCCATACATTGCACAACCCTATTTGAGACTTATTACAAGCTGCTGGCTCATTGGTACTATGTACCCACCAGATTGGCTAAAATATTTACAGATGCGTCCCCTTATTGCTGGAGAGGTTGTGGCCAGAGAGGCGACTCTTTACACATTTGGTGGGAATGCCCCGAAATTCGCCCTCTATGGGCTAGATGTTTTAGAGTCCTCTCCAAACTGGGTGTTTCGCTTCGTATCTCGCCGGCAGTTGCCCTCTTACATGTAGGTGTCCATGCTATTCCCAAGCACCATGCGTATATCAGCATTTACCTCTTTATGTCCATTAAGCACCTAATAGCTTGCGACTGGAAAACAGAGTCCCCACCTAGCTGGACAAGGGTCCGCTTTTATATGGCCTATCTTTATACCATGGAAAAAGATATATTTTATAAACTGGGTAGCTCTGACCTTTTTGAGCTCACTTGGGCTGACTGGCAAGACGAAAACGACACAACCTGGAAACCTAATGTCCTGACCCCCTGCTAGCCTCCCACGGATGACATAAGGCCATACCTTAGGATATGCCCTTCTAGTTTTGGGGGGTTTACACGACATCCCTCCCCAGGACCAACCACTCCCCTCCTGCCCTCTTCTATCCTGCTCCTGGACATCCCCCCCTTCCCCCCCTTCTTTCCTGGTTTGGAGACCTGGGAGTCTCCCTCATATGAGTGTTATGATATCTCTTTGGATTATGACCAACTCTTGAGTTTTATATAGAGCTCAACGCACTTTAAACTGTGTAATACTATACTGTTCTGATGACAATTGATGTCCTCACGCTGTTAATTTATATTTACTTGTGTTTGTATTATTGATAAGTTCAATAAAGCTCTTTTGAAAAAGAAAAAAAAAAAATGGGAATGAAATGTGCCTTTACATTGCAGTCTATGGGGACTGTGTGATCCTTGTAAATATATATGTATATGCTTATATATATATTTATGTGTAAATATGTGTATATATGCATATAAACACATCTATATACAGTATCCCACAAAAGTAAGTACATCCCTCACATTTTTGTAAATATTTTATTATATCTTTTCATGTGACAACACGGAAGAAATGACAGTTTGCTACAATGTAAAGTAGTGAGTGTAAAGCCTGTATAACAGTGTAAATTTTCTGTCCCCTCAAAATATCTCAACACACAGGCCTCTATTTATCAAGGTCTGTCGGACCTGATCCGACAGTGAGGATCAGGTCCGACAGACCTCGCTGAATATGGCGAGCAATACGCTCGCTGTATTAAGCATTGCACCAGCAGCTCACAAGAGCTGCTGGTGCAACGCCACCCCATGCAGACTTGCGGCCAATGGGCCGCCAGCAGGGGGGTGTCAATCAACCCGATCGTACTCGATCGGGTTGATTTCCGGCGATGTCTGTCCGCCTGCTCAGAGCAGGCTGACAGGTTATGGAGCAGCGGTCTTTGTGACCATAACTGCTTCATAACTGCTGTTTCTGGCGAGTCTGCAGGCTCGCCAGAAACACGGGGCATCAAGCTCCATTCGGAGCTTGATAAATATGCGCCACAGCCATTAATGTCTAAACGGTTGGCAACAAAAGTGAGTAAACCCCTAAGTGGAAATGTCCAAATTGGGCCCATTTATACCATTTCCCCTCCTCCGTTGTCATGTAACACGTTAGTGTTACAAGGTCTCAGGAGTGAATGGGGAGCAGGTGTGTTAAATTTGGTGTTATCACTCTCACACTCTCTCATACTGGTCACTGGAAGTTCAACATGGTTTCTCATGGCAAAGAACTCTCTGAGGATATGGAGAAAAAGAATTGTTGCTCTACAGAAAGATGGCCTAGGCTATAAGAAGATTGCCAAGACCCTGAAATTCAGCTGCAGCATGGTGGGCAAGACCATACAGCGGTTTCACAGGACAGGTTGCACTAAGAACAGGCCTCGCCATGGTCAGCGTCATATACGGAGGTTGTTTTTGGGAAATAGACATATGAGTGCTGCCAGCATTGCTGCATAGGTTGAAGGGGTGAGGGGGGTCATCCTGTTAGTGCTCAGACCATATACTGCACACTGCATAAAATTGGTCTGCATGGCTGTTATCCCAGAAGGAAGCTTCTTCTAAAGATGATTCACAAGCAAGTCTGCAGTTTGCTGAAGACAAGCAGGCTAAGGACATGGATTATTGGAACCATGTCCTGTGGTCTGATGAGACCAAGATAAACTTATTTGGTTCAGATGGTGTCAAGCATGTGTGGCGGCAACCAGGTGAGGAGTACAAAGACAAGTGTGTCTTGCCTACCTACAGTCAAGCATGGTGGTGCAAGTGTAATGGTCTGGGCCTGCATGAGTGCTGCCGGCACTGGGTTAGCTACAGTTCATTTAGGGAACCATGAATGTCAACATGTACTTACTGTGACATACTGAAGCAGAGCATGATCACCTCCCTTCAGAGACTGGGCGGCAGGGCAGTATTCCAACATAATAACGACCCCAAACACACCTTCAAGATGACCACTGCCTTGCTAAAGAAGCTGAGGGTAAAGTTGATGGACTGGCTAAGCATGTCTCCAGACCTAAACCCTATTGAGCATCTGTGGGACATCCTCCAAACAGAGGATTGGAGAACAAGTTCTCTAACATCCACCATCTCCGTGATGTCATCATGAAGGAGTGGAAGAGGACTCCAGTGGCAACCTGTGAAGCTCTGGTGAACTCCATGTTCAAGAGGGTTAAGGCAGTGCTAGAAAATAATGGTCGCCACACAAAATATTGACACTTTGGGCCCAATTTGGACATTTCCAGATAGGGGTGTACTCACTTTTGTTGCCAACAGTTTAGACATTAATGGATGTGTGTTGCGTTATTTTGAGGGGACAGCACATTTACACTGTTATACAGGCTGTACACTAACTTCTTTACATTGTAGTAAAGTGTCATTTCTTCAGTGTTGGCACATGAAAAGATATAATAAAATATTTACAAAAATGTGAGGGGTGTACTCACTTTTGTGAGATACTGTATGTATATATACATATATATTTAAATTTGCTTCCCATCGATGCACAACTTACCCCTTTTACTGTCCTAGGTTCTCATGCCGTCTCATTGGAGCCTATAGAAGCATGCTCTCATGAGCGTAAAGCTTCCATTCAATGAGAGGTCGCGTTCGCATTGCACCTAACTTGTAATACCAACACACATTTGTGTAAGCAATATTTTGAGCTCCACTCATAAACTAGCCCTTAGAGAATAAGCCAGACCTCACAGAGAACTTTCAGCCAAGCCTCTGAAACATCAATGTTCAGCATACAAGCAGTGTCATTTACCAATAAGGAGACACTCTGAATTTTGCATATAAACTACCACATTTCATAATTAATTTTTATTTCGCATGTGTCATTTAGTTTACTTAGAATTTCTATTTTGTAAAATACATGCGGCTAGATTACGAGTTGTGAGTTAGGGTACAAAAAGCAGCGTTAACAGGTCCTAACACTGCTTTTTTACGCCCGCTGCTATTAGGAGTAGTGCATGTATAGGTGTACCGTACACTTTTTTGGCCTTACCGCAAAACTACTTACGTAAACTTTGTAAAGTCTTTTTTTATATGGGACTTCCATAGCGCCGCTATTACGAGTCTGTTCTGGGAGGCCAAAAAGTGAACGGTACACCCTATCCCGTCAAGAGTCCTAACACATTTTAAAAGTCAGTAGTTAAGAGTTTTATGGTACAACGCTGTAACATAAAACTCATAACTAAAGTGCTAAAAAGTACACTAACACCCATAAACTACCTTTTAACCCCTAAACCAAGGCCCCCCCGCATCACAAACACTAAAATAAAAATTTTAACCCCTAATCTGCCGCTCCGGACACCACCGCCACCTACATTATATTTATGAACCCCTAATCTACTGCCCCCAATATCGCCGACACCTACTTTATATTTATTAAACCCTAATCTGCCGCCCCCAACGTTACTGCCACTATAATAAACATATTAACCTCTAAACTGCCAAAGTCCTGCCTCACAAAAATTAGTTCAATATTATTAACCCCTAATCTGCCACCACCTACCTACATTTATTAACCCCTAATCTGCCGCCCCCAAAGTCGCTGCCACTATACTGAATGTATTAACCCCTAAACCTAAGTCTAACCCTAACCCTAACACCCCCTAACTTAAATATAATTAAAATAAATCTAACTAAAAATTCCTATCATTAACTAAATTATTCCTATTTAACTAAATACTTACCTATAAAATAAACCCTAAGCTAGCTACAATATAACTAATAGTTACATTGTAGCTAACTTAGGGTTTATTTTTATTTTACAGGCAAGTTTGTATTTATTTTAACTAGGTAGAATAGTAAATAGTTATTAAATATTTACTAGCTACCTAGCTAAAATAAATACAAAAGTACCTGTAAAATAAAACCTAACCTAAGTTACAATAACACCTACACTACACTATAATTAAATTAATTAACTAAATTAACAACAATTAAATAAATTAAATTAGCTAAAGTACAACCCCCCACTAAATTACAGAAAATAATAAACAAATTACAAGATATTTAAACTAATTACACCTAATCTAATAGCCCTATAAAAAAAAGCCCCCCCAAAATAAAAAAAAAAAACCTAGCCTAAACTAAACTAAACTATCAATAGCACTTAAAAGGGCCTTTTGCTGGGCATTGCCCCAAAATAATCTGCTCTTTTACCTGTAAAAAAAAATACAAACAACCCCCCCAAAAGTAAAACCCACCACCCACACAACCAACCCCCTAAATAAAATACTATCTAAAAAAAAAAAATGCCCTGAAAAGGGCATTTGGATGGGGATTGCCCTTAAAAAGGCAGTTAGCTCTTTTGCGGCCCAAACCCTAACTTAAAAATAAAACACACTCAATACACCCTTAAAAAATCCTAACCCTAACCCTCTGAAGATCGACTTACAGTTCTGAAGACCGGACATCCATCCTCAAAGAAGCGGCAGAAGTCTTCATCCAACCGGGCCAAAGTCCTCAACGAACCCGGGAGAAGTCTTCATCCAAGCCGGGCAAAGTGGTCCTCCAGACGGGCAGAAGTCTTCATCCAGACGGCATCTTCTATCTTCATCCATCCGACGCGGAACAGCTCCATCTTCAATACATCTGACGCGGAGCATCCTCTTCTTCCAACCACTAAAGACGAATGAAGGTTCCTTTAAGTGATGTCACCCAAGATGGCGTCCTTTAGATTCCGATTGGCTGATAGAATTCTATCAGCTAATCGGAATTAAGGTAGAAAAAATCCTTTTGGCTGATGCTATCAGACAATAGGATTGAAGTTCAATCCTATTGGCTGATCCAATCAGCCAATAGGATTGAGCTCACATTCTATTGGGTGATTGGAACAGCCAATAGAATGCGAGCTCAATCCTATTGGCTGATTGCATCAGCCATTAGGATTTTTTCTACCTTAATTCCGAATGGCTGATAGAATTCTATCAGCCAATTGGAATCTAAGGGACGCTATCTTGGATGACGTCACTTAAAGGAACCTTCATTCATCGGGTAATCATCAGAAGAAGAGGATGCTCCACGTCAGATGTTTTGAAGATGGAGCCGCTCCGCGTCAGATGGATGAAAATAGAAGATGCCGTCTGGATGAAGACTTCTGCCCGTCTGGAGGACCACTTCGCCCAGCTTGGATGAAGACTTCTCCCGGCTTCATTGAGGACTTGGGCCCGGTTGGATTAAGACTTCTGCTGCTTCCTTGAGGATGGATGTCCGATCTTCAGAACTGTAAGTCGATCTTCAGGGGGTTAGTGTTTTCTTAAGGGAGTATTGGGTGGGTTTTATTTTTTAGATTAGGGTTTGGGCCACAAAAGAGCTAACTGCCATTTTAAGGGCAATGCGCATCCAAATGCCCTATTCAGGGCAATGGGGAGCTTATTTTTTTTTTAGATAGTATTTTATTTGAGGGGTTGGTTGTGTGGGTGGTGGGTTTTACTGTTGGGGGGGTGTTTATTTTTTTTTACAGGTAAAAGAGCTGATTACTTTGGGGCAATGCCCCGCAAAAGGCCATTTTAAGGGCTATTGATAGTTTAGTTTAGGCTAGGGTTTTTTTTAATTTGGGGGGGGGGTTATTTTGATAGGGCTATTAGATTAGGTGTAATTAGTTTAAATATCTTGTAATTTGTTTATTATTTTCTGTAATTTAGCTTTTTTTTGTACTTTAGCTAACTTAATTTAATTTATTTAATTGTTGTTAATTTATTTAATTTATTTAATTGTATTGTAGTGTTAGGTGTTATTGTAAGCTAGGTTAGGTTTTATTTTAAAGGTACTTTTATTTATTTTAGCTAGGTAGTTATTAAATAGTTAATAACTATTTAATAACTATTCTACCAAGTTAAAATAAATACAAATTTGCCTGTAAAATAAAAATAAACCCTAAGCTAGCTGTAACTATTAGTTATATTGTAGCTAGCTTAGGGTTTATTTTACAGGTAAGTATTTAGTTTTAAATAGGAATTATTTAAGTAATGATAGGAATTTTTAGTTAGATTTATTTAAATTATATTTCAATTAGTGGATGTTAGGGTTAGGGTTAGACTTTTTTTTTAGGTTTAGGGGTTAATACATTTAGTATAGTGGCAGCAACGTTGGGGGCGGCAGATTAGGGGTTAATAAATGTAGGTAGGTGGCAGTGATTTTAGGGATGGCAGATTAGGGGTTAATAATATTTAACTAATGTTTGCGAGGTGGGAGTGTGGCGGTTTAGGGGTTAATATGTTTATTATAGTGGCGGCGACGTTTGGGGCAACAGATTAGGGGTTAATAAATGTAGGTAGGTTGCGTCGACATTGGGGGCAGCAGTTTAGGGGTTAATAAATATAATGTAGGTGTCGGCGATGTTGGTGGCAGCAGATTAGGGGTTCATAACTATAATGTAGGTGGTGGCGGTGTCCGGAGCGGCAGATTAGGGGTTAATAAATATAATACAGGTGTTTAGGATTAGGGTTAATAAGTGTAAGATTAGGGGTGTTTAGACTCAGGGTTCATGTTAGGGTGTTACGTGTAGACATAAATGTTATTTCCCCATAGGAATCAATGGTGCTGCGTTACTGAGTTTTACGCTGCTTTTTTGCAGATGTTAGACTTTTTCTCAGCTGGCTCTCCCCGTTGATTCCTATGGGGAAATCGTGCCGGAGCATGTACGACCAGCTCACCGCTGACTTAAACAGCGCTGGTACTGGAGTGCGGTAAGGAGCAACATTTTGCTCAGCGCTCACTACTTGCCTTTTAACGCCGGGTTTGTAAAAACCTGTATTACCAGCGCTGCAGGTAAGTGAGCGGTGAGACAAAACGACTTGTTAGCACTGCACAGCTCAAAACGAAAAACTCGCAATCTAGCAGATGGTTTTTTTGTCTGCATAATTTCAATAGGAAATTTTAATGTTTCCATAAATTATGATTTTTGCAGAACAATTTCTTTATGAATTTTATGTGGTATAACAATTAACGAGAGTATGTTTCAAAGGGCTTCCACCTACATTATTAAACCGTAATGAGCATTCTTGACTGTGAGTTCAATAATATAGGCGCAAGCACTTTGAAATGTACTTTTGTGAATGAGTTTAGACAGCATGCATGGAAGTGTGTCCCCTATAAAAAAACAGTCATAAAGGCGCAATCTCCTTTAAGGGTCTCCTGGACAAATTCAATTGAGCAAATCAGTGAGTTCATGATTTAAAATTTACAGAATGTTAACATTAAGTATTATAAGTCCTTTGCATAGGAATCTGTAGTCGCCATCTTGTTTTCAGTTCATGCCAAAATGGAAACGGTGCTTTAATAAACAATATATGTAAATATTCTCTAAAACGATACTTGTTTACATTGGAAAGTGTTAATATAGAGATAGAAAAATGGTACAGAGGGGGGTAGTTATCAACGTGTCTACTTTTCCTGCCTTCGCCGGTTCAATACGCCGCCTAAGCTCGCCTACCTTCGCCGCCGTGGACCTGAAAAAATTTGCCTAAGTTATCAATAAATCTGTCAAAAAGCCGCGCACCAAGTACGGGGCGATGAGCAGCGGACTGTGAGAGTTATCACTCATCCGATCTCGCTGCTCTTCGGCTTTTTTACAGCTTTATTACTAGCCTGTCACTAAGCACCCACAATAAACTACACTGTTCTACCCCCTATACCGGTGCCCCCGAGCCCCCCACAACTAAATAAAGTTAGTAACCCCTAAACCGCCGCTCCTAGACCTCGCCGCAACTCTTATAAATGTATTAACCCCTAAACCGCTGTTCCCAGACACCGCCGCCACCTACATAATACCTATTAACCCCTATCCTACCCCCCCTATACCGCCGCCATCCATAATAAAGTTATTAACCCCTATCCTGCTGATCCCGGACCTCGCCGCAACTAAATAAATAGTTTAACCCCTAAACCGCCGCTCCCGGACCCCGCCGCAACCTATATTAAACTTATTAACCCCTAATCTGCCCCCCCTACACCGTCGCCACCTATAATACATTTATTAACCCCTATCCTGCCCCCCCTACACCGCCGCCACTGTAATAAATTTATTAACCCCTAAACCTAAGTCTAACACTAACCCTAACACACCCCCTTACTTAAATATTAATTAAATAAATCTAAATAATATTTCTATTATTAACTAAGTTAATCCTATTTAAAACTAAATACTTGCCTTTAAAATAAACCCTAATATAGCTACAATATAAATAATAATTATATTGTAGCTATCTTAGGATTTATTTTTATTTTACAGGTAACTTTCAATTTATTTTAACTAGGTACAATAGCTATTAAATAGTTATTAACTATTTAATAGCTACCTAGCTAAAATAAAGAGAAATTTACCTGTAAAATAAAAACTAACCTAAGTTACAATTACAGCTAACACTACGCTATACTTTAATAAATTATTCCTATTTAAAACTAAATACTTACCTGTAAAATAAACCCTAAGATAGCTACAATGTAATTAATAATTACATTGTAGCTATTTTAGGATTTATATTTATTTTACAGGTAACTTTGTATTTATTTTAGCTAGTTAGAATAGCTATTAAATAGTTATTAACTATTTAATAGCTACCTAGTTAAAATAAAGAGAAATTTACCTGTAAAATAAAAACTAACCTAAGTTACAATTACACCTAACACTAAATTATACTTTAATAAATTATTCCTATTTAAAACTAAATACTTACCTGTAAAATAAACCCTAAGATAGCTACAATGTAATTAATAATTACATTGTAGCTATTTTAGGATTTATATTTATTTTACAGGTAACTTTGACCTAGATTTGGAGTTTGGCGGTAGCCGTGAAAACCAGCGTTAGAGGCTCCTAACGCTGGTTTTAGGCTACCGCCGGTATTTGGAGTCACTCAAAATAGGGTCTAACGCTCACTTTTCAGCCGCGACTTTTCCATACAGCAGATCCCCTTACGTCAATTGCGTATCCTATCTTTTCAATGGGATCTTTCTAACTCCGGTATTTAGAGTCGTTTCTGAAGTTAGACATCTAACGAAAAAACTCCAGCCGCAGGAAAAAAGTCAGTAGTTAAGAGCTTTCTGGGCTAACGCCGGTTTATAAAGCTCTTAACTACTGTACTCTAAAGTACACTAACACCCATAAACTACCTATGTACCCCTAAACCGAGGTCCCCCCACATCGCCGACACTTGAATAAAATTTTTTAACCCCTAATCTGCCGACCGCCACCTACGTTATCCTTATGTACCCCTAATCTGCTGCCCCTAACACCGCCGACCCCTATATTATATTTATTAACCCCTAATCTGCCCCCCACAACGTCGCCGCCACCTGCCTACAATAATTAACCCCTAATCTGCCGATCGGACCTGAGCGCTACTATAATAAAGTTATTAACCCCTAATCCGCCTCACTAACCCTATAATAAATAGTATTAACCCCTAATCTGCCCTCCCTAACATCGCCGACACCTAACTTCAATTATTAACCCCTAATCTGCCGACTGGAGCTCACCGCTACTCTAATAAATGTATTAACCCCTAAAGCTAAGTCTAACCCTAACACTAACACCCCCCTAAGTTAAATATAATTTACATCTAACGAAATTAATTAACTCTTATTAAATAAATTATTCCTATTCTATTGGCTGATCGGAACAGCCAATAGAATGCGAGCTCAATCTGATTGGCTGATTGGATCAGCCAATCGGATTGAACTTGATTCTGATTGGCTGATTCCATCAGCCAATCAGAATATTCCTACCTTAATTCCAATTGGCTGATAGAATCCTATCAGCCAATCGGAATTCGAGGGACGCCATCTTGGATGACGTCCCTTAAAGGAACCGTCATTCTTCAGTTGGACGTCGCCGGAAGAAGATGGGTCCGCGGTGGAGGTCTTCAGGATGGAGCCGGTCGTCATCGGATGAAGATAGAAGATGCCGCTTGGATCAAGATGGTTGCCGGTCTGGATCGCCTCTTCTTCCCGGATAGGATGAAGACTTTGGACCCTCTTCTGGACTTCTTCAGTGGATGTCTAGCCCCCGCTTGGGTTGGATGAAGATATCGGAGCCAGGACCGATCGGTGATACCCGGTGAGGTGAAGACAAGGTAGGAAGATCTTCAGGGGCTTAGTGTTAGGTTTATTTAAGGGGGGTTTGGGTTAGATTAGGGGTATGTGGGTGGTGGGTTGTAATGTTGGGGGGGGGGTATTGTATGGTTTTTTTTACAGGCAAAAGAGCTGAACTTCTTGGGGCATGCCCCGCAAAGGGCCCTGTTCAGGGCTGGTAAGGTAAAAGAGCTTTTAACTTTAGTAATTTAGAATAGGGTAGGGCATTTTTTATTTTGGGGGGCTTTGTTGTTTTATTAGGGGGCTTAGAGTAGGTGTAATTAGTTTAAAATTGTTGTAATATTTTTCTTATGTTTGTAAATATTTTTTATTTTTTGTAACTTAGTTCTTTTTTATTTTTTGTACTTTAGCTAGTTTATTTAATTGTATTTATTTGTAGGAATTGTATTTAATTAATTTATTGATAGTGTAGTGTTAGGTTTAATTGTAACTTAGGTTAGTATTTATTTTACAGGTAATTTTGTAATTATTTTAACTATTTTAGCTATTAAATAGTTCTTAACTATTTAATAGCTATTGTACCTGGTTAAAATAAATACAAAGTTACCTGTAAAATAAATATTAATCCTAAAATAGCTATAATATAATTATAATTTATATTGTAGCTATATTAGGATTTATTTTACAGGTAAGTATTTATCTTTAAATAGGAATAATTTATTTAATAAGAGTTAATTAATTTCGTCAGATGTAAATTATATTTAATTTAGGGGGGTGTTAGTGTTAGGGTTAGACTTAGCTTTAGGGGTTAATACATTTATTAGAATAGCGGTGAGCTCCGGTCGGCAGATTAGGGGTTAATAAGTGTAGGCGACGTTGTTGGGGTGCAGATTAGGGGTTAATAAATATAATATAGGGGTCGTCGGTGTTAGGGGCAGCAGATTAGGGGTACATAGGGATAATGTAAGTAGCGGCGGTTTACGGAGCAGCAGATTAGGGGTTAAAAATAAAATGCAGGTGTCAGCGATAGCGGGGGCTGCAGATTAGGGGTTAATAAGTGTAAGGTTAGGGGTGTTTAGACTCAGGGTACATGTTAGAGTGTTAGGTGCAGACGTAGGAAGTGTTTCCCGATAGCAAACAATGGGGCTGCGTTAAGAGCTGAACGCGGCTTTTTTGCAGGTGTTAGTTTTTTTTTCAGCTCAAACAGCCCCATTGTTTCCTATGGGGGAATCATGCACAAGCACGTTTTTTAGGCTGGCCGCGTCCGTAAGCAACTCTGGTATTGAGAGTTGAAGCTGCGTTAAAAATGCTCTACGCTCCTTTTTTGGAGCCTAACGCAGCCTTTATGTGGACTCTCAATACCAGAGTTATTTTTATGGTGCGGCCAGAAAAAAGCCGGCGTTAGTTTTTCGGGTCGTTACCGACAAAACTCCAAATCTAGCGGTTTGTATTTATTTTAGCTAGTTAGAATAGTTATTAAATATTTATTAACTATTTAATAACTACCTAGCTAAAAGAAATACAAAATTACCTGTAAAATAAATCCTAACCTAAGTTACAATTAAACCTAACACTACACTATCATTACATTAATGAAATAAATTAAATACAAATACCTACAATTAAATACAATTACATAAACTAACTAAAGTACAAAAAATAAAAAAGCTAAGTTACAAAAAATAAAAAAAATAAGTTACAAACATTTAAAAAATATTACAACAATTTTAAGCTAATTACACCTAATCTAAGCCCCCTAATAAAATAACAAAGCCCCCCAAAATAAAAAAATTCCCTACCCTATTCTACATTAAAAAAGTTCAAAGCTCTTTTACCTTACCAGCCCTTAAAAGGGCCTTTTGTGGGGCATGCCCCAAAGAAAACTGCTCTTTTGCTTGTAAAAGAAAAATACATTCCCCCCCAACATTAAAACCCACCACCCACATACCCCTAATCTAACCCAAACCCCCCTTAAAAAAATCTAACACTACCCCCCTGAAGATCATCCTACCTTGAGTCGTCTTCACTCAGCAGAGCCACTGATGGAACCGAAGTGGAGATCCGGAGCGGCAGAAGTGATCCTCCAAGGGGCGCTGAAGAAGTCTTCCATCCGATGAAGTGATCCTCCAGGCGGCGCTGAAGAAGTCTTCCATCCGGGCGATGTCATCTTCCAAGCGTGGTCTTCAATCTTCTTTCTTCAGGATCCATCTTCATCCCGCCGACACGGAACATCCTTCTTTCCCGACGGACTACCGACGAATGAAGGCTCCTTTAAGGGACTTCATCCAAGATGGCGTCCCTTCAATTCCGATTGGCTGATAGGATTCTATCAGCCAATCGGAATTAAGGTAGGAAAAATCTGATTGGCTGATTGAATCAGCCAATCAGATTGAGCTTGCATTCTATTGGCTGATCGGAACAGCCAATAGAATGTGAGCTCAATCTGTTTTGGCTGATTGGATCAGCCAATCGGATTGAACTTCAATCTGATTGGCTGATTCAATCAGCCAATCGGATTTTTCCTACCTTAATTCCTGTAGAAGGTTCAGCATTAGATGGTCTGAGCACCAACGGAATATGAAAAACAATTATAGGAATCATAGTGTCTCAAGACATTGTAATTTTCAACACAATGGTAACACTTATTGTTTCTCTATTACTCCTATTGAATTCATTCCTAAATCTCACCTCTATAATTGGTTTTATAGATTGAGACAGAGAGAGAATTATTGGATCCATGTACTGAAAAGTATGCATCCAGCCAGTCTTAATCTTAATATTGACCTGGCTGCTTTCCATTAATTACTGTATTTGGTGGATTAGGACCAGTGTTTTCTCTCTGTCTCACCTCTGTACTATATATAATATCTAGTATGATATCTAGTATGAATACTCATGAGGCCCTCTATTCAAAAAATTCCCCAACAATTATTTATTTTTGGGGTCATTGGTCCATTAGATCACAAATTTAGGAACACTGAGTCCATACCCTTTATTATGTATGAACTTTTCTTATGTCCTAATCAGTAGATATTTACTAGCTCATAGTATGATTTTGTTTCCTATGTTAAACTGATCGTTCACCAGGTGTTTATTTAACACTTCACCAGGACTTATCTTTAGGGCTTTATGTGCTCAGTCTGGGTTATAGACATTGCAGGAATTTCTGTTATCATATTAGAATATCTTAATATCTGTAGCCACATACTTATACAATATAATGTTAGGGTGGAGACGTGTTGTCCTGTGCCACTAGAGGTAGCTCACAGTCAAGGGTCACCAACAAGAGACTTTTAAGAGTTAGTTAGACGTTTGGTACGAAATATGTTGAGCTATTGAAGGGGACTTGTCTAGATGACCCGAATACATTATGAAGACCCCAGCAAAGGGTTTATGTGCCTCTCAATCTGTTGGGTCCTAATACCCTTTATATATAATTCCAATTGATGTAATATATCTTTTATTGGTTTTTAACTCTATGTTAGTTGAATGTTTTAGGTCTCCTGTCTGGGGATTTGAGATGGCATCGTCTCCAGATAAAAATTTAGCGATAGGAAACAGCTTCTTATCCATGTGGCCCAATCTATTGATTTTATGTATCAGATATGTATTGTGTTAAGCTCTCAACATGATTTTATGTATTTATTTTATGTATCAGATATGTATTGTGTTAAGCTCTCAACATGTTTGGTCTTGATACCAATGTGATGTGCCTACCACTTTTTTATGTATATATTTTTTATGCTTAAGCATTTTTTCAATTCATTTTTTATTATGTATTTTTATTATGTATTATTAGTAGGCTTATCACTTATTGTGCTAGCCTTGTCTCGATCAGTATCAGATCACACACCTCTTGCCCTGCTTAATTTTATTACATCACCTGCTAGGGGTATGCTATTAGTCACTACTAATGATGACACATGAGAGGTGTGTGTAGGTACTGTTTTGCGATTGGCTAAGATAGTGTACATATAGAGCAAGTAGTTTTAATTTTTCTCAAAGCCTGATGAAACGGCATTTATTTTGCTGAGAAATGCTTTGCTGGAGTTTGAGTGTGTCTAATAAAGTTCACAGTATTTTACATTACTTGCTCTGGTTACACTTTTTTATCCGATACACACGATCACTTGGTCATTCCCTTTGACCTCGCTCAGACCTGTACGAGACCCTCCTGAGCACCTGGATGACGATTACTCTGTGAGGATCTTCTGCTGTGGCGATTGGTGCTCCGCCTCACGTGACTGGATGCTGATGTGTGAGAGAGTCTTTCGGGGTGACTCTTTTGGTCCCATACTGTCTAGTGAGGCACTCCGGTTGTGCCGCCCCACTTGTGAGTAGTGGGGGGAGCGTGTGTCTTTGGGCATACATGTGTGTAGCTACCAAACAATATTACCCTATGTGGCGCATCTTTCTTTCCCTGCATCTACAGGAATAATTCAACCTGAAGTTCCAAGGAACTGCCAGAGCATCTATCAGAAAGGCTTGAGGGTCTCTCGACCTTGAACTGTACTTTGGAAGCTTTGTGTTCTGACGGGACGCCATTAGATCCAATTCTGGTAACCCCCATTTGGTTGTTAACCTGGAGAAAACTTCTGGATGTAGTTCCCATTCCCCGGGATTGAAAGTCTGTCTGTGAAGAAAATCCACTTCCCAATTGTCCACTCTTGGAATGTGGATGGCAGATAGACAGCAATTGTGAGCCTCCGCCCACTTGATGGTCCGTGGCAACTCCTTCATGGCTAAAGAACTCCAAGTTCCACCTTGGTGGTTGATGTAGGCAACTGAGGTTATGTTTTCTGTCTGGAATCTGATAAACTGGGCTAGGACCAGCTGAGGCCAAACCATCAAAGCATTGAAGATCGCTCTTAACTCTAGAATGTTTATGAGGAGAGCAGATTCCTCCTTAAACCAAAGTCCCTGCACCTTCAATGAGTTCCAGACTGCTCTCTAACCCAACAGGCTTGTATCTGTGGTCACAATTACCCAAGAGGGTCTCTGAAAACACCTCCCCTGGGTCAGATGTTCTTGCGACAGCCACCACAGTAGGGAGTCCGTTGTTGATTGATCCAGAACTATTCTCTGAGATAAATCTGTATGATCTCCATTCCACTGAGTGAGCATGCAAAGCTGCAGAGGTCTTAAATGCAACCAAGCAAACTGAACAATGTCCATGGAATCCACCATTAACCCGATTACCTCCATGCATTGGGTCACTGACTTTAGGGACAGGCAACTGGACAGAATCTTAGCTCTTCTGACCTCCGTCAGAAAAATCTTCATAGCTAGAGAATCTAAGAAGGTCACTCTTGTAGTCGGAACAAGTGAACTTTTCCCCAGATTGATCTTCCAACCATGGGAATGAAGAAACGCCAACGAGGTCTTTGTATGAGATTCTGCTAGTTGAAAGGATGGCATCTGAACCAGAATGTCATCCAGATAAGGTGCCACTGCAATTCCCCGAGACCGAATTACTGTCAATAAAGCTCCCAGGACCTTTGAGAAAATTCTGGGAGCTGTGGCAAGGCCGAATGGATGCGCTACAAATTGAAAATGTTTGTCTAGATAGGCAAACCTCAGATATTTGTGATGATCCCTGTGAATCCTTCAGATCTATGGTTGTCATGAATTGACCCTCTTGAATCAGGGGCAGAATGGAGCGGATAGTCTTGAAGGACGGCACTCTGAGGAAATTGTTTAGTAACTTTGGATCTAGAATGGGCCTGAAAGTTCCCTCTTTTTGGGAACCACAAAACGGTTTGAGTAAAACCCAAGACCCTATTCCTGACTTGGGACAGGCACTATCACTCCCAAGAGGAAAAGGTCCTGCACAGATTTCAAGAATGTCTCTCTTTTTAACTGGTCTACAGATAATCTTGAGAGGTGGAACAAGCCTCTGGGAGGAAACATTTTGAACTCTAACTTGTACCCCTGAGAAACAATGACATCTTGCTCCCAAGCCTGTTCGAACTGAGAGAGTCTGCCCCCCACTTGATCCGATCCCAGATCGTGGGCAACCCCTTCATGCTGACTTGGATTCAGCTATGGGTTTCTTGGATTGCTTCCCCTTGTTCCAAGACTGACCAGGCTTCCAAAAGGGCTTGGATTGTTCCTGTTTAGTAGAGGCAGGGGAAGACTTAACTCTAAAGTTAGGAAAGGAACGAAAATTAGTCTGACATCCCTTCATCTTGTTTTTACTGTCTTGAGGCAGAAAAGATCCTTTACCACCCGTGATATCGGAAATAATTTCTGTCAATGCCGGCCTGAACTAGGTCTTTCCCTTGCAAGGAATTGCCAAAAGTTTAGATTTAGAAGAAACATCAGCAGACCAAGATTTAAGCCATTTTGCTTTACGCGCCAAGATAGCAAAGCCAGATATCTTGGCCCCCAACTTAATGACCTGCAAGAAAGCAACAGTGATAATGGAATTAGCTAACTTTAGAGCCTTTATCCTATCCTGAATCTCCTCCAAAGGGGTTTCAGCTTGCAAGGACTCAGCGTCAAACAATAGGCTGCCGCACTAGTTACTGTAGCAATGCACACCACTGGTTGCCATTGTAGTCCTTGATGAGTATACATCTTCTTTAAAAAAGCCTTCAGCTTTTTATCCATATGATCCTTGAAAGAGCAACTATCTTCAATAGGGAAAGTAGTTATCTTAGCCAAAGTAGAAATCACCCCTTCCACTTTGGGAACTGTCTGCCATGACTCCATGATGGAGTCTGCGATCGGAAACATTTTCTTAAAGACAGGGGAGGGGGAAAAGATATTCATTTCCTCTCCCATTCCCGGGTAATAATCTCCATGGCCCGGTCTGGCACTGGAAACACTTCTCCAGGAGAGGGAACATCAAAGTATCTATTTAATTTACTCGACTTTTTAAGGTTGACAATGATAGGCATTTCGGAGTCATCTAAGGTAGCTAAAACCTCATTTAGTAGAACTCTGAGGTGCTCAAGCTTGAATCTGAAGGAAACCACTTCAGCATCAGAAGGAGGAATTACACTATCCAAATCTGAGAGCTCACCCTCAGAAGCTACCGAAGTATCCTCCTCTTCCTGGTGAGCCTGAGTCAGATCAGATACCTTACTGTCTGAACTAAAATCTTCCTCTTCCGCCTCCCTTGCAGCATAGATATGGCTGCTAGCGCCTAAAATACTGCTGAGGATACCTGGGTCACAATTTCTGCTTTCAAAAATACTCCATCAGGAGATAGGGAGGAAGCGCAGGGCACTGTGAGAGATGATGGCACAGTTTGGGACACTTGTGGGGAAGGCTGTGGCATAGCCTGGACAGCATCCACTTGAGAGAATAGTGGCTCAGAATCAAACAATTTCTCTTTGTACAATAAAGTTCTTCCAACACAAGAACTACAAAAGGGCCAGGGTGGTTCAACATGGGCCTCCAAGCAAAGCTTACATTCCTAAGCAGATATAGGCTCTAAGTCCATATTATAATTAAGGAGTACACACCAAAACATTTTTTTTTATATTTTGAATTTTTTTTTTTCAAAAACAGAACTGTCCCTTTAAGACAGCCATGTAATTATTGAACAAACAGTGCCCGCAACTTATGAGTAGAAAGAACCTCTAAATAAGTAATACAGATTTTTCTCAAGTTCTCTCAACAAACTTTTTCCCCTTATGCACCCCTACACCACAGCGCTACGCTGCGGTGCTTACCTGACCTCCTTTAATCTGAAATGTAGAAGCTGCCGGAATCCACTCCGGACATGCAGGGGCCAACAAGAAGAAAAACATAGCCAGCGAAAACTCTCAGAGAGAAAAGGCACCAAGAGAAAGTGTGCACCGCGTCTGGGTGAGAGGAACCCGCCCCCTATGATGTCATCACAGGATTACGGGCCGGTCTCCTAAGTGAAAAACAGAACAGAGCCGTATGATACACACCATATAAGCAACAACCCTTGTAACTGAGCCACCAATAAAATACTTTACTTGACATAAACATAGTGTTTCTCTCTTAAAATATTCCTATTGTAAGGAATTGTGTTCACTAGGTCCACAGTGCCCTGCCAGCCTGTTTAATTCCTCCTGCCTCAGGAGAATATTTGTCCCAGTAAAGGGTGCATAAAGAAAATGTTTACCACTTAAGTGCCAGGGAATGTTAAGATAAAAATGGCACTTACCTGCACCTTTGCCTGTCCAACAGGGAGACAGATCCAGGAATGGGAGGATGCCGCTTCTCACAGGGCAGCAATATTGTTAGGAAAGCGCAGTGAGGCCTGTCCCACAAGTTACAAACTGCTTTAAAGCTACCACAGCCCTACTGAAGAGACTAACATGAAGTACAGCTAAACCCTGCATATCAGGGAAGATCAGAGCAAACTTGCTCAGGCTTCCAAAATAATAAACTGTTTATAGAAGAATCTTGAACAGACACTTACAATTTCACCTCCTCCTTGCACCTAAGGCAAAGAGAATGACTGAGGGTGTGGGAAGGGAAGTGACACTTAACAGCTTTGCTGTGGTGCTCTTTTCCTCCTTTTGCTGTCCAGGAGTGGTATTCCCAACAGTAATTGATGATCCCGTGGACTCACCGTGTCATAAGAATGAAAGTATATTTCTATAACAGTGATGGTTATGCAAAACTGGGGAATGGTAAATAAAGGATTATGTATCTTTTTAAACAATAACATTTTTGGTATGTACTATTCCTTTAAATCCTTGAGGCCTATTGTAATGAATGTGTATCCTTCAAATACTTACAGAAAATGCAGGAAACACCTCTTTGTGAGATACACTGTTCTTAAGGTAAAAGCTTCCTCAGAGAAGGCTTCATAGTACTGGTGAGATACCTTAGAGCAGGGTTCTTCAAACCATGGGTCAGGACCCTTTACTGGGTCACAACACCATGATTACTGGGTCATGAGCACCGTTCCTAAGTCTAATAAGCATGGGTGTCTGTTTGTCTCCCTGTGTATCTGTCAGGCAGTATTTCCTCTCCCCCGTTACAAGTGATGCTGCCAGTGGGCCAGTATTGCATCAGGTCCTGCAGCCTATGCTCTACGTGTAGTCACTGTCCTGGTTCTTTCTCCTGCTGCCCCTGATCGCTCAGTATTCCTGTCTGACACTCAGTATATCCTCCCCCCAGTACTAGTGATGCTGCTAGTGGCCGGTACCGTGGGGATGATGTCACCATGCCCGCAGCCTCAGCAACCGGCTGTCACCCTGTAGTAGCTGCACCAGGTCACTCTGATACTCCTGCAGCCTCTGCTCTTTCCCCCTCAGACAGGATGCAGAACCCCTGGGGCTGCTTGCTCCTTCTTCCCTTGAACATGACACCCCTAGCGCAGTCCCAGGAGCCAGACAAAAAGACCAATTTCATGGAGGATATGCAATGGCTGTTTAAATCAATTAGTATAGTGGCAACCATGGAGGCTTAGGATGAGGGCAACATCACGGGTGCAGGGGGTGTATACAGTGATAATTATGCTGGGGAGTTTGCAATAGAACAGAAGCTGAGCAGGAAGGGTTACACATATACAGAGGGGCAGGAAAGGGTACATGGGGCAGACTGGCATACACAGGGGAACCAGGAATGCAGGTGTTAGGGTACATGATGTAATTCATGGGAAGCACAAGGGGTTTACTGTGCAGGTAGTTGGAGAGCGCGGAGGTTAAGGGTTTTAGGGTGCAATATCTGTGTGTGTATGGGAGGGGGGATGTAGTGTGTACAGTGGATGTCTGTGAAGGGCTGAGGGACAGGATGTACATTTTATATCATTGTATGAGGGAGATCAGAAGAGGTCAACACAATGAAGTAGTTTCATAAAATCAATATAAATGGCAGATTGCAGGTGCCAGTGGGTGACAGATTTATGGGGTAAGGAGCTTTTTTAATTATGTATTCTAGCTATAGCAGGAGGGGGGAAATGTATGTAAGATTGAGAAAGCAGTATTTTTTGAATTATGCTTTATCTGGTATGTAGCAAAACAATGCTGAATTTTTAGTGCAAGAAGAGTTGGTTGCCTAAAATAGTTTTCAGAGGACAGAGTTTTCAGCAAATAAGGTAAGGCAGTGGGAATATTTTTTTAAATTTAAAAATAGCCACCAAAACATATTGGAAGCTATCTACCACACTACCTCTTAAACTACAGGTCACTCTCCCTGGCCAATGTAATGGCCATTTTTCCACATAGGTGCACTTACAGGTTGTCATTTACTTGGAGGTCTGGTAGTCTCAGTATCTATGTTAAAGGGACAGTTTACTGAAAAAATGTCTCCCCTTTAATTTGTTTCTAATGATCCACTGTATTAAAGTGTATTAAATTGTTTACAAGTATTTCCACTGGCCTTATATTAGCATTTAAAATAGTTTATTTAGCCTGTGGTATCCCCACCCATCCTGCAAATTTTTGGCCTTGAGGCAAATCTGTTTTAACACAGCCAGTAGAAGAAATTACATTCCCAATAGGTTAAAGAAGAGATAAGGTAATAAAATGTTAAGTTTCCATTCTTCTCTACAAGTATTAGTGATTGGTTTATGGACAGATATAAGATAAATAAGCAGGTGATATGTACACAATGTGATAAAGTAATGAGATCTGATTATACCTACAAGCTCAACCCATTTTATTAGGTTGTGGCTTCAAAACACAAAATCAGTTAATTCATATACACAAATTAGCCTTAAAAAGCATAGCACATACATTTTATACTCTGCAGCTTGTAAAACAAGTAACTGGAAACACATTAAGGGGAAAACTATTTTATAGTATACTGCCCCTTTAAGTCAGTGGGCCATGTCTTCAGAAGAACATAATGCTTTGTGCATCCACTGGCAAGCACTCAATTTTGCTTATTCTGTTGCTAATCCTTGCCTTGCACTTGCCACTGCAACTGTTCTGTCTGATGCGACCTATTACCTGCCCTACATCCTTGTGGTTGGATAAGGGGCTGATGTTAGTGTTTGTGTGTGTGAGTTTGTTTCTGTGTGTTGGTGTGTGTAAGCATGTGTTTCTGTGTGTGAGCGTGTATTTCTGTGTGTGTGTGTTTCTGCATGTTTGTGGGCGAGAGAGTGTGAGTTTTGGGTCTGTAAGTGTTTTTGTGTGTGAGTGTGTCAGTGTTTCTGTATGTGCAAATTTCTGTCAGTGTTTGTCTGAGTATTTATGTTAATGTTTTTGTGTCAGTGAGTGCATGTGTTTCTGTGTGTGTGAAATATAATGTGTATGTGTGTATGTGTGAGAAAGTTTGTGTGTGTGTAAGAGAGAGTTTTTATGAACATAGGTGGTATACAAAATAACATTTACATGGGTCAAATGGGTAGAGGGCCCTGACGAGAGTTGCACTGTTGTAGTCGGCTCTTATGAAGGTGAACTACAAACAGCTGGACTCATAGGCTTACTTGCTATGGGGTTTATGGGAATAGCAGTGGAGTTAGGAAGGTTAATGTAGGTTGTATGCATCCCTGAATAGTACAGTATAGAGTCTTCATTGAGCACTTGAAATTTTCAAAACTAGGGGAGAGTCTTGCGGAGCGAAGGCAGAGAGTTCCATAAGATGGGAGCCAGTCTGGAAAAGTCTTGTAAACGGGAATGTGAGGAGGTAACAAGAGAGGAGAATAAGAGATCATGAGCGGAGTGAAGGGGACGGGAAGGAGAGTATCTGGATACAAGATCTGAGTTGTAGGAGCAGTGCTGTTGAGGGCTTTGCGTGTATGAGTGAGAATTTTGTGTTTTATCCTGGAGGCAAGAGGAAGCCAGTGAAGGGATTGGCAGTGACGTGCAGCAGATGAAGAGCGACATGTAAGGAAGATGAGCCTGGCAGAGGTATTCAGCAAATACAAGTTTACAATCAGCATCCTTTGCTTTCTGAGCATGTACTAATATTTCTATAGCAAAGTTAATTTCCCCTTGGCCAACAATTTTAAAAGTACTAAAAAGTACATTGAAAAACAATTCTAGTAGTAACAACCACAGAGCATCCTAGATATCCTGACTGGATGAATCTGAATCCATTTTCAAGGTTGCTGCAATCATGAGCCCCATCTGAAGTTTAATGGTTGTAAAATAAAAACCTGGCATAGACTAAGGCTGTTTGAGTGTTGACCCACTCTGTTCTCCAAATAGCCCACTTAAAAAATCCAGAACATGATTTGCAACTTACTCAAGATAATACAATTCCCTGGTGTAAGGGAAAACACTATGGCCTAGATTTAGAGTTGGGCGGTAGCCGTCAAAACCAGCGTTAGAGGCTCCTAACTCTGGTTTTAGGCTACCGCCGGTATTTAGAGTCAGTCATTAAAGGGTCTAATGCTCACTTTCCAGCCGTGACTTTTCCATACCGCAGATACCCTTACGCCAATTGCGTATCCTATCTTTTCAATGGGATCTTTCTAACGCCGGTATTTAGAGTCGTGGCTGAAGTGAGCGTTAGAAATCTAACGGCAAAAATCCAGCCGCAGAAAAAAGTCAGTAGTTAAGAGCTTTCTGGGCTAACGCCGGTTTATAAAGCTCTTAACTACTGTGCTCTAAAGTACACTAACACCCATAAACTACCTATGTACCCCTTAACCGAGGTCCCCCCACATCGCCGCCACTCGATAAAAATTTTTTAACCCCTAATCTGCCGACCGCCACGTACGTTATACTTATGTACCCCTAATCTGCTGCCCCTAACACCGCCGACCCCTATATTATATTTATTAACCCCTAACCTGCCCCTCACAACGTCGCCGCCAGCTACCTACAATAATTAACCCCTAATCTGCCGACCGCAAAGCGCCGCTACCTACGTTATCCTTATGTACCCCTAATCTGCTGCCCCTAACACCGCCGACCCCTATATTATATTTATTAACCCCTAATCTGCCCCCCTCAACGTTGCCTCCACCTGCCTACACTTATTAACCCCTAATCTGCCGAGCGGACCGCCTCAATAACCCTATAATAAATAGTATTAACCCCTAATCAGCCCTCCCTAACATCGCCGACACCTAACTTCAATTATTAACCCCTAATCTGCCGACCGAATCTCGCCGCTACTGTAATAAATGGATTAACAACTAAAGCTAAGTCTAACCCTAACACTAACACACCCCTAAGTTAAATATAATTTAAATCTAACGAAATAAATTAACTCTTATTAAATAAATTATTCCTATTTAAAGCTAAATACTTACCTGTAAAATAAACCCTAATATAGCTACAATATACATTATAATTATATTATAGCTATTTTAGGATTAATATTTATTTTACAGGTAACTTTGTATTTATTTTAACCAGGTACAATAGCTATTAAATAGTTAAGAACTATTTAATAGCTAAAATTACCTGTAAAATAAATCCTAACCTAAGTTACAATTAAACCTAACACTACACTATCAATAAATTAATTAAATAAAATACCTACAATTACCTACAGTTAAACCTTACACTACACTATAAATAAATAAATTAAATACAATTCCTACAAATAAATACAATTAAATAAACTAACTAAAGTACAAAAAATAAAAAAGAACTAAGTTACAAAAAATAAAAAAATATTTACAAACATTAGAAAAATATTACAACAATTTTAAACTAATTACACCTACTCTAAGCCCCCTAATAAAATAACAAAGCCCCCCAAAATAAAAAAAATGCCCTACCCTATTCTAAATTAATCCCCTTACGTCATTTGCGTATCCTATCTTTTCAATGGGATCTTTCTAACGCCGGTATTTAGAGTCATGTCTGAAGTGAGCGTTAGAAATATAACGACAAAACTCCAGCCGCAGAAAAAAGTAAGTAGTTAAGAGCTTTCTGGGCTAACGCCGGTTTATAAAGCTCTTAACTACTGTGCTCTAAAGTACACTAACACCCATAAACTACCTATGTACCCCTAAACCGAGGTCCCCCCACATCGCCGCCACTCGATTAAATTTTTTAACCCCTAATCTGCCGACCGCCACCTACGTGATACTTATGTACCCCTAATCTGCTGCCCCTAACACCGCCGACCCCTATATTATATTTATTAACCCCTAGCCTGCCCCCCACAATGTCGCCGCCAGCTACCTACAATAATTAACCCCTAATCTGCCGGCCGCAAAGCGACGCCACTTATGTTATCCTTATGTACCCCTAATCTGCTGCCCCTAACACCGCCGACCCCTATATTATATTTATTAACCCCTAATCTGCCCCCCTCAACGTCGCCTCCACCTGCCTACACTTATTAACCCCTAATCTGCCGAGCGGACCACACCGCTACTACAATAAAGTTATTAACCCCTAATCCGCCTCACTCCCGCCTCAATAACCCTATAATCAATAGTATTAACCCCTAATCTGCCCTCCCTAACATCGCCGACACCTATCTTCAATTATTAACCCCTAATCTGCCGACCGAATCTCGCCGCTACTGTAATAAATGGATTAACCCCTAAAGCTAAGTTTAACCCTAACCCTAACACCCCCCTAAATTAAATCTAATTTAAATCTAATGAAATAAATTAACTCTTATTAAATAAATTATTCCTATTTAAAGCTAAATACTTACCTGTAAAATAAACCCTAATATAGCTACAATATAATTTATAATTATAGTATAGCTATTTTAGGATTTATATTTATTTTACAGGTAACTTTGTATTTATTTTAACCAGGTACAATACCAATTAAATAGTTAAGAACTATTTAATAGCTAAAATAGTTAAAATAATTACAAAATTACCTGTAAAATAAATCCTAACCTAAGTTACAATTAAACCTAACACTACACTATCAATAAATTAATTAAATAAAATACCTACAATTATCTACAATTAAACCTAACACTACACTATCAATAAATTAATTAAATACAATATCTACAAATAAATACAATGAAATAAACTAACTAAAGTACAAAAAATAAAAAAGAACTAAGTTACAAAAAATAAAAAAATATTTACAAACATTAGAAAAATATTACAACAATTTTAAACTAATTACACCTACTCTAAGCCCCCTAATAAAATAACAAAGCCCCCCAAAATAAAAAAATGCCCTACCCTATTCTAAATTTAAAAAGTTCAAAGCTCTTTTACCTTACCAGCCCTGAAAAGGGCCCTTTGCGGGGCATGCCCCAAAGAATTCAGCTCTTTTGCCTGTAAAAAAAAACATACAATACCCCCCCCAACATTACAACCCACCACCCACATACCCCTAATCTAACCCAAACCCCCCTTAAATAAACCTAATACTAAGCCCCTGAAGATCTTCCTACCTTATCTTCACCATACCAGGTATCACCGATCGTTCCAGGCTCCAAAATCTTCATCCAAGCCCAAGCGGGGGCTGGCGATTCATAATCCGGCAGCTGAAGAGGTCCAGAAGAGGCTCCGAAGTCTTCATCCTATCCGGGAAGAAGAGGCGATCCGGACCGGCAACCATCTTGCTCCAAGCGGCATCTTCTATCTTCATCCGATGACGACCGGCTCCATCTTGAAGACCTCCCCCGCGGACTCATCTTCTTCTTCCTACGACTTCTCGACGAATGACGGTTCCTTTAAGGGACGTCATCCAAGATGGCGTCCCTCGAATTCCGATTGGCTGATAGGATTCTATCAGCCAATCGGAATTAAGGTAGGAAAATCAAGTTCAATCCGATTGGCTGATCCAATCAGCCAATCAGATTGAGCTTGCATACTATTGGCTGATCGGAACAGAATTCGAGGGACGCCATCTTGGATGACGTCATTTAAAGGAACCATCATTCGGCGAGTAGGCGTCGGTTGAAGAGGTTGGATCCGCGTCGGTTGGAAAGAAGATGGCTCCGCTCCAGAAGAAAGAAGATTGAAGATGCGGCTTGATAGAAGACTTCATCCCGATGATGGACTTCCGACTTCAGCCCGATGATGGAGTTCTTCAGCCGCCGCTTGGATCCAGACTTCAGCCCGAGGATGGACGTCACTCTTCAGCCCCCCACTTGGGCTTGGATCAACACTTCTGAGGCTTGGATCAAGACTTCCGAGGACGGATCGGTGAACCTGGTATGGTTACCTGGAACAGGTAAGTATTTAGCTTTAAATAGGAATAATTTATTTAATAAGAGTTAATTTATTTCGTTAGATTTAAATTATATTTAACTTAGGGGGGTGTTAGGGTTAGGGTTAGAATTAGCTTTAGGGTTTAATACATTTATTAGAATAGCGGTGAGCTCCAGTTGGCAGATTAGGGGTTAATTTTTGAAGTTACGTGTCGGCGATGTTAGGGAGGGCAGATTAGGGGTTAATACTATTTATTATAGGGTTATTGAGGCGGGAGTGAGGCGGAATAGTGGTTAATAGCTTTATTATAATAGAGGCGCGGTCCGGTCGGCATATTAGGGGTTAATAAGTGTAGGAAGGTGGAGGCGACGTTGTGGGGGCAGATTAGGGGTTAATTAATATAATATAGGGGTCGGCGGTGTTAGGGGCAGCAGATTAGGGGTACATAGGGATAATGTAGGTAGTGGCGGTTTACGGAGCGGCAGATTAGGGGTTAAAAAAAATATGCAGGTGTCAGCGATAGCGGGGGCGGCAGATTAGGGGTTAATAAGTGTAAGGTTAGGGGTGTTTAGACTCGGGGTTCATGTTAGAGTGTTAGGTGCAGACGTAGGAAGTGTTTCCCCATAGAAAACAATGGGGCTGCGTTAGGAGCTGAACACGGCTTTTTTGCAGGTGTTAGGTTTTTTTTCAGCTCAAACTGCCCCATTGTTTTCTATGGGGATATCGTGCACGAGCACGTTTTTTAAGCTGGCCGCGTCCATAAGCACCTCTGGTATCTAGAGTTGCAGTGACATTAAATTATGCTCTACGCTCCCTTTTTGGAGCCTAACGCACTGAAAACCCAGCCATTCTGTGAACTCTAAATACCAGCGGTATTTAAAAGGTGCGTGGGAAAAAAAGCATGTGTAGCTAACGCACCCCTTTGGCCGCAGAACTCTAAATCTAGGCGTTAGTAAACCAGCTTGATCTGCAATACGCCCCTCCTCTACCAAACCATATCTTGTTTTTTTATAGGAATATTAAACAAGAAATAGATTTTATAAGCACAATATTGGGGTTATTTCACACCTCCCTCTAGTCATGGGTGCTGCCATGTTGAAATCTATATTTTACTACTTCCAGTGATGGACTGTTTGCACATGTACAGCAACTCTTTTTCAGATACCTGCAGTGTAACCTAGGTTCCAAAATGGCAGCACCCATGATTAGACAGAAGTGCATAAAATGTATTTAATGTTTATATTAAATCTGAGTGACAGCACTACATTCACACAAAATATACTATATAATTATTCATAAACATGAAGATGGGTGTACAAGAAGGTACAGCCAATATACCCTTAATCAAACTTATACAAAATAATTCTCAGCACACTAAAAGATACATACATAGACCTTTAATAGCATATAGTAAATGAATAATAAAGGATGTAAACCATATCCAAATTTTCACTCATTCAGTCATTCCACACATATAAAAAATAGCACATCAAAAGAAAGGCAAATAATCTCCTTAGGCAGGACCATATGTCATCTTAGTAAAAAAATATAAAAAAAGGTGATATCCAAAGCATCCGGAATACAACTTTTATGAGTATATAGGACACTAATTACTCGTCCCTTTATGAGATAGGTAAATCATTCATAGAAATGTCCCTTTAAGTATATATAAGAAAATTTATAGGTATCCCTTTAAAGTATGATTAAAGTTCATATCCACTGTCTAAAGGAAAGAATGTCATTTAACTTCAGAGTGACATTAAATGTAATCACAGCATGGAGAGTGATTAATATCATATGATCTTGTTCTACTATGGTCTTATAGTGTCAAAATGTTATCTGACTGTTAATAGGGTACCCCTTTAATGCCTATAGTGGCAAGTCCAGCTATTGCAAACATCTATCATATCAACAATGTTTCATAAGTGCACTCATGCTTAACACATGCTAAGCATGGAAAACATGCGATTCAAATGAATAAACTTTCATATATGCGCATTTATTTTATAAAGCACTATCACTTTTATTTGTAACCATGTGGCTTAATCCCCAAATGCAATCTGTGTATATAGCACCTGTAGACTTGTTTGTAATTATACTTGTGATTTCCTACAACGGTTTAAATCAGCTACACAACATCATCATATCAAATAGGTTAACTGGTCCATACATACGGGATCCTGCACCGGTGGAGGATCTAATTTATATGGATCTACTGTATGGATCTCAGCACACCAAAAGATACATAAATAGACCTATAATGTATTAAAGGTTACTTGATACAAAGGTTACTTACCTTTGGATCAAGTAATCTTTAATACATTACATGTCTATTTATGTATCTTTTGGTGTACTGAGAATTATTTTGTATTTAATGTTTAGTGTCCCTTTAACAGCTGATACAGAGCATATGCTAATTTGCTATGTTTTTGATTAAATGCAAAAATCAATAGACAAAATTATGACACTATTAATAAAGATTTCATAAAAACATTAATTTTCTTCCCAAAAGGCACAGAAAAAAATAAATAATTTTGATTGTTTTACTAAAATGTTGAAAATCGAAGAAATTAACATGAACATTCTTAAATAGTATACTGTGTGTTTGTCATTGAAATGTGAACAATGAGACACGATGTCAGGAAAAGTTAGAATGTATTAATTACTCTTTTCATTTATTTTGATTTGCTAATGGAATTCATTATAGAGCTACTATCCTTGAAAAATGTATTATCATTCCCCTTTCATTGGTAGAGGATACAGTAAATAGTGCCACAGTGCTCATCATACTTTTCTTAGTCATCTGAGTTCTTGTGTCCTCATTTCCTGGCAGAAGCCATAATTGAGAGTACCCAGCAGTATCAATTGCAGGAATTAGAGCAGAAATTTAATCTATTCTACCATTTAGAGATAAGCAAATCAATTCCAAACTGATATGTTGGATCAGACCAAAAAAAGAAATAAATCTGTATTTCCTGAGACTATTTCACGGATTAAATTGGATAGGAATTTTCCACTATGCCAATTTGCTGTGTCGATTCATTCCATTCTAGTGGATCAAATGCACTACCAGCATGATACAGAAAAAAAAATACATCAGCACACGCTCTCTCATCAGCTGTGTTTGTTAATTATTTTGCAGCAAGAGTAAAGTAGATGACCTAAGCAGAAACGTTCATGTTTAAACCTCTATTAGAAGAACCCTTAGAGGTTCATGTATGTAATGGCCAATTCTGCATTAAATTCTAAAATAAGAAGTTGATGTAAGCTGAAACCAAATATGTTTAAAGGAACAATGTCAGGTCAGCACAGCCCTGAAATAATGATTTCCTATATTTTTTGTGTTATTGGAATTCAATTTTATTTTGCAAAGCATTATAGTCTTTTTTTTCTGATATGCAGTAACTAGATTAACCACCTTTATTATTTTCACTTTATAAAGAGAAGGAATAAAGGAATAAAACTGCATATTTATTAAAACTGAAATATTTTTTAGATATACTTTTTTATTTCCATTTAAAAAAATAGTGCTTTAAACAGTCTTACCAGCACATTAGTGTGCTCAGCCTAAATGTGAGTACCCATTTGGCAATTTATTAAAGCTAACACAAGTGTACTCTGAATGATCTGCACATGTAGTGCCTGTCTTTGTGTTCTGCTTTATCCCAGCACTACAGCACAAGGGAAAAATTCTACTGTGGGTGAGCTGTTACACTTGTTTAAATCTACAGCCTGCACCTACTAGCACATTGGTGTGCTTTTGGAATACATGAGTAGTAGTACCTATTTGGCTTGATTGTTTATTGTATCCATATACATCTGATGATACCCCACATGAGGCGCCCCTCTGTTCTTCCTTATTCTTCATAGTAAACCCGGACCAATCAGTGAGGAGGAGGAGGCAGCCAACATCTGTTCCTTTGGAATTAAAGAGGACTTTTTATATATCACATTGTCAATAGTGACAATATATCTATATCAATATCTGATTGTGATTATTACCTTTAGGATTTTTATACATTTACATCATACATACTTGATTGTGGTATTTATTTAATAGGATATATTTTATATTTTATATTTTACATATTCTGTTTATTTGTTCACTTACTAGCGCCCCCCTCCCTGTGACTAGGGTATATTAATATAATCATGACTGTAGAGAGAAGCAAGGACAGAGAATTTTGGATTTTCTGAGCTCCGACAGAAAAAAATTCATAGATAGGAAATCTATTATGGTCCCTAAGAAAACCACCCATGTAGCTGGAACAAGGGAACTCTTTTCCAGATTCACTTGAATGGAAAAAAAGACAACAAGATCTCTGTATGAGAGTTTGCTTGTTAAAAATATGGCACCTGAACCAATATGTCGTCCAGGTATGGCACCACTGCATCACTGCCAAGAGAGCCCCCAGAAACTTTTAGAAAATGCTGGGAGCTGTGGCAAGGCTAAGCGGAAGAGCCAACAACTGAAAGTGTTTGTCTAGAAAGTAGAATCTTAGGAATTTGTGATGATCCCTATGGATGGGAACAGGAAGATACGTGTCCTTCAGGTCAATGGTTATCATGAACTGACCCTCTTGGACCAAAGGAGGAATGGAACGAATGGTTTCCATTTCGAAGGACGGTACCCTGAGAAACCTGTAGAGGCACTTTAGGTCTAAAATGGGTCAAAAAGGTACCTCTTTTTTGGACACCACGAACAAATTTGAATAAAATCCTAGACCCTGTTCCCTTACTGGAACTGGAACAATCACTGCCAGGGAGGAAAGGTCATGAATGCAGTTCAAGAATGCCTCTCTTTTTACCTGGTCTGCAGATAATTTTGAGAGGTGGAATCTGCCCCTGGGAGGGAACCTTTTGAATTCTATTTTGTAACCCTGAAATACTATGTCCCCTGGGACATCTTGTCTCCACGCTTGACAAAACAGGTGAAGTCTGCCCCCCACTTGATCTGAACCCAGACCGGGGGCCAACCCTTCATGATGACTTAGACTCAGCAGAGGATTTCTTTGATTGCTTCCCTTATTCCAAGACTGATTGGATTTCCAAGAAGACTTGGACTGCTCCTGCTTGGAAGAGGGAGAGGAAGACTTTTGACCTTTGAAGCTACGAAAGGAATGAAAATTACTTTTCACTTTGTTCTTCTTGTCTTGCGGTAGAAAAGACCCTTTTCCACCTGTTATATCAGAAATTATTTCTGCCAGACCAGGTCCAAAACAAGGTCTTCCCCTTGTAAGGAAGCGCCATAAGTTTGGACTTAGAGGTAACATCAGCTGACCAAGATTTTAGTCACAATGCCCTGTGGGCGAGGACAGTGAAGCCAGACATCTTGGCTCCCAGTCTAATAACTTGCATGTTAGCATCAGAAATAAAGGAATTGGCTAGTTTGAGAGCCTTAATCCTATCTTGTATCTCCTCCAATGGAGTCTTTACTAAAATTGATTCAGACAAGGTGTCGCACTAAAAAGATGCCGCGCTTGCTACTGTGGCAATACAAACTGCAGGTTGCTATTTAAGACCTTGATGAACATACATCTTCGTCAAATAAGCTTACAGATTTGTCCATGGGATCCTTAGTCAGAGTAGAAATAACCTCTTCTTCTTTAGGCACTGTGCGTCAAGAATCTTTAATGGAGTCAGCAACAGGAAACATCTTTTTAAATACAGGAGATGGGGAAAAAAGGGATCCCTGGCTTCTCCCATTCCTGTGAAATAATCTCTGTTACACGGTCTGGGACGGGAAAATCTTCCACAGAAGAAGGAACATCATAGAGTTTACTAGACTACTTAGGGTTGACAATGACAAAAGTATCGGAGTCGTCCAAAGTAACCAATACCACCTTTAACATTGCACGAAGGTGTTCAAGCATAAATCTGAAGTTTACTTCTTCAGTATCAGATGAAGGAATAATACTGTCCGAATCTGAGATTTCACCCTCAGAGGCTACCGGCATATTCTCCTCATCAGACTTATGAGGGAGGGCAACCTGCGTAGCATTAGGTGGAACAGAAACCTTACTATCTGAATGTCTAATTTTTATGCCGCAGATAATGCCGCAGATACCGCAGAAGATACCTGTGCAGCAAAATCTGCAGGCAAATAAACTCCTCCAGGAGATTTAGAGGAACTGCAGGGCACTGTATGTGACACCATAGAGGCTTGGGATGTTTGAGGAGAAAGCTGTGGCATTGCCTGAACAGCATCATCCTGAGAGACATTGGGCTCAGAGGGCAACAATTTATCTTTAAATTGAAGTGTTCTAGCTAATCATGCAGCACCTAATTGCATAGGCAAAACAATTTGTGCCTCTAGGCATAACAATCATTTGTCAAAAAACACAGAGTCTTCATCCATGTCCATAATACTAAATAAAAAAATTCCCCAAATTGTAGAAATTGTTTTTAAATACACTGTCACTTTAAGAATTTTTAATATCACAATTTGGCTGCCAGAAGTCTCTAAAATGATCGTATAGTAGATCGACACTGAAGAGACTGAAATTCATTGACGCCGCTCCACTCTGTAAATATCCGACAGCAGAGAGAAGTCACATGACCGGCAGAGAGAGGAAACTACGCAGCAAGTAAAAGGCGCACGTTTCCCTCTGCCTACAATATAAGATGCAAGTAGCTGCAGCTGGTTACAAACTCAAGCAGTTTGTCAGTTAGCCTGTTCTAGCTAAGCAAGCAAAGAAAACTAACTGGCAAATTTTAAATTTTTACATAAATCCCTGTATAAAACGTAAGCCACACACATACTAATAAAGTATTTCAACAAAATCAGCACAAAGAGGAAAAACGTCCCAAAAAAGGAAAGATTGATCCCTAGACCCAACATACATAATGTGCCTGCCCACTGCCAAATAAAATCCTGTATAAATGATATTAAAAATGTCCCCATCTACTGCATATGACATATTCTTTCTTATGAAGAGCAAGTCTCCAAGACCTAGAAGACAAAAGCACTTACCTGCAGTCTAGCTGTCTGGCAGGAAGACCGCTCACAAGGTGTGAAAGGACACATACTCCTTACAGAGACCTGTAGAAAAAGAAAGAACAGGGTAACCAGCTCTGGCTTTCTGTACCATGGGCAGCAATGTGTTAGGAAACAAAGCAAGGACTACCTCAAAACTTCCTAACTGTTTTAAAGCCACCACTACTCTACGGAAGAGATTGGTGTGGACTCAGCTAAACCCAAATCCTTGCTTGCAGGGAAAAGTACCCAAAAAGGAATTCATTTCTTCAGACACCAAACTTCACCTCCTCCATTGGCAGAGGCAAAGAGAATGACTGGGGATTATGGGTAGGGGAGTGATACTTAACAGCTTTGCTGTTGTGCTCTTTGCCTCCTCCTGCTGGCCAGGAGTGATATTCCTACTAGTAATTGAATGACTTTGTGGACTCTCCATATCTTAGGAATATATATATATATTTACTGCATCAAACATTCTTGACTGTTATTCTGATTTATTATAACTATAATAGCTATAATAGTTCATTTCTGCATGACATAACTTATCAAATGGGTGGCTCCGCAAAACATAGCAGAGCCTCTACATAAAGGGGTTGTCAATATATAAAACACAAAAACCTGAAGGCAGGAGGACCTTTCTTTTTTTTACCATTATACTTGGTGGTCCATTTATCATTGTGCGGATAAACATGATCCGCTATAACAAACCATGTCCGCCGCACATCGATAAATGCTGACAGCATATGCTGTCGGCATTTATCATTGCACTAGCAGTTCTTGTGAACTGCTGTTTCAATACCGCCCCGTGCAGATTCGCGGCCAATTGGCCGCTAGCAGGAGGTGTCAATCAACCCGATCGTATTTGATCGGGTTGATTTCTGTCCACCGCCTCAGAGCAGGCGGACAGGTTATGGAGCAGCGGTCTTTAGACCGCTGCGTCATAACTTGTGTTTCTGGCGAGCCTGAAGGCTTGCCAGAAACACGGGGCATCAAGCTTCATTCGGAGCTTGATAAATAGACCCCCTACACTGATACTAGCATGTCTAACAGGAAAATGTATTCAAGGACCATTTAATTACAGTACAACTGACTTATAGACAATAAACAGATATTCCAATAGCACTTACTTTTAGAATTGAATTTGCTAGTATTTAAAATAAGCACTAAAATATTTTTTACTGTGCACTTTAGCACATGCTCAGTAGGGGCTGGAGCCTCAAAAAGTGTGCATATAAAAATAATGTGCAAGTTTTGACAATGGAAGAATATTGGAAAGTGCATGCTTTATTTGAATCAAACTTTAATTTTGACCTTAGTGTCCCTTTAATTTGCAGACAATTGCCACTTGTGATGTAGCATAACTTGGTAAGCTTTAATAATGCAGAGGAACTATCTTGTTCAATACCACACCCTGCTCTCGGTCACCAATTGCACAAGAGCAGGGCATGTCAATCACCATGAACAAGCGTGTTTTGGGTGATTTATTGCTGCCATCTAGGATAAGAAACAAAGACTGTTTCTTAAATTTGTGGTTGCTGACTCACTAATGCAAATCTGCTCCAAAAGTTCTCAGAGGCTGGCAAATACAGCCTGATGAATGTTCTTATAGGTATAGATTTTTTTAAGCTCCACTATAGATCATATTAACCTGCAGTGGCCTAGCCAGGGCACCAGTATAACTCACACTTATTTTGGACACGCATCACTTTACAGGGAGTGCAGAATTATTAGGCAAGTTGTATTTTTGAAGATTAATTTTATTATTGAACAACAACCATGTTCTCAATGAACCCAAAAAACTCATTAATATCAAAGCTGAATAGTTTTGGAAGTAGTTTTTAGTTTGTTTTTAGTTATAGCTATTTTAGGGGGATATCTGTGTGTGCAGGTGACTATTACTGTGCATAATTATTAGGCAACTTAACAAAAAACAAATATATACCCATTTCAATTATTTATTTTTACCAGTGAAACCAATATAACATCTCAACATTCACAAATATACATTTCTGACATTCAAAAACAAAACAAAAACAAATCAGTGACCAATATAGCCACCTTTCTTTGCAAGGACACTCAAAAGCCTGCCATCCATGGATTCTGTCAGTGTTTTGATCTGTTCACCATCAACATTGCGTGCAGCAGCAACCACAGCCTCCCAGACACTGTTCAGAGAGGTGTACTGTTTTCCCTCCTTGTAAATCTCACATTTGATGATGGACCACAGGTTCTCAATGGGGTTCAGATCAGGTGAACAAGGAGGCCATGTCATTAGATTTTCTTCTTTTATACCCTTTCTTGCCAGCCACGCTGTGGAGTACTTGGACGCATGTGATGGAGCATTGTCCTGCATGAAAATCATGTTTTTCTTGAAGGATGCAGACTTCTTCCTGTACCACTGCTTGAAGAAGGTGTCTTCCAGAAACTGGCAGTAGGACTGGGAGTTGAGCTTGACTCCATCCTCAACCCGAAAAGGCCCCACAAGCTCATCTTTGATGATACCAGCCCAAACCAGTACTCCACCTCCACCTTGCTGGCGTCTGAGTCGGACTGGAGCTCTCTGCCCTTTACCAATCCAGCCACGGGCCCATCCATCTGGCCCATCAAGACTCACTCTCATTTCATCAGTCCATAAAACCTTAGAAAAATCAGTCTTGAGATATTTCTTGGCCCAGTCTTGACGTTTCAGCTTGTGTGTCTTGTTCAGTGGTGGTCGTCTTTCAGCCTTTCTTACCTTGGCCATGTCTCTGAGTATTGCACATCTTGTGCTTTTGGGCACTCCAGTGATGTTGCAACTCTGAAATATGGCCAAACTGGTGGCAAGTGGCATCTTGGCAGCTGCACGCTTGACTTTTCTCAGTTCATGGGCAGTTATTTTGCGCCTTGGTTTTTCCACACGCTTCTTGCGACCCTGTTGACTATTTTGAATGAAACTCTTGATTGTTCGATGATCACACTTCAGAAGCTTTGCAATTTTAAGAGTGCTGCATCCCTCTGCAAGATATCTCACTATTTTTGACTTTTCTGAGCCTGTCAAGTCCTTCTTTTGACCCATTTTGCCAAAGGAAAGGAAGTTGCCTAATAATTATGCACACCTGATATAGGGTGTTGATGTCATTAGACCACATCCCTTCTCATTACAGAGATGCACATCACCTAATATGCTTAATTGGTAGTAGGCTTTCGAGCCTATACATCTTGGAGTAAGACAACATGCATAAAGAGGATGATGTGGTCAAAATACTCATTTGCCTAATAATTCTGCACTCCCTGTATAGTGATGATTAATACACTAATAGGCACTACATTGGTATTGCTTAATAATACATGTCCTCTATACAGTAATACACATGTTGCATTGTATAATTAATGCAAAGTACCTCTACACTGATAACATAGACACATGCTGCCCTGTATAATGATGTTTAGATTTCAAACACTAAAAGACAGTACAGGCTGACCTGTATAATGATGACGGATGCCTTTACACTGGTGGTGAGCAGTATGTGCTACATAATTATGTTAAACATTTATACACTAAAAATTAACACACTGCACTATATAATACTGCCAGGTATTTATACACTGAAAACAGACATGTAGTGCTGCATTATGATTATAGCCATCTATACAATTTAATATGAAGATAGGTAGATTCTAGATAATAGATGTGGTGTTGCACAATTAAGATAGATAGATAGATGATAGATAGATAGATAGATAGATAATAGATATATAGATAATCCCTGGAGAAGAACTGCACTGGTGTTATGTATTGTGTCAGTGAAGAATTAAAAGAAAGTTAAAATTGAACTTTCATGATTCAGAGAGATTACGCAAATTTAAACAACTTCCCAATACACTTTCATTTTGTAAATGTGAACATTTTTTTATGCATACCTTCTGAGGCACCAGCCCCTGCTGAACATGTGCAAGAATTTGCAGTCTGATGGCTGTCACATGATGCAGGGTGAAGGAAAATTGAACTAATTAAAATTTGTCAGAAACAAATATCTAATACTCATTTGAAATTCAACTTTTTGCATTAACTTTTTACTGTTTACCTCTGTGATTATCTTGTATCTAAGCCTCTGCAGACTGCCCCCTTAACTTAGTTTTTTTGACAGACTCGCATTTTAGCAAATTAGTGCAGACTCATAAATAGCTCCACGTGAGTGAGCACGATATTATATGGCACACATGTACTAGGGCTGTTTGGCTGTGAAAAGCTGTAAAAATGCACCGAGATAAGAGACAGCCTTCAAGGGCATAGATATTTGCATATGAATCTACCTAGGTTTAGCTTTCAACAAAGAATACCAAGAGAATAAAGCTAATTTGTTGATAAAAGTAGATTGGAAAGTTGCATGCCCTATCTGAACCATGAAAGTCAAATTTTAACTATACTGTCCCTTTAAGTATTTACTGATGTAATAAACTTCACCACCAGCTTTCTGTGCAGGCAAGATGTTTGAATCCTGATCATCTAGACATTCATAGTATATGTTAAATTATAACAGTGAAAAAGAAGGAAATTATACCATACAACACAGTGCACTATAAGGTCATGGGATAATATTCAAAAGGTGATATAGAATGGCAGGAAGATTACTGGCTGGTAACTGCAGATGTAGCCTCACTATACACAAATATAGACCAAGAGAAGGGTTTACCAACAGTAAAAGAAATTCTAGCCAACAATAAAAGTATAGATGAGCCAAGATGTGCCTATATTATAGAAGGGGTGCAGTTAATTCTAGAAACAAGCTTCTTTTGGTATAACCATGAATATTTTTTTACAAATAAGTGGGACTCCTATGGGGAACAGATTCACCCCCAGTTATGCAAATCTATACTTGGCAGCATGGGAAAAGGAGTCAGCAGTTACAAAAGGCAAAGTCACAAGGAGAGGCAGGCATATTGAAATAAAGTCACACCAGACCCTTCTGAAATCTATCTAGGAAGCAGGTCTGAAAGTGTTGCCTGTTGATAGCCGCTGGGACCCCAGAGTGACGGACATGCATTGCCTTTTTATTTTGCAAGGACTTTGTTTTTAAAGAATCTTTGTTTTTAACACGTTTGTATTTTTGGTATTAAATATTGGAACCCCCTACAACAAATGCAGTCTTGGATCCATTTGTAGTGAGCGCATCACTTAGAGCTATAGTAGCTCAAAATCATGTGAGTAGTTTTCCTATTGTGCTTAAAGGAATATTCTTATATGGTTTAACACTATGAAAGTTTCTCTCCATTTTCTTTGACACAAGAAGACCACCTTTTGAATATTATCCCATGAGCTTATAGTGCATGGTGGTGTATGGTATCATTTTCTTCTTTATGCATAGTATATGTGTGTACGCTGTTGAAATTTTATATTTTACTGTAGGTATTTTTGCAAAAAATCTTATATTTAAAATTGAAATGTACAGTTGCACATTTCAGTTTTGACAATTATCTCTCTTTCATTTATTATTGGCTAGAAATCAAGTGGTGTGATATTAAAATATTGCGCCCTCATTAACTTGCACTTATATCACAAGTTGAACCAAAACATAACATAAATGCATTAAAATTAAGTTTTACACTCATATATCCACTATCTAATAAAATTACTCTTATAGATCTTAAAAAAAGTTCTAAGGGTTAAAAGATATATGGTAAATGACGAGGTATTTAAATGTAAAGGGCTATAATATATATGTACATACATATACATGTCTAAATATGTGTATGTATGTATATATGCATATGTATATATATGTGTAAACATATGTATTTAAGTTTATATATATATATATATATATATATATACATCTATATATATATATATATATATATATATATATATATTTAGGACACAGACCACCAACAGGAATAGGAGAGGGGGTAGGAAGCATGTAAAATTTAAAAGGCAGAAGGAGGTATCCACTGAGACAGCGGAGAAAGGTAAAAACTCAAAAACAAGTGTAGTGAACTTTTCAAATAAAATCTTGACAGCGACTCAGATTGAGGTTTAGAAATGGAGATTATCATTCTCTCCAACAAATACAGTAAATGTGACAAATTTACCTTAGTTAAAGGTGTCCATTTATTTGCACGTAAAATAGTACTACAAAAGGTATTGGAAAATAAATCAGCATTACCAATCCTAAATATACATGAGAAACTAAGTTTGAGGCAATTGGAAGCATTAGAACGTGAGAGCACGAATCACCTAGAGTAGCAAAAATAATTAGGCTTTAGTGGACTTCACAACAAATCAAAATACATGCCAGCCCTCTCCAATGTGCCTCTAATACATAATTTTGTTAAACTGGTTGAGAAAGATATCGACCAGTTAAACACAGATATAATATTTTCAGATAACCTAAATATGGAACAGAAAAAAGGTCTTAGACAGCTTCAGGATGACCTCAGTGTCACCATAAAGCCATGTGATAAAGGTAGCAATGTGGTCATTATGAATATGAGTGATTACATTGATAACTGCCATCCTTTACTGTGGGATAAGAAACAATATACAATGTTAAGATTTAATCCATCAAGGAAATATGGCGAGGAACTGTATAATCTTCTAACAGAAGCTAGAAGACTAGGTTTAATAAATCAGAAATAATTTGAGTTTTTATTTGTCAAATGCCCAATAACACCTACCTTTTATACCCTCCCGAAATTACATAAAATTAAAATCCCACAACCAGGAAGACCAATAATTTTGGGGGTGGGCTCATTAACTGAGAAAATATCCCAATATGTTGTTTTTTGTCTAAGACCAAACCTATTGAATTTACCTTCATATGTAAAGGACACAATTTATGTCCTCAAAAAAATTGATGGAATTGCCAATAGTTCTAAAACTTTTTTGGTAACCATTGATGTGGAGGCCTTATATTCAAGCATTCCTAATCAGAGGGGCATAGAGTCCTGCAACTTCTTTTTAAATCAAAGAGGCCCAGAATATGACCAACAAACAGATTTAGTTATCAATCAATTATCCTTTATCCTGCACCACAATTATTTTTTATTTAGGAATAAATATTTTGAACAAATCCTATGGGCCGCAATGGGGATTTGTTATGCCCCATGTCTTTACTAGGGATGGGCGAATGTGTAAATTTTCAAATTTCGAATGTAGAACGAATGTTATTACCGAAATTCGAATTCTAAATCCGAATGTCGATAAGAACGAATATTCTTAAAAATTTGAAAATCGAATGTTATTTACAGTTTTCGAAAGTCACTTTTGAATTTAAATGTTTATATTTATATCGAATGTCTACATTCGAAATTTCGAATTTAACATTCTATTTAACAAATACTATTCAGAAGTTCAATAGTTCATGTGGTAGGGCGGGAATCTAGTAAATTGATACATAATAGATACCAATATATAATTTTAAATGTTTCCATATAGAATATTGCATAATTCGAATATTACATTTAAAGAAAGCATTAGAAATACTATTACAAACATATAAATTCGAATTTTTCGAATTCGAATATAAATTAGAATTTTTCGAATTTGAATATTGCATAATTCGAATATTACATTTAAAGAAAAAGCATTAAAAATACTATTACAATCTAAATTCGAATTTTTCGAATTCGAATACACGTATTGCATAATTAGAATATTACATTTAAAGATAAAGCATTAGAAATACTATTACAATCTAAATTTGAATTTTTCGAATTCAAATATTGCATAATTAGAATATTACATTTAAAGAAAAAGCATTAGAAATACTATTACAATCTAAATTCGAATTTTTCGAATTTGAATATTGCATAATTCGAATATTACATTTAAAGAAAAAGCATTAGAAATACTATTACAATCTAAATTCGAATTTTTCGAATTTGAATATTGCATAATTCGAATATTACATTTAAAGAAAAAGCATTAGAAATACTATTACAATCTAAATTCAAATTTTTCGAAAAGAATATTTTCTAATGTAATCGTAAAATTCGAAACCGAACATTCGAAAATCGAATGTTAGAATGTTATGTAAACATTTGAAATTCGTTTCGAACGAACGAATGTGTTAAAATTTGTGCCGTTTTTCGAATGTTGCGAAACATTCACCCATCCCTAGTCTTTACCTTGGAAAATTGGAGAAAGAGCACATTTTAAACTGCCAACAAAAATATGACACATCAAAAGCACTCTGGTTAAGATTCATTGATGAAAACAATTAAAATATAGTGTGTTGTGAAACACACTAAATTTAAAGCTACAGCGCTCTATGCAGAGCTAAATAAGTGCAGTTTCCGGCTATTTCTAAAAATAATCTTTATTAATATATATATATAGAGAGAGAAATAAAATAAAATCAAGATCAAATTAGACAATGGTAATATACATAATACATAAGATAATGCCAAAAATACAAATACATGAAAACAATAAAACCAATGCTGCTATTAAGTCATATATGTCATATGCCTTGGTAAAATAAAGGAAGGATGAGTATATCCAGAGCAATGTAATGCTATGGGTTTGAGCCAAGGAGCCTATTTCAAGTGGTTGATTGCGTGGAGGCTGCAAGGGAGATCCAGGATTCCTGTAATGAGACAGGGGATCCTTGTCACCAAGTATAAAGGTCACAAATAAAAGGTATTATTAATTACTTACACCGAGTGGGTGTCTTGTATCGTCATGTGAGTTTGTCAGCATATAAACAGTCCACTGTTAATCACTTGTTCTATGTATTTTTAAATAGATATTCATTTCTGGAGTTTTGTGTGGAATGTGTCAGATATGGCTTTTTTTCTCTCTACTTGTTTGTGTCATTCCAATACAAACAATGAAATAAATATGATAATGCCTAAACATTTGTAATTGCAACAATTTTCTGGGCAAAGTGGTGCATTATCTGGCAGAAATGCAGGGGTGCCAATATTTTTGGCCATGACTGTGTATATATATATATATATTATTTTATTTTTTTACAAAAAATACATCAGATATCTATAGAAACATCTATAAATAAATTGAACATTGTCTTCTATGTGAAGAATAATGGAATGTAAAATATTCATAACTACCTGTGGGTTAGCGCAGTTGGTCTAATGCGTGCCGTGTTAGCGTGCAAACGATGTGTTAGCTTTTTTTTCCAGTGTGTGCTGTCCATTAAAGTCTATGGGAAGATAAAGTTAGTGCAATTGCAAAATCTGAAGTCCTGAAGGTAGCGCTCGTTGCTTTCGCTTGCGTTCAAACATTTTACTTTTAACTGCTAATACATATGCTTAAAGTTTAATTCTGGTGGTCTTTGCTCGCAAAGGAGATCGCTAAATAGAGTGTCACTTGCAATCTGGCCTATATGTGTAATTGTATTTATCTGACATAAATCAATCATCGCTTTAGTAAGCTGTTTTTATTTAGCAGCTATTTATTTCTGTGGCCCAGTATACATTTTGTACTACACTGAAATTAAGTAATGTTTCTATGCTTGGCAGTCCATACTGTTCTGTGAGTTGCTTAATATTTAATTTTGTTCTTTAAATTTTAATATATTTTTTTAGCTCTTTAGTGATTTCAGCAAATATTGAAGATTATTTGTTATCCAAGTGAACTATCTTATTCATTTCTTATGGTCATATTATATATTTTATTAAATAAAATTGTTTTAATTTACTTAATAAAGTGAGCTAATTTTACATTGCCATTGCATTATAGCTTACTGATCAGTTCAAAATCTTTATTCTAGTTCTTATCTCAAGCTATCTTTATCTTTGCCCTTGTCAGGGCTGGAACTACGAATGGTGTAGCAGGTGCAGTGGCAACAGGGCCAAAGTGCTGACAAGAGGCATAGAAGATTTTGTGCGGAATGTGCAAAACTTAATGCAGGGGAGCCTTTTATAATGGCAGGTTGCAGGTTAATCTATCTATCTATGTATCTATCTAACTAGATATCATCTATCTATCTATCATCTATCTATCCATCTATCTGTCTGTCTGTCTGTCTGTCTGTCTATCTGTCTGTCTATCAGCTATCCTCAAAATCATTATACAGAGCATTATGTAATGTATATTATTAATATTGCTTAAGGCTGAGTTACCTTTGAGAGGCCCAATGAAAAAATAGCACCAGGGTCCTCTGTTGTGTTGGCCTGCTACAAGCCCTTGTCCATAATAATGACTACTATTCTTTTACAATCTTCAATTTCAGTTCTAAGAACTCCAGAATAGCCCAGATTTTTAGATATCTATATTACAGCACAGGTTCTATAGTTATAATCCAATTACTTTTACTAACCCACCTTTTCTCTTATATAGATATCCTGAAACTTTGGCATATTAGTGGGTCCTTGGGGATAGATTTGACTAACAGTTGCATAACTCATCACACTAATAAGTAAGACGTATTTAGTACATTCAGGTTCCCTAAAAAATATATTATTTGTTACATAATTATCCCTGGAGTATGCAATTATATTTTAACATGCATTATTTGCTTATGATATTGTTGCTCATATCAGTTGCAAATATCTAACTTGAAATCATGCAGTATTAACCTTTAAAACATGTATTCATTTCCTGATTTATAAATAATTTAAAAAATGTAATTAAAAATATAAAAACTAAAACAGATTTTTTTCAACAGTCTTGCTAATTTCCTTTCACTTTATTTCTATTTGTTTCCACATAAATGTCACATTCCAATATACATTTTCTAATTAATGTGGTATTTAGCAATCATAACCACAGATCTAAAGAAATGTATTTAATAGCTACCTAGTTAAAATAATTACAAAATTACCTGTAAAATAAATCATAACCTAAGTTACAAATACACCTAACACTACACTATCATTAAACTAATTAAATAAATTACCTACAATTATGTAAACTAAAATACAATTAAATAAACTAAACTATAATACAAAAAAACAAACACTAAATTACAGAAAATAAAAAAATTGCAATAAGTTTAAACTAATTACACCTAATCTAAGCCCCCTAATAAAATAAAAAAGCCCCCCAAAATAATAAAATGCCCTACACTATCCTAAATTACAAAGTAATCAGCTCTTTTACCAGCCCTTAAAAGGGCTTTTTGCGGGGCATTGCCCCAAAGTAATCAGCTCTTTTACCTGTAAATAAAAAATACAATACCCCCCCAACATTACAACCCACCACCCACATATCCCTACTCTAAAACCCACCCAGTCCCCCCTTAAAAAAACCTAACACTACCCCATTGAAGATCACCCTACCTGGAGCCGTGTTCACCCAGCCGGGCACCGATGGGCCAGAAGTGGGCATCCAGAGCGGCAGAAGTCTTCATCCAATCGGGGCAGAAGAGGTCCTCCAAGAGGCAGATGTCTTCATCCAAGCGGCATCTTCAATCAACCGGAGCGGAGCCATCTTGAATCCAGCCGACGCGGAGCCATCCTCTTCTTCCGATGTCCTAACAGCGAATGAAGGTTCCTTTAAATGACGTCATCCAAGATGGCGTCCTTCAAATTCTGATTGGCTGATAGGATTCTATCAGCCAATTGGAATTAAGGTAGGAAAAATCTGTTTGGCTGATGCAATCAGCCAATCAGATTGAAGTTTAATCCGATTGGCTGATCCAATCAGCCAATCGGATTGACCTTGCATTCTATTGGTTGTTCCGATCAGCCAATAGAATGCAAGGTCAATCCAATTAGGGCAGATTAGGGGGTAATAAGTGTAAGATTAGGGGTGTTTAGACTCGGGGTTCATGTTAGGGTGTTAGGTGTAGACTTAGAGAGTGTTTCCCCATAGGAAACAATGGGGCTGCGTTAGGAGCTGAACGCTGCTTTTTTTGCAGGTGTTAGGTTTTTTTCAGCCAGCTCAGCCCCATTGTTTCCTATGGGGATATCGTGCACAAGCACGTTTTTCCAGCTTACCGCTACCGTAAGCAACTCTGGTATTGAGAGTTGAAGTGGAGCTAAATTTGGCTCAATGCTCCCTTTTCTGAGGCTAACGCAGCTATTCAGACAACTCGTAATACCAACGCTGGAAAAAAAACGTCTCGTTAGCACCGCGGGTGTTTACCGACAAAACTCTAAATCTAGGCGTCAATTTGTCACTAGGCAATATTCTTTCACCTAGTCTACTCAAAATCAATAAGACTCAGAGCTCATGGTTGCATTTCAAGGGGACCTTCAAATGTGGTAAACAGACATGCAGGTCCTGTGACCATGTCAATATATCTACTGCCTTTGTCTCGGCCACCTCCTTGGAAGTGTTTGAGATAAAGGGATTTGTTAAGTGTACTAACATATTTGTGGTATACCTCATTGAGTGAACCATTTGTTCTCGGCAGTATGTGGTAAGGACTACAAGGGAGGTGGGTACCCACATAAAAGAACATCTATCTCACATCACTAAAGATAGAGCGATGTCAGTCCTTTCCAAACATTTTTTGGAAGTTCACAATGGGAATGTTGGATCCTTCAGGTGGCAGGCTATCGAGCAGATAGTGAGACCCCCGAGAGGAAGTGATAAATTCCAGATACTTTTGAGACAAGAAATATATTGGATACATAATCTCGGTAGCCTGCTCCCTGTGGGGATCAATTGAGAGTTTGATATAATCAATTACTGGCATCATTAATTAATTGAGATTCAACTTACTTATATGATTCCTATTTAATTTTATGTATTAATGGATTTAACTAAATTAATAGAATCCAATTTTAGGGTTATTTAATTATCTTGATATGAATTGGTTCTTTTTATACCTGGTTTGTCTATGCAACCATAACTGGTTGATTTTCATAAATTCATTCTTTTCTACCTATCTAGTAATTTGATTTTAGGAGCAATGGACGTATTAGATTCTATATTCCCATATTGCATTAATAGGATATATTACATCTATACATTGCAATATAAAATGTGTTATTATTTCAGTATTTTTAGTATTTTTAGTATTCTAACAGTATTACCAGTTCTGTTAACATTTTGGATTATTAGGGGTACTATTTTATGAGGACCACCATATCTGGCTTCCATCAACCTTATTGGTATAATCTGATTATGTAAGCCCTTAGTACCTCTCTCCAGCCATCAACTACTATGCATTGCACTACAACTTCACCCAGGTCTACAGATTTGTGCTGCTTTTTGCTACTTTGCCATCTTTTTATGGTTTAATTTGTAGAACTGTGAATTTGTTACTATGCTATGTATTATTTCTGATTATTGCCAATGTAACAGTTTAATTCCCCTAAGATGTATGCAATTTGTATGTATATTTTATATATCTTGTTCTGGCCATTACTTTTTTCAAATAGTCATATAACAGGCATCTTACTGAGATAGTTATTTTTTTAGCTGGTATTTTTCATACAATTTGGCGTTATTTAGTTGGTTTTATAATACCTATCATGGACAACTGAACTGGCCATGTATGCAAATGTATTCCGTTATTAATAGCTATATGAACTATTTTGCTCTCTAAGTTCCCTTACTGATTTAAATTAATTTTGTGGCAGTCCTGTTTATTATCTGTTTCTATATCTTCAACATGATATGAATATAGGGTTAACATAAATTTCTAGGAACCTCCAATGGGAGGCGCTTAGTTCCTTTAAATGTAGTGCACCTGCTGCATTATTTTAGTTTATTACTACCGTCTGAGAGACTGAAACCATTCAAACTTTCTTTCACCATTTTTTTACCCTATGGAGTCTGCCGTTTTTACTGGATACCAATAAAGTGTTTACTTTTTATATACCCGTAATGGTTTCATCACTCTTTAAGCCATTAAGGGGTTGTTTGGAACTCTATTTTTGTGAAAGTATATGTGCTTACTCTTCAGAACAACCAGATGCATTAACAACTAACAGCATATAATTGTATCCTGATAAGTACTTTATGCAAAGATTGTAAAGTCTTGTGTATATTGTTAAGGTAAAAAAACTTTGTGTGATCAAAGTACTGATCTAAGTAATTGTTCAATTAAATATGACAGCTAGAAGGATGCATTTATTAAGAAATTATGGGCTAGATTACGAGTGTAGTGCTGTTACGCAAAAGAGAATAGGAGTTTCAGAAATAGCATGCAAATTTTGAGTTGAAAGTAAACACGTTTGCTTGAGTGCAATTGTATTAAACGCAAGTAGAGATAGCACGACTTCAGAGCTCTGATTAACTGTTACACTTGAGTAAAAAATGGGAAAACCCCCCATCAAAAATACATTTAAAAGTAGCTATACTCATAATGACACTGATGAAAATTATATTGTCTAAATATATATATATATCTACAGGTATATATATATATATATATTTATAGGTGCGTACATATGTATTTATGTGTTTAAATAAACAAATAAACACATAAGTACATATGGTTACATATATAGCCATATATATAAGTGTATTTTAGCGCTTTGCAGTTAAGTAGGTGAAAATATGTAAAATCATATATATGCATATTCATATTTAATAAAGTGTTTAACTATGTATTTTATGTAAATATTTCACATTCCAATAGTCTTCACACAATGGAATATGTTCTAAGTATTTATTAATAGATATTCCTATATATAATCTGTATATATATATACCTATATATAATCAAACCATATCTATATATATATATATATATACAGTATATATGTATCTAACAATAAATAGAACATATTCTGGAATGTGAAGAACATTGGAAGGTCAAATATTCAAATATTAATTTTTCATGTCGGGTTAACGTGCTTGAGAAAACTCATTTGGGTTTGCACACAAATAAGGGTTTTTTAGTTAGTTTTTTTTCTACTTTTCACGATTTGTTGAAATCTATGGGGGAATATGTTGTGTTAGCACTCGTGCAAAAACTTTTTACTTTCAACTTGTAATATGTGTGCTACCTGACGTGTGCAAAAAGACTCCATCTAGCTAAATTAACACGTGAGTGGGTGCACAAAGTACTGCTCCAATTGTAATCTAGCCCTATATTTGTATACTGGGGTGATACCAAGAGTTTTGAAATTTTAGTTCAAAATAATAAAAAAAGGACTGGCTATTTTTGAAGATTTTTTTTTTTTTTTTTTTACAAACATATCAGCGTTTGATATTTTCTATCAAATTAAATTCCCATTTCTATATAAAAGCATAGTTAACAGAAGATAAAAGCTGTGAATTATAAAAAAATAAATAAATACTGAAATGGGTTAATGTGTGTGCTGTCCAACTGAGTAGAGTGTTGTTAAACAATCTGAATGTTATATGTATATGGGCATGATGGTTATACTGGGCATGTTAGCTCAATGATTTTGTAATCATTAAGTCCAATTTGACTAGATTTTCATTTAAAATCAAGCAGACCACTGCAGAAAAATATCTTTCATAAGAATAAGGCTGCAACTTGTGTCATCGTCTATATCACAATTTTAACAGTTCTCACACTGTAAATCATGAAACCGCTAAATAATGAGGTCTAATGAATCTAGACCATATATTCATTTATACATCTAAAATGGAGTAGACATGTCATAATGTATTGCACATGCACAAGATACCAGAATTATTCCAAATCATCTTGGAATACATGTAAAATAAAACCTAACCTAAGTTACAATTACACCTAACACTACACTATAATTAAATTAATTAGCTAAACTAAATACAATTAAATAAAATTAAATAAAATTATCTAAAGTACAAAAAACCCCCACTAAATTACAGAAATAATTAAATAATTACAAGTTTTTTTAAACTAATTACACCTAATCTAATCCCCCTAATAAAATAAAAAAGCCCTCAAAATAATAAAAAGCCCTAACCTAAACTAAATTACGAATAGCCCTTAAAATGACCTTTTGCGGGGCATTGCCCCAAAGTAATCAGCTCTTTTACCTGTAAAACAAAGTACAATACCCCCCCACTAACATTAAAACCCACCACCCACACACCCAACCCTACTCTAAAACCCACCCAATCCCCCCTTGATAAAACCTAACATTAACCCCTTGAAGATCACCCTACCTTGAGAAGTCTTCACCCAACCGGGCCGAAGTCCTCCACGAAGCCGGGCGAAGTGGTCCTCCAGACAGCAGAAGTCTTCATCCAAGCTGGCCAGAAAAGGTCCTCCAGATGGGCAGAAGTCTTCATCCAGACTGCATCTTCTATCTTCATCCATCCGGCGCAGAGCGGGTCCATCTTCAAGACATCCGACGTGGAGCATCCTCTTCCAACGACATCCGACGACTGAATGACGGTTCCTTTAAATTACGGCATCCAAGATGGCGTCCCTTGAATTCCGATTGGCTGATAGAATCATATCAGCCAATCGGAATTAAGGTAGGAGAAATCCTATTGGCTGATGCAATCAGCCAATAGGATTGAACTTCAATCCTATTGGCTGATTGCATGAGCCAATAGAATTTTTCCTACGTTAATTCTGATTGGCTGATAGAATTCTATCAGCCAATCGGAATTCAAGGGACGCCATCTTGGATGACGTCATTTAAAGGAACAGTCATTAGTGGAGTACTTCAGCCCGGTTGGGTGAAGACTTCTCAAGGTAGGGTGATCTTGAAGGGGTTAGTGCTAGGTTTTATTAAGGGGGTATTAGGTGGGTTTTAGAGTAGGGTTGGGTGTGTGGGTGGTGGATTTTAATGTTGGTGGGGGGTATTGTACTTTTTTTTACAGGTAAAAGAGCTGATTACTTTGGGGCAATGCCCTGCAAAAGGCCCTTTTAAGGGCTATTCATACTTTAGTTTAGGGTAGGGATTTTTATTATTTTGGGGGCTTTTTTATTTTATTAGGGGGATTAGATTAGGTATAATTAGTTTAAAAAACTTTGTAATTATTTTATTATTTTCTGTAATTTAGTGTTTGTTTGTTTTTGTACTTTAGATAATTTTATTTAATTTTAGTTAATTGTAGTTAACGTAGGTAATTAATTTAATTATAGTGTAGTGTTAGGTGTAATTGTAACTTTGGTTAGGTTTTATTTTAAAGGTATTTTTGTATTTATTTTAACTAGGAAGTTATTAAATAGTTAATAACTATTTAATAATTATTGTACCTAGTTAAAATAAATACAAAGTTGCCTGTAAAATAAAAATAAACTCTAACGGCTAGATTTAGAGTTTTGTCGATAAAGACCCGCGTATCTAACGCTGGCTTTTTTCTGGCCGCACCTATAAAATAACTCTGGTATTGAGAGTCCACAGAATGGCTGCGTTAGGCTCCAAAAAAGGAGCGTAGAGCATATTTAACGCAACTTCAACTCTTGATACCAGAGTTGCTTACGGACGCGGCCAGCCTCAAAAATGTGCTCGTGCACGATTCCCCCATAGGAAACAATGGGGCTGTTTAAGCTGAAAAAAACCTAACACCTGCAAAAAAGCCGCGTTCAGCTCCTAACGCAGCCCCAATATTTGCTATGGGGAAACACTTTCTACGTCTGCACCTAACACCCTAACATGTACCCCGAGTCTAAACACCCCTAACCTTACACTTATTAACCCCTATTCTGCCGCCCCCGCTATCGCTGACCCCTGCATATTATTTTTAACCCCTAATCTGCCGCTCCGTAAACCGCCGCTACTTACATTATCCCTATGTACCCCTAATCTGCTGCCCCTAACACCGCTGAACCCCTATATTATATTTATTAACCCCTAATCTGCCCCCCACAATGTCGCCTCCACCTGCCTACACTTATTAAACCATAATCTTCCGACCGGACCGCACCGCTATTATAATAAAGTTATTAACCCCTAATCCGCCTCACTAACCCTATAATAAATAGTATTAACCCCTAATCTGCCCTCCCTAACATCGCCGACACCTAACTTCAATTATTAACCCCTAATCTGCCGACTGGAGCTCACTGCTATTCTAATAAATGTATTAACCCCTAAAGCTAAGTCTAACCCTAACACTAACACCCCCCTAAATTAAATATAATTTTAATCTAACGAAATTAATTAACTCTTATTAAATAAATTATTCCTATTTAAAGCTAAATACTTACCTGTAAAATAAATCCTAATATAGCTACAATATAAATTATAATGATATTATAGCTATTTTAGGATTAATATTTATTTTACAGGTAACTTTGTATTTATTTTAACCAGGTACAATAGCTATTAAATAGTTAAGAACTATTTAATAGCTAAAATAGTTAAAATAATTACAAATTTACCTGTAAAATAAATCCTAACCTAAGTTACAATCAAACCTAACACTACACTATCAATAAATCAATTAAATAAAATACCTATAATTATCTACAATTAAACCTAACACTACACTATCAATAAATAAATTAAATACAATTCCTACAAATAAATACAATGAAATAAACTAACTAAAGTACAAAAAATAAAACAATATTTACAAACATTAGAAATATATTACAACAATTTTAAACTAATTACACCTACTCTAAGCCAACTAATAAAATAACAAAGCCCCCCAAAATAAAAAAATGCCCTACCCTATTCTAAATTACTAAAGTTCAAAGCTCTTTTACCTTACCAGCCCTTAAAAGGGCCTTTTGTGGGGCATGCCCCAAAGAAAACTGCTCTTTTGCTTGTAAAAGAAAAATACATTCCCCCCCAACATTAAAACCCACCACCCACATACCCCTAATCTAACCCAAACCCCCCTTAAATAAACCTAACACTAAGCCCCTGAAGATCTCCCTACCTTGAATCGTCTTCACCCAGCCGAGCCAAATTCTTCATCCAAGTGGAGCAAGAAGAGGTCCTCCATCCGGTAGAGGTCTTCATCCAAGTGGGGCAGAAGAGGTCTTCCATCCGATTGAAGTCTTCATCCAAGCGGAATCTTCTATCGTCATCCATCCGGAGCGGAGCGGCAGCATCCTGAAGACCTCCGACGCGGAACATCCATCCTGGCCGACGACTGAACGACGAATGACGGTTCCTTTAAATGACATCATCCAAGATGGCGTCCCTCGAATTCCGATTGGCTGATAGGATTCTATCAGCCAATCGGAATTAAGGTAGGAATATTCTGATTGGCTGATGGAGTCAGCCAATCAGAATCAAGTTCAATCTGATTGGCTGATCCAATCAGCCAATCCGATTGAGCTCGCATTCTATTGGCTGTTCGGACAGGATGGATGTTCCGCGTCGGAGGTCTTCAGGATGCTGCCGCTCCGCTCCGGATGGATGACGATAGAAGATTCCGCTTGGATGAAGACTTCAATCGGATGGAAGACCTCTTCTTGCTCCGCTTGGATGAAGAATTTGGCTCGGCTGGGTGAAGACAACTCAAGGTAGGGAGATCTTCAGGGGCTTAGTGTTAGGTTTATTTAAGGGGGGTTTGGGTTAGATTAGGGGTATGTGGTTGGTGGGTTGTAATGTTGGGGGGGGTATTGTATGTTTTTTTTTACAGGCAAAAGAGCTGAACTTCTTGGGGCATGCCCCGCAAAGGGCCCTGTTCAGGGCTGGTAAGGTAAAAGAGCTTTGAACTTTAGTAATTTAGAATAGGGTAGGGCATTTTTTTATTTTGGGGGGCTTTGTTATTTTATTAGGGGGCTTAGAGTAGGTGTAATTAGTTTAAAATTGTTGTAATATATTTCTAATATTTGTAAATATTTTTTTATTTTTTGTAACTTAGTTCTTTTTTATTTTTTGTACTTTAGTTAGTTTATTTCATTGTATTTATTTGTAGGAATTGTATTTAATTTATTTATTGATAGTGTAGTGTTAGGTTTAATTGTAGATAATTATAGGTATTTTATTTAATTTATTTATTGATAGTGTAGTGTTAGGTTTAATTGTAACTTAGGTTAAGATTTATTTTACAGGTACATTTGTAATTATTTTAACTATTTTAGCTATTAAATAGTTCTTAACTATTTAATAGCTATTGTACCTGGTTAAAATAAATACAAAGTTAGATTAAAATTATATTTAATTTAGGGGGGTGTTAGTGTTAGGGTTAGACTTAGCTTTAGGGGTTAATACATTTATTAGAATAGCGGTGAGCTCCAGTCGGCAGATTAGGGGTTAATAATTGAAGTTAGGTGTGTGCTATGTTAGGGAGGGCAGATTAGGGGTTAATACTATTTATTATAGGGTTAGTGAGGCGGATTAGGGGTTAATAACTTTATTATAATAGCGGTGCGGTCCGGTCGGAAGATTAGGGTTTAATAAGTGTAGGCAGGTGGAGGTGACGTTGTGGGGGGCAGATTAGGGGTTAATAAATATAATATAGGGGACTGCGGTGTTAGGGGCAGCAGATTAGGGGTACATAGCTATAATGTAGGTGGCGGCTCTTTGCGGTCGGCAGATTAGGGGTTAATTATTGTAGGTAGCTGGCTGCGACATTGTGGGGGGCAGGTTAGGGGTTAATAAATATAATATAGGGGTCGGCGGTGTTAGGGGCAGCAGATTAGGGGTACATAAGTATAACGTAGGTGGCGGTCGGCAGATTAGGGGTTAAAAAAATGTATTCTAGTGTCGGCGATGTGGGGGGGGGCCTCGGTTTAAGGGTACATAGGTAGTTTATGGGTGTTAGTGTACTTTAGAGTACAGTAGTTAAGAGCTTTATGAACCGGCGTTAGCCCAGAAAGCTCTTAACTACTGACTTTTTTCTGCGGCTGGAGTTTTGTCGTTAGATTTCTAACGCTCACTTCAGACACGACTCTAAATACCGGAGTTAGAAAGATCCCATTGAAAAGATAGGATACGCAATTGACTTAAGGGGATCTGCGGTATGGAAAAGTCGCGGCTGAAAAGTGAGCGTTAGACCCTTTTTTGAATGACTCCAAATACCGGCGGTAGGAGCCTCTAACGCTGGTTTTCACGGCTACCGCCAAACTCCAAATCTAGGCCTTAGATAGCTACAATGTAACTATTAGTTATATTGTAGCTAGCTTAGGGTTTATTTTATAGGTAAGTATTTAGTTTTCAATAGGAATAATTTAGTTCGATTTAGTTAAATTATATTTAAGTTAGTTAGGGTTAGGGTTAGACTTAGGTTTAGGGGTTAATAAATTTAATATTGTGGTGGCGGTGTAGGGGGGGGCAGATTAGGGGTTAATAAATATAATGTAGGTGGCAGCGGTGTAGGGGGGCAGATTCGGGGTTAATAAGTATAATGTAGGTGGCGGTGGGCTCCGGGAACAGCAGTTTAGGGGTTAAACACTTTATTGAGTTGCGTCGGGGTCCGGGAGCGGCAGTTTAGGGGTTAAACACTTTATTGAGTTGCGGTGGGGTCCAGGAGCGGCGGTTTAGGGGTTAAACACTTTATTGAGTTGCGGCAGGGTCCAGGGATCCTATGGTATCCGCGGTCTCCAGGGCGGCGGATTGAAAACCAGGTACGCTGGGCCAGAAAAGTGCAGAGCGTACCTGCTAGTTATTTGATAACTAGCAAAAGTAGTCAGATAGTGCCGAACTTGGGTTCGGAACATCTGTAGTGATGTAAGCATCGATCTGTGTCGGACTGAGTCCGGTGGATCGTATGCTACGTCACTGAATTTTACTTTTGCCAGTCTGTAGGGTTTGATAACTAAGGCGAATCAGGCTCACCACAAATACGCTGCAGAATTCCAGTGTATTTGCGCTTGACAGCTTGATAAATAGAGGCCATAGTGGTAACATATAACTTTCCACTTATAATATGCAAGTAAAATCGGAAGTACTATTAATTGCACTTTATAGATGTTAGCGCACCATAGCACTACCATTTCTAAGCTTGTAATCTAGTCCTATATATAATAATGCTTCGTCTGACAATTGTGTGATATTTATATTTATAAAAAAGGAAACAAAAAAAATAATTTCACTGGATTTTGGAATTAGGCATGTCTTATTCATATGCAACACATATGGCCTGGATCCACGTATATTCATTCACAAATAGGCATACTGAAAATAGTAATTTTAGCCATAGTAAAATGTTATCATTGTGTTAATTAACCTCTTATTCTCTGATTCATTTTACACCCTTTATGCTGAGCTTTTTTGTAGAGTTTCGATACTGCCCACATTTTTTTCAGTAGACCCACCACATTCAAATTATACTATTATTTTGTGTAGAAAACGTGTTATAAACATGCAAACTTTTATTAAAATTTGAATAAAAAACAATCATAAACAAGTGCATGTGTGATTTTTTTTCCCCTCTAAACTTTATAGTCAAAAGAGGAAGGGTTTATCTTCATATTAATATGGGCCTTTATGTATAGTTATATAACTTTGATTTGAATATAGGAACTCCCATGAGCCTCTATTCAAAAAATGCAAGCGTATTAACAACATTTGGACACTATTACACAATTATCATCTGATTATTAAAAACCTTTATAAGGATTTAATTTAAATAGGGGCTTCTGTGCTTGTAGTTTGGGGGGGGTTTCTACTATTTAAGGGAGGTGAGATTTAGTATTTTCTTTTGTACTTACCCCTCAATCCAACTCTCTTTTTCTGCTTGTACTGCTGGTTATCTAAGACTTGATGACTTTACCATGCACATGCAACATTTGGAATTTGTTAGTGGAAATCTGTTCACCCTCTATTTCCTATGGCAAACATCTTCGGGCTGCAGAGAAGCAACCTTCTCAGGAGCTTAAACCTAAATAAAGTTAAAGTACTACAAGGCACTGAGGCAGCAGAGTCACTGGCTAAGAAAAAAGTGAAACTTACATTCTTATTGGCTGACAGCAGAATCCATCAACTGACAAGGACATTGCTGGATCCTTATTGAATAGTGTAAACAATAATTATATATTTTAATTTTCATTTACCAAAGTTCATACATGATCATGAAATTTGCATCCTAGTAAATAAATAAATAACTTTGGCAGCATCTTAATGAAATTGTGGTGTGTTAGCGGGAGTTCAACTCAGATATTTGTGTTTCTGTGTTTTTTGGCTGTTTGAAAAGTGGGGAGACAACAGTCTTGCAATATATAAAGGCATAATCCAAATTTTCTTTCTTCAGCGAATATAAAGGACTTTGTTCTACCACAGTCACTACAAGGATCTGTGACATTGTTTAATAAACAGAATTTGCTCTGCCCTCCCTCCCCCCATTGAACCTGTTTTCTTCATGAATATACAGTTTAATCCTTATTTCTAAGGGATATGATGAAACCTACAATTTTCTTTTTTTTTATTCAGATAGAGCATGCAATTTAAAAAAAGTTTCCAGTTTACTTCTATAATAATTGTTTTCCTTTTCATGGTATTCTTTGGTAAAGAGACAGGAAATAGGGCTCCCATCTAGTGCTCTTACAAATGGATACCATTCTTACAAAACTGCTACTGTTCCAGACACATGAATACTCCTGGGCTTATATATCTGCTTTTCAACAAGAGGTAACAAGAGAACGAAGACAGTTTAATAATAGAAGTAAATTAGAATGTTCTATCTGAAAAGGGTTGTGTTTCATATCCCTTTAAAAAAAAATGCTTTCGTAAATACTTTACCCGTGAGATTACTTGTATATTAAGGTTGCTCCAAAACAATAAACATGAAAAATAAATGTAATCTCACTTCTAATGTATTTAGGTTTTTTTATGAGTATATTTAAATAATTAATACATTTCTAAGCTTTATCAGGCACATTAAAGGTGATATATAATAACAGTACTAATCAAGTATAGCTACAAGCTATTTTGCAATACTTTTTGTTTTGCAAAAATGTTTTCCATAACATGAGTGATAACTTTTATTCTGCATGCATCCAGCTTCCAATATAGGGATTGGCCTCGATATGGGATACAAATAATATTTACTTTTCACCAGTTCCGAGTGATACCACTAGTGCTAAGAGCATGTCAGATAAACACTATGCACAATTAAATGTATTGCTTAAATAGAAAGTGAAATAAAAATTATACTTTCGTGCAATTTTAAATAACTTTCCAATTTCATTCTATTATCAAATTTGCTTTGCTCTCTTCGGGTGAGATTACATATACGGCGTAGGTTTCAGTGCAACTGCTGAAACCCATGCCACCTGTAAGTTCAACTTGCACATCGGGTGAATCACATATATGAAGCCGGCAGATCATATACTGCCGTAAGTTGGATAAATCGGCGACGTTCAGAAATGTGTGGAAATAGACATTTCTGGAGTTGCCAGTGACTTACAGCAGTATATGAATAAAATAAAAAATGTTCAATCGCCCATAAATGTCTAACCCGCCTCACAAAAATGAACCCGACACGTCAAAATCCCTATATCCGCCACCCCCCACATCGCAACTAATAATAAAATGTATTAACCTCTAAACCGCAATCCCCCCACAACGCAATCTACATTTTTTAAACTATTATCCCCTATTCCACCAACCCTTAAACTGCAAAGTATCTAATAAATCTATTACAACCTAATCTGCCATCCTCCCACATCACAAACTACCTAATAAATTTATTAACCCCTAATCCGTCATACCCCCACAACGCAAAGTACTTATCAGCACTATTTACCCCTAAGCCGCCATCCCCCTACAATGCAAACTACCTATTAAAACTATTAGCCCCTAATACGCCACCCCCCCACGACGCAAAGCTCTCATCTTATTGACTGATTTGAAATTTTCAGCCAATAGGAATGCAAGGTACCCCAATATAAAAAGGGTACCTTGTATTCAATCTTCAGAGTGCAGCAGATTATCGTATGAAGAAGACTTTTCTCCCCCTGGAAAAAGATGGCTGTCCGGACTTCAGGAACATTGTTTGTGGTTAGTGTTAGTTTTTTTTTTTTTTTTTTTTTTTTAAGATTAGGGCTTTTTCTCCAACATAGGTGTGTCCGGTCCACGGCGTCATCCTTACTTGTGGGATATTCTCTTCCCCAACAGGAAATGGCAAAGAGCCCAGCAAAGCTGGTCACATGATCCCTCCTAGGCTCCGCCTACCCCAGTCATTCTCTTTGCCGTTGTACAGGCAACATCTCCACGGAGATGGCTTAGAGTTTTTTAGTGTTTAACTGTAGTTTTTATTATTCAATCAAGAGTTTGTTATTTTGAAATAGTGCTGGTATGTACTATTTACTCAGAAACAGAAAAGAGATGAAGATTTCTGTTTGTATGAGGAAAATGATTTTAGCAACCGTCACTAAAATCCATGGCTGTTCCACACAGGACTGTTGAGAGCAATTAACTTCAGTTGGGGGAACAGTGTGCAGTCTTTTGCTGCTTGAGGTATGACACATTCTAACAAGACGATGTAATGCTGGAAGCTGTCATTTTCCCTATGGGATCCGGTAAGCCATGTTTATTTCGATCGTAAATAAGGGCTTCACAAGGGCTTATTAAAACTGTAGACTTTTTCTGGGCTAAATCGATTCATTATTAACACATATTTAGCCTTGAGGAATCATTTTATCTGGGTATTTTGATATAATAATATCGGCAGGCACTGTTTTAGACACCTTATTCTTAGGGGCTTTCCCAAACCATAAGCAGAGCCTCATTTTCGCGCCGGTGTGGCGCACTTGTTTTTGAGAGGCATGGCATGCAGTCGCATGTGAGAGGAGCTCTGATACTTAGAAAAGACTTTCTGAAGGCGTCATTTGGTATCGTATTCCCCTTTGGGCTTGGTTGGGTCTCAGCAAAGCAGATACCAGGGACTGTAAAGGGGTCAATGTTCAAAACGGCTCCGGTTCCGTTATTTTAAGGGTTAAAGCTTCCAAATTTGGTGTGCAATACTTTTAAGGCTTTAAGACACTGTGGTGAAAATTTGGTGAATTTTGAACAATTCCTTCATGTTTTTTCGCAATTGCAGTAATAAAGTGTGTTCAGTTTAAAATTTAAAGTGACAGTAACGATTTTATTTTAAAACGTTTTTTGTACTTTGTTATCAAGTTTATGCCTGTTTAACATGTCTGAACTACCAGATAGACTGTGTTCTGAATGTGGGGAAGCCAGAATTCCTATTCATTTAAATAAATGTGATTTATGTGATAATGATAATGATGCCCAAGATGATTCCTCAAGTGAGGGGAGTAAGCATGGTACTGCATCATTCCCTCCTTCGTCTACACGAGTCTTGCCCACTCAGGAGGCCCCTAGTACATCTAGCGCGCCAATACTCCTTACTATGCAACAATTAACGGCTGTAATGGATAATTCTGTCAAAAACATTTTAGCCAAAATGAACACTTATCAGCGTAAGCGCGGCTGCTCTGTTTTAGATACTGAAGAGCATGACGACGCTGATAATAATATTTCTGAAGGGCCCCTAACCCAGTCTGATGGGGCCAGGGAGGTTTTGTCTGAGGGAGAAATTACTGATTCAGGGAACATTTCTCAACAGGCTGAACCTGATGTGATTGCATTTAAATTTAAGTTGGAACATCTCCGCATTCTGCTTAAGGAGGTATTATCCACTCTGGATGATTGTGACAAGTTGGTCATCCCAGAGAAACTTTGTAAAATGGACAAGTTCCTAGAGGTGCCGGGGCTCCCAGAAGCTTTTCCTATACCCAAGCGGGTGGCGGACATTGTTAATAAAGAATGGGAAAGGCCCGGTATTCCTTTCGTCCCTCCCCCCATATTTAAAAAATTGTTTCCTATGGTCGACCCCAGAAAGGACTTATGGCAGACAGTCCCCAAGGTCGAGGGAGCGGTTTCCACTTTAAACAAACGCACCACTATACCCATAGAGGATAGTTGTGCTTTCAAAGATCCTATGGATAAAAAATTAGAAGGTTTGCTTAAAAAGATGTTTGTTCAGCAAGGTTACCTTCTACAACCAATTTCATGCATTGTCCCTGTCGCTACAGCCGCATGTTTCTGGTTCGATGATCTGATAAGAGCGGTCGATAGTGATTCTCCTCCTTTGGAGGAGATTATGGCCAGAATCAATGCTCTCAAATTGGCTAATTCTTTCACCCTAGACGCCACTTTGCAATTGGCTAGGTTAGCGGCTAAGAATTCTGGGTTTGCTATCGTGGTGCGCAGAGCGCTTTGGTTGAAATCTTGGTCGGCTGATGCGTCTTCCAAGAACAAGCTACTTAACATTCCTTTCAAGGGGAAAACGCTGTTTGGCCCTGACTTGAAAGAGATTATCTCGGATATCACTGGGGGTAAGGGCCACGCCCTTCCTCAGGATCGGCCTTTCAAGGCAAAAAATAAACCTAATTTTCGTCCCTTTCGTAGAAACGGACCAGCCCAAGGTGCTACGTCCTCTAAGCAAGAGGGTAATACTTCTCAAGCCAAGCCAGCTTGGAGACCAATGCAAGGCTGGAACAAGGGAAAGCAGGCCAAGAAACCTGCCACTGCTACCAAGACAGCATGAAATGTTGGCCCCCGATCCGGGACCGGATCTGGTGGGGGGCAGACTCTCTCTCTTCGCTCAGGCCTGGGCAAGAGATGTTCTGGATCCTTGGGCGCTAGAAATAGTCTCCCAAGGTTATCTTCTGGAATTCAAGGGACCTCCCCCAAGGGGGAGGTTCCACAGGTCTCAGTTGTCTTCAGACCACATAAAAAGACAGGCATTCTTACATTGTGTAGAAGACCTGTTAAAAATGGGAGTGATTCATCCTGTTCCATTAAGAGAACAAGGGATGGGGTTCTACTCCAATCTGTTCATAGTTCCCAAAAAAGAGGGAACGTTCAGACCAATCTTAGATCTCAAGATCTTAAACAAGTTTCTCAAGGTTCCATCGTTCAAGATGGAAACCATTCGAACTATTCTTCCTTCCATCCAGGAAGGTCAATTCATGACCACGGTGGATTTAAAGGATGCGTATCTACATATTCCTATCCACAAGGAACATCATCGGTTCCTAAGGTTCGCATTCCTGGACAAACATTACCAGTTCGTGGCGCTTCCTTTCGGATTAGCCACTGCTCCAAGGATTTTCACAAAGGTACTAGGGTCCCTTCTAGCTGTGCTAAGACCAAGGGGCATTGCTGTAGTACCTTACTTGGACGACATTCTGATTCAAGCGTCGTCCCTTCCTCAAGCAAAGGCTCACACGGACATTGTCCTGGCCTTTCTCAGATCTCACGGGTGGAAAGTGAACGTGGAAAAGAGTTCTCTATCCCCGTCAACAAGGGTTCCCTTCTTGGGAACAATAATAGACTCCTTAGAAATGAGGATTTTTCTGACAGAGGCCAGAAAAACAAAGCTTCTAGACTCTTGTCGGATACTTCATTCCGTTCCTCTTCCTTCCATAGCTCAGTGCATGGAAGTGATCGGGTTGATGGTAGCGGCAATGGACATAGTTCCTTTTGCGCGCATTCATCTAAGACCATTACAACTGTGCATGCTCAGTCAGTGGAATGGGGACTATACAGACTTGTCTCCGAAGATACAAGTAAATCAGAGGACCAGAGACTCACTCCGTTGGTGGCTGTCCCTGGACAACCTGTCACAAGGGATGACATTCCGCAGACCGGAGTGGGTCATTGTCACGACCGACGCCAGTCTGATGGGCTGGGGCGCGGTCTGGGGATCCCTGAAAGCTCAGGGTCTTTGGTCTCGGGAAGAATCTCTTCTACCGATAAATATTCTGGAACTGAGAGCGATATTCAATGCTCTCAAGGCTTGGCCTCAGCTAGCGAGGGCCAAGTTCATACGGTTTCAATCAGACAACATGACAACTGTTGCGTACATCAACCATCAGGGGGGAACAAGGAGTTCCCTAGCGATGGAAGAAGTGACCAAAATCATTCTATGGGCGGAGTCTCACTCCTGCCACCTGTCTGCTATCCACATCCCAGGAGTGGAAAATTGGGAAGCGGATTTTCTGAGTCGTCAGACATTGCATCCGGGGGAGTGGGAACTCCATCCGGAAATCTTTGCCCAAGTCACTCAGCTGTGGGGCATTCCAGACATGGATCTGATGGCCTCTCGTCAGAACTTCAAAGTTCCTCGCTACGGGTCCAGATCCAGGGATCCCAAGGCGGCTCTAGTGGATGCACTAGTAGCACCTTGGACCTTCAAACTAGCTTATGTGTTCCCGCCGTTTCCTCTCATCCCCAGGCTGGTAGCCAGGATCAATCAGGAGAGGGCGTCTGTGATCTTGATAGCTCCTGCGTGGCCACGCAGGACTTGGTATGCAGATCTGGTGAATATGTCATCGGCTCCACCTTGGAAGCTACCTTTGAGACGAGACCTTCTTGTTCAGGGTCCGTCCGTTCGAACATCCGAATCTGGTTTCACTCCAGCTGACTGCTTGGAGATTGAACGCTTGATTTTATCGAAGCGAGGGTTCTCAGATTCTGTTATTGATACTCTTGTTCAGGCCAGAAAGCCTGTAACTAGAAAGATTTACCACAAAGTTTGGAAAAAATATATCTGTTGGTGTGAATCTAAAGGATTCTCTTGGGACAAGGTTAAGATTCCTAGGATTCTATCCTTCCTTCAAGAAGGATTGGAAAAAGGATTATCTGCAAGTTCCCTGAAGGGACAGATTTCTGCCTTGTCGGTGTTACTTCACAAAAGACTGGCTGCTGTGCCAGATGTTCAAGCCTTTGTTCAGGCTCTGGTTAGAATTAAGCCTGTTTACAAACCTTTGACTCCTCCTTGGAGTCTCAATTTAGTTCTTTCAGTTCTTCAGGGGGTTCCGTTTGAACCCTTGCATTCCGTTGATATTAAGTTATTATCTTGGAAAGTTTTGTTTTTAGTTGCAATTTCTTCTGCTAGAAGAGTTTCAGAATTATCTGCTCTGCAGTGTTCTCCTCCTTATCTGGTGTTTCATGCAGATAAGGTGGTTTTACGTACTAAACCTGGTTTTCTTCCAAAAGTTGTTTCTAACAAAAACATTAACCAGGAGATTATCGTACCTTCTCTGTGTCCGAAACCAGTTTCAAAGAAGGAACGTTTGTTGCACAATTTGGATGTTGTTCGCGCTCTAAAATTCTATTTAGATGCTACAAAGGATTTTAGACAAACATCTTCCTTGTTTGTTGTTTATTCTGGTAAAAGGAGAGGTCAAAAAGCAACTTCTACCTCTCTCTCTTTTTGGATTAAAAGCATCATCAGATTGGCTTACGAGACTGCCGGACGGCAGCCTCCCGAAAGAATCACAGCTCATTCCACTAGGGCTGTGGCTTCCACATGGGCCTTCGAGAACGAGGCTTCTGTTGATCAGATATGTAGGGCAGCGACTTGGTCTTCACTGCACACTTTTACCAAATTTTACAAGTTTGATACTTTTGCTTCTTCTGAGGCTATTTTTGGGAGAAAGGTTTTGCAAGCCGTGGTGCCTTCCATTTAGGTGACCTGATTTGCTCCCTCCCTTCATCCGTGTCCTAAAGCTTTGGTATTGGTTCCCACAAGTAAGGATGACGCCGTGGACCGGACACACCTATGTTGGAGAAAACAGAATTTATGTTTACCTGATAAATTACTTTCTCCAACGGTGTGTCCGGTCCACGGCCCGCCCTGGTTTTTTTAATCAGGTCTGATAATTTATTTTCTTTAACTACAGTCACCACGGTACCATATGGTTTCTCCTATGCAAATATTCCTCCTTAACGTCGGTCGAATGACTGGGGTAGGCGGAGCCTAGGAGGGATCATGTGACCAGCTTTGCTGGGCTCTTTGCCATTTCCTGTTGGGGAAGAGAATATCCCACAAGTAAGGATGACGCCGTGGACCGGACACACCGTTGGAGAAAGTAATTTATCAGGTAAACATAAATTCTGTTTTTTCTTTTTTAATGGGCAGCAAAAGAGCTGATTGCCCTTTTAAAAGCAATGCCCATACAAATGTCCCTTTAGGGGCAATGTGTAGATTGGATTTTTTTTAGAGTTAGTTCTTTTTTGGGTGGGTTTTTTGTTTTACTTTTAGGGGTTAATTTTAATTTTTTTATGTAAAAGAGCTGTGCCCTACAAAAGGCCCTTTTAAGGGTTATTGGTAGCTTAGTGTTATATTAGGGGGTGTTTTTACTTTGGGTGGCTTTTTTATTTTTATAGGGGTATTAGATTAGGTTTACATTTTTTTATTTTGGATAATTCTTTTATTTTTTTTTCTCTAATCTTAGATTTGAACAGCCAATAGAATTTCAGAAGCTCTCATCCTATTGGCTGTTTTGAACAGCCAATAGGATTTCAGTAGCTCTCATCTATTGGCTGGTTTAAATTTCCAAAATCTAAATCTAAAGCCAATAGGAATTTAAGAGACACCATTTTGAATCGTGTACCTTGCATTGAAAATTCAGTATACGGCGGTGACCGTATGAAGAAGATGCTCCGCGCCGGATGTCTTCAGGATGGACCTGCTCTGCGCCGCCGGGATGAAGATAGAAGATGCCGCCTGGATGAAGACTTTCGTTGTCTGGATGAGGACTTTGCCACCTGGATGAAGATAGAAGAGGCCACCTGGATGAAGACTTCTCGCCACCCGGATGAGGACTTCGCCGCCTGGATGAAGATCGTTCAAGCGGGACTTGAAAAACTGTAAGTGGATCTTCGGGGGTTAGTGATTAGTGTTTTTTTAGTTTAGGGTTTGGGCTTTTCATAAAAGAGCTAAATGTCCTCTTCAGGGCAATGCAAAAAAGCTAAATGCTCTTTTAAGGGCAATGTCCATACAAATGCCCTTTTTCAGGGCAATGGTTAGCTTAGGTTTTTTTTAGATAGTTTTTTTTATTTTGTGGGTTTGGGGTGGTGGGGGTTTGTAATGTTAGTGGGACTTTGTATTGTTTTTTTCAGGTAAAAGAGCTGTTTAACTAAGGGCAATGCCCTACAAAAGGTCCTTTTAAGGGCTATTGGTAGTTTATTGTAGATTAGTTTTTTTTTATTTTGGGGTGTTTTTTTAATATGGGTATTAGAATAGGAATATATATATATTTTTTTTAATAATTCGTTTTTTATTTTGTGTATTTTTATTTGTTCATTTTGGAGTGGGTTTTCATTTTTAGATAAGGGGTTGGGCATTTAATAAAAGAGCTAAATGCCCTTTTAAGGGCAGGAAAAAGAGCTGAATGCCATTTTAAGGGCAATGTCCATAAAAATGCCCTTTTCAGGGCAATGGGTCGATTAGGGTTTACTTTATTTTTATTTTGTGGGTTTGGGGGTGGGGGTTTGTATACTGTTAGGGGTGTTTGTTTTGTTTTGTAGCAAAAGAGCTGTTAACTTTAGGGCAATGCCCTACAAAAGGCCCTTTTAAGGGCCAACAAAAAGGCCCTTTTAAGGGCCCTTGGTAGTTTATTTTAGATTAGGCTTTTTATTTCTGGGTCAGTTTTTTATTTTTTTTAAAGGGTGAGTAGGAATAATGTTTATTATTTTGGATCATTTCGTGTGTTATTTTTTGTAATGGGAGTTTTTTTATTTTTTGTAATGGTAGGTTTTTTATTTTTTGTAATGTTAGTTTTTAGTGTAAGGCAGCTTAGGTTTTATTTCACAGATACATTTGTATTTATTTTAACTAGGTAGTTAGTAAATAGTTAATAACTATTTACTAACTAGGCTACCTAGTTAAAATAAATACAAACTTACCTGTGTGAAATAAAAATAAAACCTAAGATAGCTACAATATAACTATTAGGTTTTATTAGGTTTTATTTCACAGCTAAGTTTGTATTTAGTTAATAACTAACTTTAATTTAGCTCTATTTTAATTATGTTAAAGTTAGGGGGTGTTAGGGTTAGGGTTATGTTTAGGGGTCAATAGTTTAATTTAGGTTGTTGTGATGTGGGGGGTGGTGGTTTAGGGGTTAAAAGATTTATTTAGTGGTAGTGATGTGGGAGGCCAGAGATTTAGGGGTTAATAGCTTTATTTAGTTGCGGCGATGTCGGCGAGCGGTGGAATAGGGATTAATAGATTTCTTTTAGTGTGGGCGATGTTGGGGTGCAGGGGAATAGGGGTTAATAACTATAGTATAGTGGCGGCGATATCAGGAGCGGCAGATTAGGGGTTAATAGATTTATTTCAGTGGCGGCAATATCGGGAGCGGCAGTGATTTAAATGTACAGTGCACTGAAAACAGTATAGTTTTATACATACGTAGGGTTCTCCCTGTGTACTTCGCCCTCCGTTGCTAACTTTTAAATAGAAGTGAGCTCTCATTATTTCCCTGGGAGACATCTTACCAATCACAGAGATAGCCCATTTTTATAAATAGAATTCCATGAGGGCTGCCCCTACAAAATATGACTCTAGCTAAAATGTCTGTAGAAAAAAAAAGTATGAAACAAAAAACAATTAGAAGACATGATAAGGTGCATTGTTTCCCAACATTTTCAGTTATAAATTCAGGAAGGCTGAGGAAAAAGCACATGTGTTTTAAGCTGTCCATGGAAACAGTCTGTGTGATTTGAGGTACAGTCTGTGTATTCTAGGGCTGGAGAGATTTCCAGGATGATGTTTATACTATCCTGGGTGTGGGCATGGGCATTGCAGAACAGGGTTTAAGGGCCAGGTATAATGTGTAGAATATGGGGACCTCAAAATTGTAGAAAAGCAACAAAAAGAACAGAGCTTCGAACCTATGCCAAACTAACAAAATGAACGATCTTTTAGAACCTCTGTCACGGTATTATGTTGCCTTTACCTAATTATACTTGGTACTCTTTAGTAGACATAATGCACAAAAGCTCTTCACAGGTGCATTTACTGAAATATGTCAACGCCTCTAATTAAAACTATTAGAGTTACTTCCTTTAATGAAGATTGACACCTCCTGATCAACCAGAAAATTTGAAATTATATGATAAAATGGCTGACTGAGAAAAAAAATTAATGACTTCCAGCCACGCAATCCTTACAGACTTACCTGCCTAATCATCTTCCCCAGTTCATACTGTACATAATTCCATGCCCTTGCATCACTAAAACACCCTAATTTTCCCTTCTTTGATGAATCCGCAACTTAAAATTATGAAGAAATGGATGACTTGGCAGGTGAAGCCTATAAAGCTGAAAAGACTAGGGGGTCCTCTTTTTGAAATTTGCTCAGCATTAACAAATCACAAGAGTATAAACTAAATTTGTAAAACACAGAAACACATTCTATTCCTATGTAGGGTAATTTGTTCTTCTAAAACAATTATTTGCACATTATTGTCTTGCAACTTCATTAATGATGAGCATATGGGATTTGCTCTAGACAACTTCAGATTCAATGTTGAGAGTGAGGATTTTATTCCTCCATACCTTGAAATTCTAAATATCCTTCAAGGTTATCAACATTATTCTAAATTAACATTCCCCAGCTGCTACTGCTGACATACTTATCTCTCGCTCCCCAGAGAAGACTTCATGCACACCATAATCATACAGTCAGGAATGCATCTAAATTTAAATAAGCAATTTAATTTAATTGCTAAATTATGGAAGGGTAAATTTGTCGGTATGGTTGGTGGCTACATAAAATTATGTACAAAAGTGAATCCTTTTTTCTGTGACCGTAAGCATCATATCCATCACTTCCTAGAATGTTTAAAAATAAAATTTGTCCTGTAAATTTTGACAATGTCACAACAATTAACAATTACATTATAATAGTTTACTTCGTAATTTAAGTAAAAAAAGCAACAACTGATGCCAATGCATAAACATTACTGTATACTCTACCACAAAAGGTGCAATGTACTTAATCAGCAGTGCTCAGCAATTATTTATTTGACACAATTCAGAGGGAAGTTATTTTGGCACATACCTAATAGCTAAAATATGGAATGTTACTCCTTCTCAGTTCTAAAACATAAAAAGTTAAATGTTTTACCCAATTATATTTCATATGTCTAAATCGTCAAGAAGGAATAACCCCCCCCCCCCCCCATGTAAGGTTTAGTGCAAATGTGTCAAGGTTATGGCCCTTTAACAGGATGGAGCCCAGTGGCAGGGGTAGCAGAAAACCGGGCTGTTTGAATAGCAATATGCTGGAGACTCAAATATATACAACAGTTCTGTTTATTAGAAGAAAGTTACACAGGCAAATAGCAAGTAATGCCCTGAAATAGATTATACTGAAAACAGGAAACAAGTATACGCAAGAGTTAACTGAAGCAAACTGTACAAAAAAGTATAGCTTTTCTAGTATAGATTTTATTTTGCAGCTGTCAGCCTTTTAAAGTGTCACCTCCTTAGCCAGCTGCTAAGACTGCTGTGGCACGCAATGGGTGTCAGGTCTTATTTGATCTTTATATGATGCAGCAGCTTTTACAGTTATCCTTTCATTATTCTGCTGCTTAGTTGGCTGTGGCCTAGGAGATATCTTAGGTTTATTAAGGTATTTTTTCTCAGATGAAGAAGCAGAGTTGGTTCTCAACAGATTTTTTGCCTGCTGATCTGTCAGCTGTGTTTTGGGGATTTTAGGAGACCTGGCTCTAGTTTCATTCTTAGGTACTGTAGCAGCTTTAAAAGAGCACTCTTAACTTGGATTCTTTGGAGGCCGACTGGGGCAGGTTTGTATGAAGTTTCCTAATCCCCCACAGTAAAAACAAAGTGCTTTGAGCATCCTGCAAGTCATTTCTTCTTTAGACAGTAGTGAGCATTTGCTGCCATGTGACACTGGTCACATGGTTTCTACAATGTGCTTGACTCAACTCAGTTGCTGAGACTGCCCTGTATCGTCTGGCTGAAAACTTAGAAGGAAAACTAATGTCAAAATTGACCTTTGAATTATTATGGATAGAATTCTTGCTTAACTTAACTGACTGGAAAGTAGTTGGCAAAGGCAGTGTTACTGAAGATATTTTGATATTTATTGTGGATAATTTTAGCCAACATTGCCGTTTGATAATTGATGGTTGGGGCCGGCAGAAAAAGGTTTGTCATGGCTTGAGCCAACCCTGCAAGTGCCATATGTTGTAGGCTCTGACATTCTGTCAGGGTTATGACCTCTTTAACAGGATGGAGCCCAATAATAGGGGTAGCAGGAAACGGGGCATATTGCATAGCAATAGATTGGTGACTGAAATATATACAGCAGTCCTGTTTATTAGGAGAAAGTTGCCCAGGCAAATAAAAAGTAATGCCCTGAAAAAGATTATAGGGGGAAATAGAATGCAAGTATTAGCAAACTGTACAAACCAGTATAGCTGATGGTCAGGTGCAAGGTCAGACAAACAAGTCAAGTACTAAAATGCCCACTTCAGGGCCAAGGACTGTAGTGCCCAAAGGAGGAGAGTGCTCACTTATGAGCCAAGCAAAAAAAAAGTGCTTGCTTCTGTTCCAAATAAAGGGAATATGCCTGCTCCTTGCTAAAGCAAAGAAGAGTGCTCACTTCTGGGCCAAACAAAGGGAATGTCTGCTCTGTGGCCAAGCAAATAAGAATGCCTGCTTCTGGGCCAAGTAAAGGAATACCAGGATATTGAAAAGAGGCTGCAAGCAGTGGTAAACAGAAACAGTGCTGGAGATATGACACACAAATAGGCACAGCGGGCTAAAATTTACAGGAACTTGGAAACTGAAACAGAGAAGGTCCAAGCAAAAATAACTGTGCCAAATGAAGAGACAAAATCAGGAGAGTCCAAGATTTAAAGGATGGCAGAAAGTATTCAAACCTAGACAAGGTTTTAGGTAGGAAATCCATCAAGAAACAGGAAGCACTCTAATGCCATAGCAAGGATTAAAGGCATAGGCTGCTCAATATACAGTCATAGAGCACTTCCCTGATTGGCTACCACAAACAGAGCAAGCCAGACTCTGAACCTAAATTCCCTAGTTCTATCCCAGGTAGGGCACGGTAAGGAAAGTCCCCAGCTTGTGCCCCCGCTGTGCAGTTTGTATTTTATCATGAACAGAGCTTATGGAATTCTAACAGTAGCTTATCCTGACAAAATGTTTATAAATGAAAGAATGTTTTTTTTCATGGTATAGTTGACAAATCTCATAAAATCATGTAAGAGACACTGAATAAAAAAAAAAATCTTCACTGCTCATAGTGTACATTTACTTAGAACTGAAACTTCACCTAAACCTTTCTACTAAAAATGTTTATTATGTTCATTGCTGTAATGTACTTGACATTAGCATGTTGTGATAACATTGCAATGACTCATTACCATATTTGTTGCTATGGTTTGTTGTCATACATTATGTGGGGGGTTGTAATGTTAGGGTTTATTTATTTTTTTCCACCGTAACAGCTGTTCGCTTTAGGGTAATGCCCTAGAAAAGGCCCTTTTAAGGACTGTTGGTAGTTTATTTTTAGAATAGGGTTTTGGGTTTTTTTTTTTTAAAAGGAGTATTAGAATAGGATTATCTTTTTATTTTTGGTAGTTTATTTTTAGAATAGGGTTTGGGGGGTTTTTGGGGTGTTGTTTTTTTAAAAGGAGTATTAGAATAGGATTATTTTTTTTATTTTTGGTAATTTTGTTTATTTTTTGTAAGGGTGATATTTTTATTTTTTGTAATGGTAGGGTCTTTCATTTTTTGTAATTTATTTGTTGTTGTAAATAGTAGGTTCTTTTTTCTAATTTTTTTTTACAGTAATGGTAGTTTTTATTTTTTATTTTAAGGTAAGCTTAATTTTGAATTTCATTTTACAGGTAAGTTTTTTTTTTTTTTAAGGTATTTAGTATTTTGTTTAGTACATTTATGGGTATTTTAATTTGGGTTAAGTAAGGGGATGTTAGGTTAGGGGGATAAGATGTTAGTTTATTACTTTGCATTGTGCATGGATGGCTGTTTAGGGGTCAATAGTGTAGTTTAGTGTTTGTAATGTGGAAGGATGGCGGTTTAGGGTTAATAGTGTATTTTAGTGTTTGCAATGTGGGGGGATGGCGGTTTAGGGTTTAAAGGTGTAGTTTAGTGTTTGCGATGTGGGGGGATGTTGGTTAGGGGTTAATCATGTAGTTTAGTGTTTGAAATGTGAGGCTATGGCTATTTAGAGGTTAATAGTGTATTTTAGTGTTTGTAATGTGGGGGTGGCGGTTTAGGGGTTAATAGTGTATTTTAGTGTTTGAGATGTTGGGGGATGGCAGTTTAGAGGTTAATAGTGTAGTTTAGTGTTTGCAATGTAGGGGCATATGCTGTCGGCATTTATCATTGCACAAGCAGTTCTGGTGAACTGCTTGTGCAATGCTGCCTCCTGCAGATTTGCGACTAATCGGCCGCTAGCAGGGGGTGTCAATCAGCCCGATCATATAGGATTGGGCGGATTGATGTCCGCGGCCTCGGAGCAGGCGGACAAGTTATGGAGCAGTGGTCTTTAGACGGCTGCTTTACAACTGCTGTTTCCAGCGAGCCACTTTGGAGCTTGATAATTCAGCCCCATAAACTTCACTTTAACAGCACAACACCAATAACATATTTATGGAGAAAAGCTGATATAGTACCACTTTAGAAAGCATGACATCAGTAGTTGGAAAGATACTGGAAGGTATTATAAGTGATAATATTTAAGAGTTTATTAGTGAAAACAAGATAGAGGGACCTATTTATCAAGCCCTCAACCACAAATACGCTGGATTTCTGCAGTGTAATTCTGGAGAGCTTGATTCACCTTATTTATCAAAGCCTACAGACCGGCAAAAGTAGAATTTTGTGACGTAACATACGATCCGCCGGTCTCAGTCCGACACAGATCGATGCTTATGTCACTACAGATGTTCCAAATGCAAATTCGGCACTATCTGACTACTTTTGCTAGTTAACAAATAAATACCAGGTACGCTCACCACTATTCTGGCCCAGCGTACCTGGTTTTCAATCCGCCGCCTTGGAGGTGGCGGATGCCATAGGAATCAATGGGAGTCTGAAAGCAGCGAAAGCTTATGTTCGCTGCTGCCCGATATCCCATTGATTTCTATGCTAGAATAAAAGTTATGTTTACACCTAACACCCTAACATGAACCCCGAGTCTAAACACCCCTAATCTGCCACCCCCTACACCACCGCCACCTACATTATACTTATTAACCCCTAATCTGCCGCCCAACACCGCCGCCAACTTTTATAATAAAATTACATTAAACTATATTAAATTAATAATTAATCTACCATAATTTTTATAATAGAATTACATTAAACTATATTAAATTAATAATTAATCTACCCTAACCTTTATAATAAAATTACATTAAGATACAAATTAAATTAACTATATTATATATGTAAACACCTAACCCTACTCAAATAATTTAAATCTATACTAAAAAATTACTAAGTTACAAAAAATAACAAACACTAAGTTACACAAAAAAATAAACACTAAGTTACAAAAAATAAAAAAGAAATTATCAAAGATTTAAACTAATTACACCTAATCTAAGGGCCTTATGAAAATAAAAAAGCCCCCCAAAATAAAAAAAACCCTAACCTACAATAAACTACAAATAGCCCTTAAAGGGGCCTTTTGCGGGGCATTGCCCCAAAGAAATCAACTCTTTTACCTGTAAATAAAAAATACAAATACCCCCCCACACACACAACCAACCCCCCAAATAAAAACCTAATTGGATCAGCCAATAGGATGAAAGCTCAATCCTATTGGCTGATTGCAACAGCCAATAGGATTTTTTCAACCTCAATTTTTTGAGTAGGGTTAGGTTTTTAAATATATAATATAGTTAATTTAATTTGTAGTTTGATGTAATTTTATTATAAAACTTAGGTTAGATTAATTATTAATTTAATATAGTTTAATGTACCCTATCTAGATTGGGTACCCTATGTAGATCTAGTATCTAGATTGTAAGTTCCCACGGGAATAGAGCCCTCAATTCCCCCTGTATTTTGTCTGTAAAATGTTGTCTTTTATCGTATTGTTTCTCCATTGTACTGCTATCCTTGTACCCATGGGCAGCGCTGCGGAATCTGTTGGCACTTTACACCCTGTTCCAAATTATTATGCAAATTCTATTTCAGTGTCACAAAGATTATTTTTTTTTTTTTCTTTCAGTTTAACCCATGGATGGCATTGTGTCTCAGGGCTCTTTTAATCACTGAAAACAATCTCGGACACCTGTGATAATTAGATTGCCAGGTGAGCCCAATTAAAGGAAAAACTACTAAAGGAGGGTGTTCCACATTATTAAGCAGATCACCATTTTCAAGCAATATGGGGAAGAAAAATTATCTCTCTGCTGCCGAAAAGAGTGAAATAGTTCAATGCCTTGGACAAGGTATGAAAACATTAGATATTTCACAAAAACTTAAGCGTGATCATCGCACTATTAAGAGATTTGTGGCTGATTTAGAGCACAGACAGGTTTGTGCAGATAAAGGCATATTGAGGAAGATTTCTGCCAGATCCATGCATCGGATCAAGAGAGCAGCTGCTAAAATACCATTACATAGCAGCAAACAGATATTTGAAGCTGCTGGTGCCTCTGGAGTCCCACGGAGATCAAAGTGTAGATTCCTCCAGAGTCTTGCAACTGTGCATAAACCTTCCATTCGGCGACCACTAACCAATGCTCACAAGCAGAAATGGCTGCATTGGGCAGAAAAATACATGAAGACTAATTTTCAAACAGTCCTGTTCACTGATGAGTGCCGTGCAACCCTGGATGTTCCAGATGAATGGAGTAGTGGATGGTTGGTGGACGGCCACCCTGTTCCAACAAGGCTGCGACATCAGCAAGGTGGTGGTGGAGTCATGTTTTGGGCCGGAATCATGGGAAGAGAGCTGGTCGGCCCCTTTAGGGTCCCCGAAGGTGTAAAGATGACCTCTGCAAAGTATGTGGAGTTCCTGACTGAACACTTCCTTCCCTGGTACAGAAGGAAGAACTATGCTTTCCATTATAAAATCATCATCATGCATGACAATGCACCATCTCATGCTTCAAAGAATACCTCTGCATCAATGGCTGCTATGGGGATAAAAGGAGAGAAAGTCATGGTGTGGCCTCCATCCTCCCCTGACCTCAATCCTATTGAGAACCTTTGGAGCATCCTCAAGCAAAGATCTATGAGGGTGGGGGGCAGTTTACATCCAAACAGCAGCTCTGGGAGGCTATTCTGACAACTTGCAAACAAATTCAAGCAGAAACTGTCCAAAAACTCACAAGTTCAATGGATGCAAGACTTGTGAAGCTGCTATCAAATAAGGGGTCCTATGTTAAAATGTAACGTGACCTGTTAATATGTTTAAAAAGTTAAAATGTTGTTCAAAGTTTGATTGAAATAGCTTTTCATTTCAGTAAATATGCTGCAAACATAAGAAATGACAATTTCAAGGTTTTTTACAACCTATAAAGTGTTTTGAAACTTACTGTGCGTAATAATTTGGAACAGTGCTTTGTAAGTTTTTTATTTTGAAAAAAAATACTGTTATCATTAGGAGGTTTGTTCAATAAAATTTGAATTGTACTCTTAATAGTTGATAACGAGAATTATGCTGACTGTTGTTTACATCAATTATTTAGGTAAATGAGAAAGATATCATTGGCATAATAATTTGGAACAGGGTGTATAAATAAAGAATAATAATAATAATAATAATGTAATTTTATTATAAAAGTTAGGGTAGGTTAATTAATAGTTTAATGTAGTTTAATGTAATTTTAGTATAAAAGTTAGGGTAGATTAATTATTAGTTTAATATAGTTTAATATAATTTTATTATAAAAGTTGGGGTAGGTTAATTAATAGTTTAATGTAGTTTAATGTAATTTTAATATAAAAGTTAGGGTAGATTAATTATTAATTTAATATAGTTTAATGTAATTTTAAAGGTAAGTTTAAATTGATTATAAGATAGGGATGAGTTAATATTTAATATAAAGTTAGCGGGTTGTTAGGTTTAGGGATTAATAGGTTCATTTAATTTATGGTGATGTGGGGGGTTAATAACTTTATTTAGTTGCGGTGGGCTTCAGGAGTGGCGGGATAGGGGTTAATAACATAATGTAGGTTGTGGCGGTGTAGGGGACAGCAGATTAGAGGTTAATAACATAATGTAGGTGGCGGCGGTATGGGGGTGGCAGATTAGGGGTTAATAAGTCAAATGTAGGTGGCGGCGGTATGGGGGTGGCAGATTAGGGGTTAATAAGTATAATGTAGGTGGCGGTTGTATAGGGGGTGGCAGATTAGGGGTTAATAAGTATAATGTAGGTGGCGGCAGTATAGGGGGTGGCAGATTAGGGGTTAATAAGTATAATGTAGGTGACGGCGGTGTAAGGGGCAGCAGATTAGGGGGTAATAACATAATGTAAGTGGCGGTGGGATCCGGTAGCGGAGGAATAGGGGTTAATAACTTTATTAGAGTGGCGGTGGGCTCCGGGAGCGGCGGTTTAGGGGTTAATAGCTTTATTTAGTTGCGGCAGGGTCGGGAGCGGCGGTATAGGGGTTAAACAGTTTAGTATAGTGGCGGTGCTTAGTGGCAGTATACAAATAAAGCAGGGAAAAAGTCGAAGAGCAGCGAGATCGATGACTGTTAGTTAACAACAGTCCGCTGCTCATCGCCCCGTACATACAGGCCCATTTATCAAGCTCCGTACGGAGCTTGAAGGGCCGTGTTTCTGGCGAGTCTAAAGACCGCTGCTTCATAACCCTGTCCACCTGCTCTGAGCAGGCGGACAGGAATCGCCGGAAATCAACCCGATCGAATACGATCGGGTTGATTGACAGCTCCCTGCTGGCGGCCGATTGGCCGCGAGTCAGCAGGGGGCGGCGTTGCACCAGCAGCTCTTGTGAGCTGCTGGTGCAATGTTAAATGTGGAGAGCGTATTGCTCTCCGCATTTAGCAAGGTCTTGCGGACCTGATCCGTAGTGACGGATCAGGTCCGCAAGCCCTTTGATAAATGGGCCCCTTGGTGCGCAGCTTTTTGACAGCTTTTTTGTTAGCTATGGAGAACGTATTCTGGTCCGCGGCAGCGATGTTAGGTGAGCGTATTGGTGCCAGCGAATGCAGCACAGTTGACAGCTTGATAAGTAGGCCTCTATGAGTTCAAATCAGTATGGTTTTATGAGTAATAGATCATGTTAGAAAAATGTAATTAGATTAGATGAGGAGGTAAGCAGAAATATAAATAAAGGTGAATCATATGTGATTTACTTGGATTTTTCTAAAGCTTTTGATACAGTGCCACATGATGACAGTACACAATTAGGAGACTGGGAATAGATGAAAATGTTAGTTCATAGGTAAATAACTGTATAAAAGACAGGGAGCAATGTGTTGTAGTAAATGGATAATACTCAGATTGGATAAAAGTGGTTAGTTGGGTTACCCCGGGATTAGTGCTGGGCCCTGTTCTTTTAATACTGTATTGTTATAAATTACTTAGAGAAAGGATTAAATAGCAACATCTCTATTTTTTCAGATTATTCAAAGCTGTGCAAAGTGATTAGGTCAGTGCAGAATGAAATTGCTTTGCAATGGAATTTACAAAAATTGGAGGAATAGACAGGTAAATGGCAAATTAGATGTAATGTTGGTAATTGTAAATGTTAGCAAAACAAAGGAGGAAAAGGCTTCTCTAATAAGATACTAATAAGATACTAGCATGTATTAAAAGAGGCACAGATGCAATGAAAGAAAGCATAATTTTGTCACTGTATAAATCCCTGGTAACATCTTACTTTGCGTATGGAATTGCAGTCCTAGGAACCAATTTTAAAAAGGTACTTTGCAGAATTAGAAAAAGTACAGAAAGGGGCCACAAAACTAAAAAGTTGAAGGGGTTATATAAAATATGAAGAAATGTTAGCCAAATTAGGTCTGTATACTCTGGATAAAAACATTTGAGAGGTGATATAATTACTTTGAATACATATATTTAAGGCCCATATATAGAGTGGGTGGAAGAGTTGTTTAATTCAAGGCAGTTTTGAGACACAAGGTCACAATTTAAGGCTAAACGTGTTTTTGACTCTTAGTTGTGCTTTGTGCAAGTGTCAAATTTGAGTTTTTATAAGGCAGGATTTGGCAGTTTTCAAGTGGGAACACAGTTATAATAATATACTTTTTACCTCTGTGATTACCTTGTATCTATGCCTCTGCAAACTGCCGCTTTATTTCAGTTCTTTTGACAGACTTGCATTTTTAGCCAATCAGTGCTGGCTCATAGGAGCTTCACGTGCCTGAGCTCAATGTTATCTATATGAAACACATGAACTAACGCCCTCTATTGGTGAAAAACTGTCAAAATGCTTTCAAATTAGAGGCAGTCTTCAAGGTCTAAGAAATTAGCACATGAACCTCCTAGATTTAGCTTTCAACTAAGAATACCAACAGAACAAGGCAAAATTGGTGCTAAAAGTAAATTGGAAAGCTGTTGAAAATTACATGCCCTATTTAAATCATGAAATATTTTTTTTTAACTTTACTGTCCCTTTAAGCAGCTGGTACGAGGGGTTAATATGATGATATTACTGACATTAAGGTGCCAGAAATATAAGAGAACCTCAGTTTTAGAGATGTTAAAGGGACATGAAACACTATGAGATTGTAATCTAAAATGCATATGTATAGTTAAAAAAACTTATGCTCTAGATGTTCTTTCCAGACAGTCCTTTGTAGGATTCAACCAGTTTCTGTTGGCTGAGAATGCTTATCCTGGTTTTACTATGCAAAACATTTTTGAGCTATATTAAAGGCAATGCAGATTATGCGTGGTGTGCTACTTTGCTCTCAACTTCCTTTAATTAGCATCACTCAATTTAGTCCTATGTCATTGTTTAAAAGTGTAACCAAATTCTTGTTTTCAGTGCATAGCTAGATTAGTTAGTGCATTACTATAAATGGGCACCAATCACTAGACTAGCCAAATTTATGTTGATATTATAGAATGATCGTTTCATTCCCAATGCATGCAATAATCAAATTGTAACACTGATTTTTAAAAGCTGGTGTAAACTGTTTTCATGAGTGGTAACAATACCCACCAGCGCTACAGAGTACCTAAATTGCCTTAGGAACCTGGGAACTATGGGAACAAGAAGAGAATAAATATCCGTTATCCTGTAGTAGTATGGAGCCAGTGAGCTGACACACTGTGATCTCTCAGCCTGCATCTAAAAGCACAAAAGAGTGCTTCCACTTTTGTGACTATCCAGTATATGTTTTTGTTGTTTACTGCACTAAGCACAAGGAAGCACCTTTCTGTTCTTTTGTTTAAGTTTTCTGTCAAGAGTACCTAACTAGTACCACATAATTTGTAATCTCCAACAACTACAAACAGAGGCATAACTAGAAACCACCGGGCCCAGGTGCAAGAATCTAAGAAGACATTTTCATTGTGTCTTTTGGTGGTTATGGGGTTAAACTGAGAGGGGGTTATTGAGATGAGTTTGTGGTAATTAGGGGTTAATAGTGGGTTAGGTTTGAGGGTTCTGACATGAGGTTAATAGCAGTGGGGGTTATTATTACTATTGCAGGATGGTGCAGTTCAGGAGTTAATAGTAGATATTGGGGTTAGTGGATGGGTTTATTGCATAGGGGTTTGTTGCAATTTAGAGGTAAATAGCAATTAGAGTTTTAGTGGCAAATGAAGGTTGTGGCAGATGGGTTTTAAAAGTTGGAAGGGTCATTGTGACAGGGGGTTTTAGGCAGTTTTCAGGGTTAAATGAAATGGGGATTATGGTGGTTTATGTTAAGGGTAGGGGTAGGAAAATAATGATTTTTCTTGCTAGATTATTTTTTTGTGCCTTCATTACATATTGTGCTAGTACTGCAAACTACCTTGTGCTAGTGCAGTGTACAAACGTGATATTATCACAAGGCAAAAAACAATAAATCAGGAGTGATATAGATTTTCTGCAAGCGGTATTAGGACTCCATACTTCTTGCAGTTTTGCTCTTGACTTGTAATCTGGCCCATAGTTAGTAACAAACATTTGCAATAATCACAGCATTGTATTATTACACCCAAAGTATAATGTCAATTTAAGTTTCCTTTTGCATTTCCATTGCATTATTTTTGGACCCAGGAAATCAAAATATCATATATAAGATATCAATAAGCAAAATAAAGAAATATATGCAAATAGGACATCAATGTGTGTCACCATGTTAGCTAATTAACTTGAGGATAACATATTACATATGTTATTCATAACTTTTCTATGCTTAAAGGGACAGTAAAGTCAAAACTAAAATTTCCTGATTCAGATAGGGCATGCAATTTTAAACAACTTTCCAATTTACTTTTATCATCAATTTTGCTTTGTTCCCTTGGTGGTATTTTTGAAAAGCTAAACCTAGCTAGGCTCAAACTGACTTCCAAACAGTTGAAAACCGCGTCCTAGCTCAGAGCATTTTGAAAGTTTTTCACAGTTAGACTGTGCTAGTTCACATGTGTTATATAGATAACATTGTGCTCACTCCCGTGAAGTTATTTGGGAGTCTTCACTGATTGACTACACAGCATGTCTGTCAAAGGCACTTAGATAAGGAGGCTGTCTGCAAAGGCTTAGATACAAGGTAATCACAGAGGTAAAAAGTATATTAATATAACTGTGTTAGTTATGCAAAAATGGGGAATGGGTAATAAAGGGATTATCTATCTTTTTAAATAAGAAAAATTTTGGTGTAGACTGTCCCTTTAATACACACAAATGCCTATATTACAAATTTTGAGCGCTATAGGGAAATTAACAAACGCAACAAAAGTGGCGTTATTTAAAGGGACAGTCTACACCAGAATTGTTATTGTTTTAAAAGATAGATAATCCCTTTTTTACCCATTCCACAGTTTTGCATAACCAACACAGTTATATTTATATATTTTTTTACCTCTGTGATTATCTTGTATCTAAGCTTCTGCAAACTGCCCCTTTATTTCAGTTCTTTTGACAGACTTGCAGTTTAGCCAATCAGTGATGGCTCCCAGGTAACTTCATGTGCATGAGCACAGTGTTATCTATATGAAAAACATGAACTAATACCCTCTAGTGGTGAAAAACCTGTTAAAATTCATTCTTAAGAGGCGGCCTTCAAGGTCTAAGAAATTAGCATATGAACCCCCTAGGTTAAGCATTCAACTAAGAATACTAAGAGAACAAAGAAAAATTGGTGATAAAAGTAAATTGGAAAATTGTTTAAAATTACATGCCCTATCTGAATCATGAAAGTTTTTTTTTGGACTAGACTGTCCCTTTAATCCCCTATAGCGCTGCCATTACACGTTTTAAAAAAACTTGGCTTGTGTGGGCGATATGGTGCTTTTAAGCTCCATACCATACCAAAAACAAGCGCTGTTTTGACGTGCTCGTGCACGCTTCCCCATAGACATCAGAAAAAAAGTCAGAAAAAAGTCTAACACCTGTGATAGCGGAAAAAAAAGCTCCGTAACGCAGCCCCATTGATGTCTACAGGGAAAATAAAAGTTACGTTTAAACCTAACACCCTAACATAAACCCTGAGTCTAAACACCCCTAATCTGCCGCCCCCGACATCGCTGACGTCTGCCTACAGTTATTAACCCCTAATCTGCTGTTACCGATATCGCCGCCACCTAAATAACGGAATTAACCCAAATCTGCCGCTCCCGATATCACGGCCACTATACTAAAGTTATTAACCCCTATTCCGCCGCACCCCAACATCTCCGCCAATATATTAAAGTTATTAACCCCTATTCCGCCGCTCCCCGACATTGCCGCAACTAAATAAACCTATTATCCCCTAAACTGCCAGCCCCCCACATCGCAACAACCTAAATTAAACTATTAACCCCTAAACCTACCCCTAAACCTAACCCTACCCCTAACCCTAACGTAACCCTAACCCTAACACCCCCTAACGTTAACATAATTAAAATAGAGCTAAATTAAAGTTACAATTATTAACGAAATAATTCCTATTTAAAGCTAAATATATACTTACCTGTAAAATAAAACCTAAACTAGCTACAATATAACTAATAGTTATATTGTAGCTATCTTAGGTTTTATTTTTATTTCACAAGTAAGTTTGTATTTATTTTAACTAGGTAGACTAGTTAGTAAATAGTTATTAACTATTTACTAACTACCTAGTTAAAATAAATACAAAATTACCTGTCAAATAAAACCTAAGCTGCCTTGCACTAAAACCTAAAATTACAAAAAATAAAAAAACCTACCATTTAAAAAAAAACAAAAAACAACCAAATAAAAAAGCCTAATCTAGAATAAACTACCAAGGGCCCTTAAAAGGGTCTTTTGGGGCCCTTAAAAGGGACTTTTGTAGGGCATTGCCCTAAGTTAAACAGCTCTGTTGCTACAAAAATAACACACCCCGTAACAGTATAAAAACCCCCACCCCCCAAATTTCCAAGGGCCCTTAAAATGGCATTTTGGGGGGCCCTTAAAAGGGCCTTTTGTAGGGCATTGCCCTAAGTTAAACAGCTCTTTTAGTACAAAAACAAATAAACACCCCCTAAAAAAATACATTACACAAAATAACAAATTATCAAAAATAATAAAAAATATTCCTATTCTAATACCCATTAAAAAAAAAACACCCCAAAATAAAAAAAAAAACTAATCTAGAATAAACTAACAATGGCCCTTAAAAGGGCCTTTTGTAGGGCATTGCCCTGAAGAAATTAGCTCTGTTTATGGAATTGTTTTTTACAAACACCCACTAACATTACAAACCACCACCCCCCCAAACCCACAAGATAAAAAAAAACTATCTAAAAAAACCTAAGCTACCCCTGAAAAGGGCATTTAGCTCTTTTGCATGCCCAAATCCTAAACTAAAAAAAAAAAACACCCCAAAAAAACTTAAAAAACCTAAAACTAACCCCTGACGATCCACTTACAGTTTTTTTAGTCCCGCTTGAAGATCTTCATCCTGGAGGAGAAATCCTCATCCAGGCAGCAAAAAGTCTTCATCCAGATGGCCTCTTCAATCTTCATCCGGGCAGCAAAGACCTCATCCAAGCTGCAAGAAGTCTTCATCCAGACGGCCTATTCAATCTTCATCCAGGCGGCATCTTCTATCTTGATCCCGGCAGTGTGGAGTGTTTCCATCCTGAAGACATCCGGCGTAGAGCATCCTCTTCATACAGTCGCCGCCATACACTGAATCTTCAATGCAAGGTATGCGATCCAAGATAGCTTTTGTTAGAGTTAGGTTTTTTTATTTTGGGGGGGTTGGTTGGGTGGTGAGTTTTACTGTTGGGGGGGTATTTGTATTTTTTTTTACAGGTAAAAGAGCTGTTTAACTTAGGGCAGTGGCCTACAAAAGGCCTTTTTAAGGGCTATTGGTAGTTTATTGTAGGCTAGGTTTTTTTTTTTTTTTGGGTGAGCTTTTTTATTTTGATAGGTATATTAGATTAAGTGTAATTCTTTTTTTATTTTGATAATTTTGTTTGTTATTTTTCGTAATTTAGTGTTTGTTATTTTTTGTAATTTAGTCTTTTTTGTAATTAGATACTTTGTAATTTTTAGCATAGTGTTAGGATTTTTTTAATGTGTATTTTAGTTTATTTAATTAGTAGTTAGTTTAATTTTAGTTTAATAATTATATTAGTTTAATTGTTAGTTTAAACTTAGTTTTTTTAATTTGACAAGTTTAAATTTAATTTAAGATAGGGAAATTGTAATTTTAATATAAAGTTAGGGGGGCATTAGGTTTAGGGGTTAATACTTTAATTTATTATATTTTGTTGTGGGGGGTTTCGGTTTAGGGGTTAATAGGTTTATTATAGTGGGGACGATGTGGGCGGATGGCAGATTAGGGGTTAATAATATTTAAACAGTGTTTGCGATGCGGGAGGGCAGCGGTTTAGGGGTTATTAACTTTAGCATAGTGGTGGTTTAGGGGTTATTAACTTTAGCATAGTGGTGACAATGTCGGTGAGTGGAGGAATAGGGGTTAATAAATTTTATTAGTGGAGGCGATGTCGGGAGTAGCAGATTAGGGATTAATAATTTCATTATAACTCTGGTAACCTTAATCTCATTCCTCTTACATCTAAAAACCCCTCCCCCTTCACTTGTGCACTCTGGAACTCTCGCTCTGTTTGCAACAAGCTAACTTTTATCCATGATCTCTTTATCTCCCACTCTCTTAACCTTCTGGCTCTTACAGAAACCTGGCTCTCTACTTCAGACACAGCATCCACTGCTGCACTGTCACATGGGGGTCTCCATTTCAGCCACACTCCTAGGTCTGGCAATAGACAAGGAGGTGGTGTCGGTATTTTACTTTCCTCTCGTTGCACCTTCCAACAAATACAGCCCTTCTCTTCACTCACATTTTCTTCATTTGAAGCACACATGATTCGGTTATTCTCTCCCCTCTCTATATGTGTTGCAGTCATATACCGCCCCCCTGGCTCCCCAACTCAATTTTTAGATCACTTTGCTGCCTGGCTTCCTTATTTCCTTTCCTCAGACACCCCTGCCCTCATTCTTGGCGACTTCAACATCCCCTTTAACAATCCCACTGCCTCATCTGCTAAACAACTTCTGCAACTCACTTCCTCTTTCGGTCTGTCACAATGGACTGATTCTCCCACTCACAAGGACGGTCACTCCCTTGACCTGATCTTTAGCTATCGATGCACTCTCTCAAATGTCTCAAACTCCCCTTTTCCTCTTTCTGACCACCATCTCCTTACCTGCAACATATCATCCCTTCCTACAACTCTCCCACCTTCTACTCCTCACACCAAACTTCACAGAAGCATTAGGTCTTTAGATCAGCAACAACTTGCTAATTCCCTTCAACCGCTCCTCTCATCCTTCTCCTCATTTTCCTGCCCTGAACAATCTATCTGCCACTATAATTCCACCCTTATATCCGTCCTTGACAATCTCGCCCCTCTTACCACTGCTAGGAAATCACACACTCATCCCCAGCCCTGGCATACTCCTCTGACACGGTACCTACGCAGATGTTCCCGTACTGCTGAACGGCATTGGAGAAAATCACGGAGTTCAGCTGATTTTCTTCATTACAAATTCATCTTGAACTCCTACTACTCTGCCCTTAATCTCCACAAGCAACACTACTTCTCTACTCTTATCTCTAATCTTTCTTCAAACCCAAAACGTCTGTTCTCCACTTTCAATACTCTCCTCCGCCCTCCCCCACTTCCTAATACAACTTCTCTGTCAGCTCAAGACTTTGCCAGTCACTTCATTAACAAAATTGATTCCATCAGACATGAAATCAGCTCTCAACACAATTCCATTCTCTTATACTGCGTTCTCACCTCACTACCTGTCCCCTTGACCCTATCCCCTCACAGCTGCTCCCCTCTCTCTCTGCTACCCTTACCCCTATACTAACACACATTTTCAACCTCTCCCTCAGCACTGGTACATTTCCATCATCATTGAAACATGCACTGGTCACACCTATCCTCAAAAAACCTTCCCTTGATCCTACCTCCCCATCCAACTACCGCCCAATTTCCCTCCTCCCTCTTGCTTCAAAGCTTCTCGAAAAACTAGTATATGCACGCCTATCCCATTTCCTTACGTTAAACTCCCTTCTTGACCCGCTGCAATCTGGATTTCGTCCCTATCACTCCACAGAGACAGCTATTGTTAAGGTCACCAACGACCTACTTACAGCTAAATCAAAAGGCCACTTCTCTCTGCTTATCCTCCTTGATCTGTCCGCAGCCTTTGACACTGTCGACCACCCTCTTTTGCTCCAAACCCTCCAATCCTTCGGCATCTGTGACACAGCCCTTTCGTGGCTCTCTTCCTACCTGTCAAACCGTAACTTCAGTGTAGCCTTCTCTGGGGCCTCCTCTGCCCCGTCACCCCTTTCTGTCGGAGTACCGCAAGGCTCTGTCCTCGGTCCCCTTCTCTTCTCAATCTATACATCATCACTAGGTTCCCTTATTAAGTCCCACGGTTTCCAATATCATTTGTATGCTGATGACACCCAAATCTACTTCTCTGCACCAGAACTATCTCCTTCCTTGCTAACCCGTGTCACTAACTGTCTTTCTCACATCTCTTCCTGGATGTCCTCTCACTACCTCAAGCTAAATCTCTCCAAAACTGAGCTCCTCATTTTCCCCCCTTCTTCCAAAATCTCCACCCCCAATATCTCTATAACTGTCGACAACTCCATCATTACCCCTACCCCGCATGCCCGATGTCTCGGGGTCACATTTGACTCAGACCTTTCCTTCACTCCTCACATCCAGTCCTTGGCTACAGCCTGCCGCTTCCACCTTAAAAACATCTCTAAAATTAGACACTTCCTTACACAAGACACAACTAAGATTTTAATCCACTCTCTCATTCTTTCCCGCCTTGATTACTGCAACTCTGTCCTCTCTGGTCTCCCCACCTGCCGCCTAGCTCCTTTACAATCCATAATGAATGCCTCTGCCAGACTCATCTTCCTTACACGTCGCTCTTCATCTGCTGCGCCTCTCTGCCAATCCCTTCACTGGCTTCCTCTTGCCTCTAGGATCAAACACAAAACTCTCACTCTTACATACAAAGCCCTCAACTGCACTGCCCCCCCCTATATCTCAGACCTTGTCTCCAGATACTCTCCCTCCCGTCCCCTTCGCTCTGCTCATGACCTCCTACTCTCCTCCTCTCTTGTCACCTCATCACACTCCCGTTTACAGGACTTCTCCAGACTGGCTCCCATCTTATGGAACTCTCTGCCTCGCTCCACAAGACTCTCTTCTAGTTTTAAAAGCTTCAAGTGCTCCCTAAAGACTCTACTGTTCAGGGACGCATACAACCTACGCTAACCTTTCCTAATACCAGTTCCTCTCCTCCACTGCAATCCCCTGAACCCTCTTAGCATGTAAGCCTAAAAGTCCAGCTGTTTGTAGTTCACCTTCTTAAGAGCTGACTACAACAGTGCAACTCTTGGCAGGGCCCTCTACCCTATAATTGTTTTGTTGTACTCCCCCTTTGTTTATAGCGCTGCGGAATCTGTTGGCGCTCTACAAATACCCGATAATAATAATAATAATAATAATTATAGTGTTTGCGATGCAGGAGGGCCTCGGTTTAGGGGTTAATAGGTATCTTATGGGTGTTTAGTGTACTTTGTAGCAGTTTAGTTATAAATTTTATGTTACAGCTTTGTAGCGAAAAACTCATAACTACTGACTTTAGATGGCGTTACGGATCTTGTCGTTTTAGAGTGTAACACTCGCTTTTTAGCCTCCCAGAAAAACTTGTAATACCAGTGCTATGGGAATCCCAATAACAAACATTGAGTTACAGGCTTAAAGGCTTGCAGCACACCTATACCGACAAGACTTGTAATGGCTGCAGTGCTGTTTTAATTCTGAAAACACCATATTTTCATCGTTAAGAGCCATAACGCACAACACGTAATCTAGCTGAAAGACTTATTTCTATAAATATTTTGCTCCCGTATTTTTTTGTTTTGTTTTGTTTTTTATTCTGTGCTACTATTGCTGTCATAAATAAATTTCTGCTATATTTTAGATTTGTATATTGGAAAGCTATCAATACTGCATAATAATTACCTCTTTAATTTCTACAAACATGTTAGTATTCCCATCATTTATTGCCCATATTTTATTTTATTATAAAGTGAAATTTGGTTCTAAAAATCAGCCTGGTTATTTAAACTCATTCTCAGTTGAAAAAGTAAAAGCAAAATATGTTCCCTGAGCGACCTGATTTCATACCATATGGACGCAGCAGACTGCAACGACATGTGATCACTTTGATAGCTGCCCCTCCCTGGCTGAACTGTTATAACCTTTGATACCATTTGGATATTGATATTTGTATAAATAAAATAACTCGTCTGTTGCACGTCTGCTTTTTTAACCCTTATGTAAATACAATATTTTATCTGCTTATTTTGGTTGATTTCATTTTCTCTAGGAGTTATTTATTGATTATTTTTTTATATATATTGGTATAAACAAAGTTTAAAGGCATATTGTAGTTAACATTTTTCTTTATTTTCAAACAAGTATTTCATTTTTTTTCCATGTTCCTTCCTAAAGAAAGCAAAGTTCTCTTTTCTTGCTTAAAGAGGCTAAACCTCTCCACCAGTATATTTGAGCCAGTTGACCTTATTAGCCTGTGAAGATTAGAATGAAGAGCAAAACTAATACTGCAGTATTAGTTTAAAGGGACAGTCTAGGCCAAAATAAACTTTCATGATTCAGATAGAGCATGTAATTTTAAACAATTTTCCAATTTACTTTTATCACCAATTTTGCTTTGTTCTCTTGGTATTCTTAGTTGAAAGCTTAACCTAGGAGGTTCATATGCTAATTTCTTACACCTTGAAGGCCACCTGTTTTCAGAATGCATTTTAACCGTTTTTTCACCACTAGAGGGTGTTAGTTCATGTATTTCATATAGATAACACTGTGCTCGTGCACGTGAAGTAATCTGGGAGCAGGCACTGATTAGCTAAACTGCAAGTCTGTCAAAAGAACTGAAATAAAGGGGCAGTTTGCAGAGGCTTAGATACAAGATAATCAGAGAGGTTAAAAGTATATTAATATAACTGTGCTGATTATGCAAAACTGGGGGATGGGTAATAAAGGGATTATCTATCTTTTAAAACAATAAAAATTCTGGTGTAGACTGTCCCTTAAATCTTAAATTTAAACAGCTTTTACTTAATGTGTTTTCAGGCAAAAAGTATTTTTAATGTGTAAAATGATGCTTTCAAATTCAAGATAGAAAGTTCTGTGTAAATGTCTCTTTCCTAGTCTCAAAACATAATCCTCATAAAGGGCTAGATTACAAGTGGAGCGCTAATGATATCACGGAATGCAATAAGCAGCATTGCTTGACCGTCCTAACATTAGTAAACAACTTGATATTACAAGTCCATACTTAATCACATTTACAAGAAAAGGATTAAATCTGATATTGCAAGTTAAAAGTTATAGGTTGCACTTGAATGCAAGCCGAAATTGTGCTACAATATTTAGTGCGGCTTGAGGCCTGAACTCAAGCCGCACTAAAAACATACGGCTAGATTTAGAGTTTTGTCAGTAAGGACCCGCGTAGCTAATGCCGGCTTTTTTCTGGCCGCACCATAAAAATAACTCTGGTATTGAGAGTCCACAGAAAGGCTGCGTTAGGCTCCAAAAAAGGAGCGTAGAGCATATTTAACGCAGCTTCAACTCTCGATACCAGAGTTGCTTACGCAAGCGGCCAGCCTCAAAAACGTGCTCGTGCACGATTCCCCCATAGGAAACAATGGGGCTGTTTGAGCTGAAAAAAAACCTAACACCTGCAAAAAAGCCGCGTTCAGCTCCTAACGCAGCCCCATTGTTTGCTATGCGTAAACACTTCCTACGTCTGCACCTAACACCCTAACATGTACCCCGAGTCTAAACACCCCTAACCTTACACTTATTAACCCCTATTCTGCCGCCCCCGCTATCGCTGACCCCTGCATATTATTATTAACCCCTAATCTACCGCTCCGGACACCGTCGCTACTTACATTATCCCTATGTACCCCTAATCTGCTGCCCTAACATTGCCGACCCCTATATTATATTTATTAACCCCTAATCTGCCCCCCACAACGTCGCCTCCACCTGCCTACACTTATTAACCCCTAATCTGCCGACCGGACCGCACCGCTATTATAATAAAGTTATTAACCCCTAATCCGCCTCACTAACCCTATAATAAATACAGGGAGTGCAGAATTATTAGGCAAGTTGTATTTTTGAGGATTAATTTTATTATTGAACAACAACCATGTTCTCAATGAACCCAAAAAACTCATTAATATCAAAGCTGAATAGTTTTGGAAGTAGTTTTTAGTTTGTTTTTAGTTATAGCTATTTTAGGGGGATATCTGTGTGTGCAGGTGACTATTACTGTGCATAATTATTAGGCAACTTAACAAAAAACAAATATATACCCATTTCAATTATTTATTTTTACCAGTGAAACCAATATAACATCTCAACATTCACAAATATACATTTCTGACATTCAAAAACAAAACAAAAACAAATCAGTGACCAATATAGCCACCTTTCTTTGCAAGGACACTCAAAAGCCTGCCATCCATGGATTCTGTCAGTGTTTTGATCTGTTCACCATCAACATTGCGTGCAGCAGCAACTACAGCCTCCCAGACACTGTTCAGAGAGGTGTACTGTTTTCCCTCCTTGTAAATCTCACATTTGATGATGGACCACAGGTTCTCAATGGGGTTCAGATCAGGTGAACAAGGAGGCCATGTCATTAGATTTTCTTCTTTTATACCCTTTCTTGCCAGCCACGCTGTGGAGTACTTGGACGCATGTGATGGAGCATTGTCCTGCATGAAAATCATGTTTTTCTTGAAGGATGCAGACTTCTTCCTGTACCACTGCTTGAAGAAGGTGTCTTCCAGAAACTGGCAGTAGGACTGGGAGTTGAGCTTGACTCCATCCTCAACCCGAAAAGGCCCCACAAGCTCATCTTTGATGATACCAGCCCAAACCAGTACTCCACCTCCACCTTGCTGGCGTCTGAGTCGGACTGGAGCTCTCTGCCCTTTACCAATCCAGCCACGGGCCCATCCATCTGGCCCATCAAGACTCACTCTCATTTCATCAGTCCATAAAACCTTAGAAAAATCAATCTTGAGATATTTCTTGGCCCAGTCTTGACGTTTCAGCTTGTGTGTCTTGTTCAGTGGTGGTCGTCTTTCAGCCTTTCTTACCTTGGCCATGTCTCTGAGTATTGCACACCTTGTGCTTTTGGGCACTCCAGTGATGTTGCAGCTCTGAAATATGGCCAAACTGGTGGCAAGTGGCATCTTGGCAGCTGCACGCTTGACTTTTCTCAGTTCATGGGCAGCTATTTTGCGCCTTGGTTTTTCCACACGCTTCTTGCGACCCTGTTGACTATTTTGAATGAAACGCTTGATTGTTCGATGATCACGCTTCAGAAGCTTTGCAATTTTAAGAGTGCTGCATCCCTCTGCAAGATATCTCACTATTTTTGACTTTTCTGAGCCTGTCAAGTCCTTCTTTTGACCCATTTTGCCAAAGGAAAGGAAGTTGCCTAATAATTATGCACACCTGATATAGGGTGTTGATGTCATTAGACCACACCCCTTCTCATTACAGAGATGCACATCACCTAATATGCTTAATTGGTAGTAGGCTTTCGAGCCTATACAGCTTGGAGTAAGACAACATGCATAAAGAGGATGATGTGGTCAAAATACTCATTTGCCTAATAATGCTGCACTCCCTGTAGTATTAACCCCTAATCTGCCCTCCCTAACATCGCCGACACCTAACTTCAATTATTAACCCCTAATCTGCCGACCGGAGCTCACCGCTATTCTAATAAATGTATTAACCCCTAAAGCTAAGTCTAACCCTAACACTAACACCCCCCTAAGTTAAATATAATTTACATCTAACGAAATTAATTAACTCTTATTAAATAAATTATTCCTATTTAAAGCTAAATACTTACCTGTAAAATAAATCCTAATATAGCTACAATATAAATTATAATTACATTGTAGCTATTTTAGGATTAATATTTATTTCACAGGCAACTTTGTAATTATTTTAACCAGGTACAATAGCTATTAAATAGTTAAGAACTATTTAATAGTTACCTAGTTAAAATAATTACAAAATTACCTGTCAAATAAATCCTAACCTAAGTTACAATTAAACCTAACACTACACTATCAATACATTAATTAAATACAATATCTACAAATAACTACAATGAAATAAACTAACTAAAGTACAAAAAATAAAAAAGAACTAAGTTACAAAAAATAAAAAAATATCTACAAACATAAGAAAAATATTACAACAATTTTAAACTAATTACACCTACTCTAAGCCCCCTAATAAAACAACAAAGCCCCCCAAAATAAAAAATGCCCTACCCTATTCTAAATTACTAAAGTTAAAAGCTCTTTTACCTTACCAGCCCTGAACAGGGCCCTTTGCAGTGCATGCCCCAAGAAGTTCAGCTCTTTTGCCTGTAAAAAAAACATACAATCCCCCCCCCCAACATTACAACCCACCACCCACATACCCCTAATCTAACCCAAACCCCCCTTAAATAAACCTAACACTAAGCCCCTGAAGATCTTCCTACCTTATCTTCACCATACCAGGTTCACCGATCGGTCCTGAAGAGCTCCTCCGATGCCCTGATCCAAGCTCAAGCGGGGGGTTGAAGATGTCCATGATCCGGTAGAAGTCTTCATTCAAGCGGGGCAGAAGAGGTCTTCCATCCGATTGAAGTCTTCATGGAATCAGCCAATCAGAATCAAGTTCAATCCGATTGGCTGATCCAATCAGCCAATCAGATTGAGCTTGCATTCTATTGGCTGTTCCGATCAGCCAATAGAATGCGAGCTAAATCTGATTGGCTGATTCCATATATCATATATACACATTTTAATAAAAAATATAATTTAAATATTGACAAAAACTTTTTAAAAGGGTTAAAAAAGGATATGGTATATGGCGTATTATTTGACTTGAGATATGTATATGGCGTATTATTTGACTTGAAAGGGCTCCAATGTGTATACATAAACGCTAAAATACAGAGTGCTAAAATTTGAACAAAAATAATCAAACCAACATTTGCCTGCTGAGATGACTATAAATGAACTTAACAAAATAAATTCTACAGATTCTAATAACCAGTAAATTCACGAAAAGGCAAGTAAACTTATATAAATCTCATACAGCTAGATTACAAGCTTTGCGTTTGGGTTTTAACGCGGAAAAAAATGTTATTTCAGTGTTAAAACAGCATCGCAGCCATTACAAGTCTTGTCCGTATAGCTGTACTGCAAGCCTTTTTAGTCAGTCCCGCATTTGTAAAAATGACGTTTTTTCATGGGACTTCCATAGCGCTGCTATTATGAGTTTTACTGTGAGGCTAAAAAGCTTGCGTTCCAGCCTATACCGACACGATCTGTTTTGCAATCTAAAAGCAGTAGTTATGAGTTTTACGCAACAAAACTGTTACATAAAACTCATAACTAAATTGTTACAAAGAGCACTAAACACCCATAAACTACCTATTAACCCCTAAACTGAGGCCCTCCCGCATTGCAAACACTAAATTAAACTTATCAACCCCTAATCTGCTGCTCCCGACATCCCCGCCACTATACTAAAGTTATTAACCCCTAAACCGCCGCCCTCCCACATCACAAACACTTTTGAAATATTATTAACCCCTAATCTGCTGTCCTCCCACATCGTCCCCACTATACTAAAGTTATTAACCCCTAATTCCGCCACCACTATAATAAACCTGTTAACCCCTAAACCAAAAGCCCCCACAACGAAATATACTAAATAAACCTATTAACCCCTAAAGCGAAAGCCCCCCACATCGCAATAAACTAATTTAAACTAGTAACCCCTAAACCTAACGCCCCCTAACTTTATATTAAAATTACAATTTCCCTATCTTAAATTATAGGGACAGTAAACCCAAATTTTTTCTTTCATAATTCAGATAGAGAATACAATTTTAAGCAATATTCAAATTTACTTTGATTATCTAATTTGCATCATTCTTTAGATATCCTTTGTTGATGAAATAGCAATGCAGATGGATGAGCCAATCACACGAGGCATCTGTGTGCAGCCACCAATCAGCAGCAACTGAGCCTATCTAGATATGCTTTTCAGCTTGGAATTTCAAGAGAATGAAGCAAATTAGATAATAGACGTAAATTAGAAAGTTGTTTAAAATAACATGCTATTTCTAAATCATGAAAGAAAAAATTTGGGTTTCATGCCCCTTAAAATTAAAATTTACCTGTCAAATTAAAAAAACTAGTGTTTAAACTAACAATTAAACTAATACAACTATTTAACTTATATTAAACTAACTACCAATTAAATAAACTATATTACACATTAAAAAAAAATCCTAACTTTACTCTAAAAATTACAAAGTATCTAATTCCAAAAAATTAAAACGACTAAATTACAAAAAATAACAAACACTGAATTATGAAAAATAACAAATGAAATTATCAAAAATAAAAAAGAATTACACCTAATCTAATAGCCCCATAAAAATAAAAAAGCCCACCCAAAATATAAAAAAAAACCTAACCTAGCCTACAATAAACTACCAATAGCCCTCAAAGGGCCTTTTTTAGGGCATTGCCCTAAGTTAAACAGCTCTTTTACCTGTAAAAAAAATAAAAGATCCTCCAACAGTAAAACCCACCACCCAACCAACCCCCCAAAATAAAATAAAAAACCTAACTAAAACCTAAGCTATCCATTGCCCTGAAAAAAAAATCAGTATTAAAATGAAAAAAAGATTTCAAAATCCACCATCCTATTCATAAGTATATTCCAACAAGCATCTTTATTTCTCTGTTATGTTAGTTAACCTGTTCATTACATTTGAAGTAATAACTTCATAAAGATGTACATTTACCCTTTTTCTGTGCTGTAAAAATTTAAATTCTAACTAGATTACGAGTTTTGCGGTAAGCTGAAAAAGCAGCGTTAACAAGTTCTAACGCTGCTTTTTCACTACCGCTGTTATTACGAGTCTTGCAGGTTTAGGGGCACCGCACACTTTTTTGGCCTTACCGCAAACCGACTTACGTAAAGTTCGTAAACCCTTTTATCTATGGGACTTCCATAGCGCCAGTATTACGAGTTTGTCCTGGGAGGCCAAAAAGTGAGCGGTACACCCTCTACCTCTAAGATTCCTAATGCATTCTAAAGTCAGTAGTTATGAGTTTTACACTACAATGCCGTAGCATAAAACTCATAACTAAAAAGTACACTAACACCCATAAACTACCTATTAACTCCTAAACCGAGGCCCTCCCACATCGCAAACACTATAATACATTTTTTAACCCCTAATCTGCCGCTCCCGGACACCGCCGCCACTAGAATAAACATATTAACCCCTAAACCGCCGCACTCCCGCCTCGCAAACGCTAGTTAAATATTATTAACCCCTAATCTGCCGCCCCTAACATCGCCGCCACCTACATTATACTTATTAACCCCTAATCTGCCGCCCCTCACATCGCCGCAACCTACATTATATTTATTAACTCCTAATCGCCGCCACCTACATACATATATGAACCCCTAATCTGCCGTCTCCAACATCGCCGCTACTATTCTAAATCTATTAATCCTTTAAACCTAAGTCTAACCCTAACCCTAACACCCCCTAACTTAAATATACTTTAAATAAATCTAAATAAAATTACTATCATTACCTATATTATTCCTATTTAAAACTAAATACTCTTACCTATAAAATAAACCCTAAGCTAGCTACAATATAACTAATAGTTAGGCAAGATGTCCTCGACGAAGCCAGCAGAAGGGGTCCTCCAGACAGGCAGAAGTGGTCCTCTAGATGGGTAGAAGTCTTCATCCAGACGGCATCTTCTATTTTCATCCTTCCGGCGCAGAGCGGGTCCATCTTCAAGACATCCGACGCGGAGCATCCTCTTCATCCGACGGACTAACGGTGAATGAAGGTACCTTTAAACAACGTCATCCAAGATGGTGTCCCTTAGATTCTGATTAGTTGACAACATTTGGATCAGCCAATAGGATTGAGCTTGCATTCTATTGGCTGTTCCAATCAGCCAATGGAATACAAGCTCAATCCTATTGGCTGATCCAATCAGCCAATAGGATTGAAGTTCAATCCTATTGGCTGATCCAATCAGCCAGTAGGATTTTTTCTAGTTAAGGGGAGTTACGTGAGAGAAACAATGCGCTAGATAGGATCTGAGCTACACATAAAAAACAGGCAATCCCTAAGCCTGGAAACAATCAAGAGTACAAAAATTGGTATATATTTGAGTGCCAATGTGTGAAACAGAATTGGCAATAGATCTTTTTAGTAATGGCTTCTATATCAATATTTTTATCAATATCTTTTGGTTTTATTTCAGTTAAATTTAAAAAAAGAAGAACGGTCCACAAAGTACTGGTAATATGAAATATAAAATATGAAATAAGAAATATATGAAATACAAAGTGTAAATAATAATCATTAATTTTATTGTTGAAATTTAATTATTAATTCATAAAGAAAAAGTATATAAAAAGAATAAAAAATACACAAAAGCAGTAATAATAATGATAAATCTCCCTATTGGTACCAATCTTATAGCTAAACTAATAATAATACTTCTGAATAAAATATATATAGACAGTCTAAAAGAATAAGTATACACTCTAAAAGAAACCTTTGAGAAAGGTAACCTTAAACAGTTATCCTGATGTTAAAAGTTATAGCAGTTGATATGCTTACAATCTGGCTTAAGCATATATTTATAATGTCCCTTTTGTTTGAAAAAGTGATCCACTCCTGTTAGATTTTAAGTCTGAGTAAGTGGTATAATCAACTTGTTATCATAGTGAGCCAGCATGTGAAAGTAGAGATAATATTAGGAGCTCCAGTTATCCGTATGGGAGACTTTCAGCCAAATATCATCTCAGTCTGTTTATTCACAAAACGTGCTTATATTTGAAACAGTTTCAAAGCCGAAACTGGTACCTTATTGAGATCCGCTGCCAATGCTCGTCAGTTTAGGGGAGACGCCAAACACAAAGTCCCGTGTCGATCCTTAGACACGCCCACAAGTGCGGGAAATGACGTCGGCGGTTTGGTTCCTGACTTCCTTGGTAGCGTCCTTAGCAACTTCCCTGTTGCTGTATCCTCAGTGTATCATCCGTGTATTGGTAACGCGTTTCAGCTCCTTGGAGCCTTTGTCAAACCATACCGGATGATACTGATGGGGTCCTTTTATACCATTAGTGCCAGTACTGATTTAGTTTATTATTAATTAAGACATTTATACATTTTGCGCTTGTTAAACGTTATCCATTGCTTTCCTAATTTCATGCTTTTTATGCACAATGCAATGTTTATAATAAGTTATCTTTCCTACTTAAATATTGTGTTTTTTAAAAGAACGAAAAAGAATAAGTGCTTAAGAAGATAAAAGCTTATAAGAATAAGAGGCTTATAGAGATACGTTCTCAAAAAGTGCATAGTTTTGAATGAATTAATAATTAATTAGATAACCACTCGTTTGTTAAAATTCATTTGTTAAAAGTAATAAATATGAGATGTGATCTCGGAGGTAAAAAGTTCTTGATATATTAATATTAATAATAATTAGTATATAAAACATATTACCATTCATAATGGACCTAAAAAAATAGTGTCATAATTATAACTATTTATAAAAGTACTTAAGAGGATGTATAAATAAAGGAATTAGGATAGAATAGATAGAATAGATAGAATTCTATCAGCCAATCGGGATCTAAGGGATGCCATCTTGGATGATGTCATTTAAGGTACCTTAATTCGTTGTTAGTCCATTGGATGAAGAGGATGCTCTGCGTTGGATGTCTTGAAGATGGAGTCGCTCCACGTCGGAAGGATGAAGATAGAAGATGCCGTCTGGATGAAGACTTCTGCCCATCTGGAGGACCACTTCTGCCCATCTGGAGGACCACTTCTGCCGGCTTCGTTGAGGACATCTTGGATGAAGACTTCTCGGGGTTAGTGTTAGGATTTTTTTAAGGGTGTATTGGGTTGGTTTATTTTTTAGGTTCGGGCTTTGGGCATGCAATAGAGCTAAATGCCCTGTTAAGGGCAATGCCCATCCAAATGCCCTTTTCAGGGCAATGGGGAGCTTAGTTTTTTTTAGTTAGGCTTTTATTTGGGGGGGGTTGGTTGTGTTGGTTTTACTGTTGGGGGGTTGGTTGTATTTTTTTTTTACATGTAAATGAGCTGATTTCTTTGGGGCAATGCCTCACAAAAGACCCTTTTAAGGGCTATTGAGAGTTTAGTTTAGGCTAGGGTTTTTTTATTTTGGGGGGGGGTTGGTTGTGTGGGTTTTACTGTTGGGGGGTTGGTTGTATTTTTTTTTTTACATGTAAATGAGCTGATTTCTTTGGGGCAATGCCTCACAAAAGGCCCTTTTAAGGGCTATTGAGAGTTTAGTTTAGGCTAGGGTTTTTTATTTTGGGGGGGGCTTTTTTTATAGGGCTATTAGATTAGGTGTAATTAGTTTAAATATCATTTGTTTTTTATTTTCTGTAATTTAGTGGGGTTTTTTGTGATTTAGCTAATTTATTTAATTGTATTTAATTTAGGTAATTTATCTAATTGTAGTGTAGTGTTAGGTGTTAGTGTAACTAAGGTTAGGTTTTATTTTACAGGTAAATTTGTATTTATTTTAGCTAGGTAGTTATTAAATAGTTAATAACTATTAATTATTATTATTATTATTATTATTAATAACTATTTAATAACTATTCTACCTAGTTAAAATAAATACAAACTTGCCTGTAAAATAAAATAAAAACCTAAGATGGCTACAATGTAACTATTAGTTATATTGTTGCTAGTTTAGGGTTTACTTTATAGGTAAGTATTTAGTTTTAAATAGGAATTATTTAGGTACTAATAGTAATTTTTATTTAGATTTATTTAAATTATATTTAAGTTAGGGGATGCTAGGGTTAGACTTAGGTTTAGGGGTTAATAAATTTAGAATAGTGGCTGTGACGTTGGGGGCAGCTGATTAGGGGTTAATAAGTGTAGGTAGGTTGCGGCGACATTGGGGGCGGCAGATTAGGGGTTAATAAATATAATGTAGGTGGCGGTGATGTCCGCAGCAGCAGATTATGGGTTAATAAGTGTAATGCAGGTGTCGGCGATGTCGGGGGCGGCAGATTAGGGGTGTTTAGTGTAAGATTAGGGGTGTTTAGACTCTGGGTTCATGTTAGGGTGTTAGGTGTAAACCTAACTTTTATTTCCCCATAGAAATCAATGGGGCTGAGTTTTACGCTGCTTTTTAGCAGGTGTTAGACTTTTTCTCAGCCGGCTCTCCCCATTGATGTGTATGGGGAAATTGTGCACGAGCATGTACGACCAGCTCACCGCTGACTTAAGCAGCGCTTGTATTGGATTGTGGTATGGAGCACAATTTTGCTCTATGCTCACTTCTTGCCTTTTAACTCCGGGTTTGTAAAAACACGTAATACCAGCGCTGTAGGTAAGTGAGCGGTGAGAAAAAAATGCACGTTAGCACCGCTCAGCTCATAACCCAAAACTCGTAATCTGTCCGTAAGTTTTTTAAAACTGTATAAAAACATATTTATTGATAAGCAGAATTATATTTAATATATGACTATTAATGTTCTACTTATACCCTGCTTACAAACTTTAGCAATTACAGGACATAGTTCTGCAGGCAAATGCAATTTGAGCTGAATGCAAAATCAGTGTTATCATAGCCAAGCACATGTTAATCTTAAATGTTGTTTCTTTTTCAAATAAAAGACCTTAGTAATAGGATATAACCTTAATCTCCAGCCAGGTGAATCTGTCATCTGAAATTCATAACCACTGAAGACACGCTCTTTTATTTAAATTGCTAAAAGGCAAACTGTTTGTATTACAGAGCTAAGCAACAGTGGTATCTTTGTCAAGACATTGCTAAATAAAATTGTTGGAATTTTTTTTATATTAGAATGTAGACTTTTCTAAATATTTCTCTCTACTTGCACAGCTTGAAAATATAATTAGATTGGTAAATCTAATTAAAAAGTATCTCCATAGAGTTTATCCTCTGCAAAATAAAAACAGTGATTATCTGATTAAAAACATATAGGTTATGCAATAAGCGGATTAGAAAATTGCAATACTTTTTTGTAACCTGATAAAAAATAAAAACACTTTCAGAAATTAAAATATTTAAATAAATTATAAAATTAAATAAAATTACCATTAATTCCTAGTTTCAAACTATTTAAAGAAATACATTTTTTTTTTTTTTTATTTTATTCCCTCTTTTCCCCTTTCTTTCCCTGTATACGAGTTTTGCGCTAAACAGGGTGCGTTATTTCACTCTCTGTAGCACTGCCATTACAAGTTACTGAAAAACCTACTTGTGTGTGCGATATGGTGGCGTTAAGCTCCATACCGCACAAAATCCAAGGGCTGCTTTGACGTGCTTGTGCACGCTTTCCCCCATAGACATCAATGGGGCGAGAGTGTTAGAAAAAAAACTAACACCTGAAGTGCGGAATGAAAAATCTCTGTAACGCAACCCAATTGATGTCTATGAGGAAAAAAGTTACGTTTAAACCTAACACCCTAACATAACCCCCTAGTCTAGACACCCCTAATCTGCCGTTCCGACATGGCCGATACTATAATATACTATAATATACTAATAATAAACTATAAGTTATTAACCCCTAATCTGCCTCTCCCAACATCACTGCCACTAATAAAAAATTGTAACCCCTATTCCACCGCTTCCCGACATCGACGCCACTATAATAAAGTTATTAACCCCTATTCTGCCATTCACCGACATCTCATTACAGGCTAAAATGCTTGCGGTATAGCTATACGGACATGACTCGTAATATGCGTTGCTGGTCATTACGCTGGAATTGTCATTTTTTCAGCGTTACAAGCCGTAACACAAAACTCGTAATCTAGGTATATGTGATTAGGTAGCCATTGAAGCATTTACACATTTTTGACACTAAATGGCAAAATTGAATTTGGAGGGGTTTTTTTTCTCTCTCTTCCACAGCAAATTGTGATTCCATATAAAATATCAGATTTAAGATTATGATGTTTCCCCTATCTTCATCTTTGTAAAATGTATAATGGCTAATTTTTTCATTTAATCATTGTTTTGTTTTTTTCAATGTCCTTATACAAGGGTCAAGTCCTACAAAAAAACATGTGGGAACTCAAGACTTCCACCCCTCCACCCCCACAATTAATATTGTTTTATATTTACACATACACACTTGCACACGCACACTATATTTGTAATCTACAGTATAAACTTTGGTTTATTAAAGCAAATTAAATCTTATGAAGGGTTGAATGGCTGCCTTTGGGCCTGAGAATCCTCCTCTGTCACAGAGTCTCACCCACTTAAGGAGCAATAGTCCTATTTCTGCTGAGGGGAGCTAAATAACCCCAGAGCAAGCCACACAGAAATGTAAGTTAACAGGCTTGCATTTAGTGTATTGTAGGAAGTTTTATTGCCCATTACTAGAGGATCTCACTATCCCTCTAACGACTGTGCTCAGCTCCTCCCACCACCAGCAGCAGTGTTTACTGAAGCATTTCTGTTCTTTGTCCAGGGGGAACTTAGTTCCATCTGCAAAAATAGTGCAGAAACTCTATTCCCATGCGTTCCCACTCGACTTGACCCCTGTATATGATGTCATGTAATGGTCAGGTACACTAATTTAAAACTTACTCTTAAGAGTTAAGGAAACAGGTGAATTCCACATGCTACTTAGCAAGCTAATGATTATTGGTTATGTGCCACATCCTTTTCCTTTATAAGTTAGCCTCCGATGTTAGTTAAGATCTCTGTGGAATTGTGCCTGGTGGAGCAGGAAACACATCAGATCTCTTTTGTTGGTATGACCTGGCATTTGAATATATGACTGTCTACAATAAATTATAGACTTTTTATCTGCATTTTAGTCTGCGTTTTTTCATCTTTTGCTACTGTATTTAAGGAAGTAAACAAAATCACAAAACAAAATCACCATCAGTTCAGAGGGATATGGTTCTTTTATTTAAAGATAATACATTAATGCTGATAGATTTTTGACATGAGAAAAAATAAATAAAACATTGTAAATGAAGATGTAGGTTAGTGTAAAAAAATTTCACAAGTAAATAGGGGTCCCTGTTTAGAAAGAAAATGTATGTTCAAAATTACTTTTTTTTTTCATAAGGTAATGAGAGTCCACAAGTGGGATTAAATTATAGACCTCAAGGAGGAGGCAAAACACTGCACACAACAGAACTTTAATACCTCCCACTTTACTATGATTCCTTAGTCAATTTTTTGCCTCCACAAGAGAAGGTGAAAATTTTGAGTGCTTGACTTATCTGAATATGACGTTTGAAGGATAATTAATACAATCAGTAGAGGACCCACGCTGGTAAAGATTACATTGATTAGGCTTTTGACAAATAGTGCTTATCATGGTGGAATGGGTTATAAGGCTAGTGTCCCTTGATGGTCTGGTCTTAGATGACACAGTTAGTGGACAGTTTTAGTTTGTATCATTGTCATAGTAGCGTCTGTGGGTTCTGCCCAGTGTCCAGTGTAAGACAAGAGGGGCTTGCTAAATGCTGTCAGTGTGTGTTTACTAACGGAGCTACAAGAAGCTCAGAGTTCAGTGGTCCTTCCCATTTCTCTAACATCAGAGTGAGTCATGAAGGATGAGTATTAAAAGCGTTTGCATAAATGTAGAGATGTTAGAGATTATACACATATCAGTCCAGCCATTTGGCTTGTTTATCAAGGTGGGCGTGTTGTATGCAGACAGCATGAGTTTGGATTTAGAGGAGCGTGATGTTAGCAGTAAGAAGATTCTGCTATGATGGTGTTTTAAGGTAGTAGAAGCAGGCACAATGATGCAGATAAACAGGCTACAGTTAATTAGGTTATATCTCAAGTTTGGTAAGGAAGTCTTTTTTGGCATATAGGTAGATGGTAGATGAGGGAGGCAGAACTGAGGTAGTTAATTTGTTTTTCACACTCATATGGTGTTTTTGCACACATTGCACTTCTATTGGTGCAGCATAGGGGAATGGTTCTTTGCCAACATGTTTAAATTTGGGTTTGTGGTCTCATTTTAAATTGTTAACATAAAATACGAGAAGCACGGGTGGTAAAGTGAGCATAAGAATTTATTGGCAAATAAATCCAAAAATAGGAAAGTCCTGAAATAGCATAGCGGAGGACAGTGCCTCCGGGGTAAAACATACACAGAGGGGTGAACAAGAGGCTTATTTAACACAATGGCTACATACGTGAAGTTAAAAACTGTAGCCTCCACCACAATTGGCCATACGGTTCTCACACCCACTTTCTATATGGCCAATCAGGTTAGCAATAAACCCCACGCCCCCTCCCATTCATGTTGCCTAGCATAATCATGGTCTATTATTGTAATGAGAAAAGCACTCCTATCAAAACTAAATGAGAGTCTGTATATATGTACAGTGGTCCCACTAAATGGACATGACAACTTTATCCCAATTATATCAATAAAAGTGGAACACTAGAATTAAATGATATCTGTGTAGCATTGGGCATATTAAAAAATACAGTGGCCCTATGAGACATATCTGCTCATATTATTGGGAAATTAGCAACCTAGCAATATATATTATATAGTGTTACAAGACCCCGAATTGGATTAAATATGTTTGGAGGATATTGTGGAGGTGTATTAGTGAGGACCTAAATATAAATAACTGTCACGACTAGGAGTCTAAATAGATAAACAAGAGCATCACGGACAGAATATGGTCACTCTTTCAAACCTAGCTGATATAAGGACAATATAAATTACACACAATGTGATATCAGAGGATTCATTAAAGTTGTATGACCCACTTACAAATGATTAATTACCCAAGTACAGGGGCCAATCATATTGCATTGTAATGGGTAAAAATAATAATAATACTAATGAGAAAGGGGACGTTATGTGTCTAGAAATCAGAATACAAAAAGAGGGATTACAAAGGGTAATCAGTACCTCCTAAGGTGTAAGGGGACAGTATTAACTTATCAAAAATTGATTTAGTCAAATTCTGAATTGAAACCTTCTGAAGTTCTTGTTTTCAATTTGAAAATCCAGAAGGCCTCCCTTTCCCCTAATTTACGTACTCTGTCACCTTCTCCTTTTTTAAAAGGTACCTTATCAATGATTGTCCATAAAAAGAACCTTAAGTCTTTCTGGTGAACACCTGAAAAATGTTTGATGAGGGGTGTAGTTAGAATACCTGCTTTAATATCTGACAGGTGCTCTTTTATCTGGGTCCTGGCTTCCCTTGTTGTTAACCCTACATATTGTATGGCACAATTTTTATAAGTAATGAGGTAGATTATGTATGTTTGTCTGCAATTTAAACAAAACTTTATTCCAAAATTTTCGCCGGTCAACATAGAGCTAAATGTGTCCCCCACAATCATTCTCTCACAAGCTACACAGGTATGGTGATGGCATCTAAATGTGCCATTACACCTAAGCCATGAGGAGTTGGTGGGAACACTACTCTTAATCCTAGTTGGGGCAACAATGTTTCCTATTGTTTTATTCCTTTTATAGGAGAACCTAACTCCCTGTTCAACTATATTGACCAAGCTATCATTGGCTGCCAAGATTTTGAAATGTTTGTCCACATATTTCCTTGTACTGTTTTGAGTACTGAGTAATACATGTAGTTTTACTGTTGTATCCTTTACTCATTTGTATATCTTTTTAAGAGTTTTTTCCAGGGCCTAATAGGCTCTCTCTGGTAATTCCCTCAACAGTTCGCCTGGCCTTAGAGATAGTTTGTGAACTATAGCCTATCTCTTTAAGCCTTATTGACAAGTCATCCGCTTGTTTTTCATAAACATATGGATATGTACAATTTATTTTGAGGCGGATGAACTGGCCCTTAGCCACACCCCCGAAGACCCCTTAGCCACACCCCTCGGGGGGGGATAGCTAGAGGCATGAAGAAGCAAATTTCCAGCTAATGGTTTACGGTACACCTTCATTCTAATCCTTTGGTCAGGTAATCCCTCAAGTGTAATGTCGAGGAAATTTATCTTTGTGTCTTGAACCTCGGAAGTAAAACTGATGCCCATGGTGTTGTTGTCAAGGTTATTGATAAATTGGGTTAAGGTCTTCTCTTGGCCCCCCCAAATAAACAGGAGGTCATCTATAAAGCGACCATACTACACTATTTCACCCCTGTGGGGATTTCTCTCTCCATAGACGTGGGACAGCTCCCACCAACCCATAAACAGGTTGGCATAGGAGGGGGCAAACTTGGCCCCAATAGCTGTCCCATGTCTCTGGAGGAAAAACTCCCCCTCAAACTCAAAAAAATTATGGGTTAGGAGGAACCTGGTGATTTCAATTACATAATCAACAAAGTTACGATTCTCACCATGATATTTTTCCAAAAAGAAAAGTATTGCCTCTAGGCCTCTTTCGTGAGGTATGGTGGTATAAAGGGATCTTACATCCACCGTGAGCCATTTATAACTCATTTGCCACTTGATATCAAAGAGTAAATTCTGTACATGCTTGGTATCTGCCAAGTGGCTCCATAGTGTGCTCACAAGGGGCTGCAAGATGTTGTCCAACCATTCGGAAAAGTGTTCTAGTAAGGAACCTATCCCACTAACTATTGGCCTCCCCTGTACATTATCTACTGACTTGTGGACCTTCAGAAGGTGGTTAGAAGTAGCAATGGCCGGGTTGGTCACCAGAAAATATTTTTTGGTGTCAAGATCCACAAAGCCAAGTACCACTCCATCATCTACAAGGGAGGCCGATTGTCGCTGGTAGGTATGTGTGGGATCGCTTGGTAGTTTAAGATAGTCCTCGGTGTTACTTAACTGTCTATTTGCTTCCACTATAAAATCACACGTATTCATAAAGACTATGGACCCACCTTTATCAGCAGCCCTAATGATGATATTGTCATTTTTACTCAAATTATCCAGTGTCTTTTTCTGTTTGTATGTGATATTTCTATTCCTACCCCTGTCAGATTTATAATAGAGGTGAGTGAGATCTTCCTCTACTCTCTTTTGGAATCTCTAGAGGATATTCCCTCTGCCCTGTATAGGGTATAAAGTAGATTTTTCCCTAAAAGTTGGGATTCTGGCACCTCCGTGCCTTACATCTTCACCTTCCTCCTCCAGAGGTTCCAAAACCCTAATGTCACATACTTCCTGGAAATTAAGTGTGCAATCTCTCAAGGTCCCCACTCCCCCCTGGCTCCAATCATTGGAATGGAATCATGTCTCTCATTCTCCCCCCTCTTGGGGTGTGATGTGAAAAACGTCTTTAATGTCAAGTCTCTAATAAGTTTATTCACATCAAGCAAAGTCCCAAATAAATTGAAATCTGCCGTAGGTAAAAATGTCAAACCAAGACTGAGGACCTCAAGTTCATGTACATTTGGGGTATAGTTTGATAAATGAATTATATTCAATTATCTGTAGATCCCTCTTTTTTTTCCTCATTTTAAATTGTCTGAAGAAGGGACACCAGTGGTCCTGAAATGTCACAAAATAAAGACTTGTATCTGCTGATTAAAGACCAGTGAGTGCTTAGGTTCTGTATGACTATTCTTGCTTACACAGCACCCTGGCAGTTGTCCCTTTTAAGGTCATTATGCACACAAGAAATGTATATATATATATATATATATATATATATATATATGTGTATAGATATATACAGTACAAACGCAGTTAAACACTTTTTAAATATGAATATTTAATAAGAATGATTTTACATTCTTTCAGCTACTTGACTGCAAAGGGCTCCAATGCACATACATATATATATATATATATATATATATATATATATATATATATATATATATATATATATATATATATATATATATATAAAAGTATTCATATGTATGTATGTGTTTATTTGTGTATATATGTCTGTAAATACATTTATGCACATATAAATTCATATGTACACACAAATACACACATATATATATATATATATATATATATATATATAGCTTGCCACTCTTAATCTGGCCCTATATGTTATATACTACTTTACAAGTAGAGGGAGAATGAAGGCAAAGGGGGCATATCAAATAAACATTAAAGGTACAGTCTAATCAAAATTAAACTTAAATTATTGAGATAGGGCATGCAAATTTAAACAACTTTTCCATTTACATTTTTTATCAAATTTGCTTTGTTCTCTTGGTATTCCTTGTTGAAAGATAAACCTAAGTAGGCTCATATGCGAATTTCTAAGCCCTTGAAGGGTGCCTCTGTATTTTGACAGTTATTCACAGCAAGACAGCACTAGTTCATGTGGGCCATATAGATAACATTGTGCTCACACCTGTGGAGTTGCTTATGAGTCAGCACTGATTGGCTAAAATGCAAGTCTATCAAAAGAACTAAAATAAGGGGCAATCTGCTGAGGCTTACATACAAGGCAATTACAGAAGTTAAAAGTTTAATAATATAACCGTGTTGGTTATGCAAACTGGGGAATGGGTAATAAAGGGACTTTGGGGCAAATTTATCAAGCTCCGTACGGAGTTTGATGTCCCCTAGAAACAGAAGTTATGAAGCAGTGGTCTAAAGATCTGAGACGGTAGAGAGAAATCAACCCGATCGAATATGATCAGGTTGATTGACACCAGCGGACATGATACGCTACATTGTATCATATCCGCTCGCACATTAATAAATTGAAATATTCAAATATGTTACTCATTCATAGCGTATTGTGTGTAAAGTGTAATTATCCTGTGTGTATTCCTCAGCTTAAGGCTCCACATATGCGGTAACACACAGTATCCTACTTACACTGTCCCCCTGAAAATATCACTCTCATTAGAGCCCCACAATCGCGGGTTCACATACGGAGTGAAAGTAGAAATTCAAATGATTGTCAGTTCCAAGTTCATTGGTAAATACATAAGTACTAGAGGCTTACCCCTTCCTTAGCTTGTCACCGGGAGTACGGACTGTACCGCAATATGATCCCCCTCTGTTGGTACGAATCTTGCAAGCTCCTCTGTAGTGGCGTGTATCGCCAAAAGTGGGCAGCCTCGTTCCCAAAGCCGGCATACGTCATCCAGCACGGCTGAGCCTGTAAGAACGCGGGGATCCTCCACACCCCCAAAACAAGGCAAACACAGTAAAGACTTCCACAAAGGTGATTGCGTTCTTGCAGAAATAACAAGCAGGGAGAGAAGAGGTATATGATATAAAACTTCGGTTTATTTCTTCATTTAAAAGCGATTATTGAGCACAGCAGATCAAAAATTACAGCTGACGCCTTTCCTGCCTCCACGGCAGTTCATCAGAGCTGTTATGCAAGCGTACTATGCATAACATAGTCACAATATCTTGAATACTGCCTAATATTTATTTATGTGGAATCACCCAGGGTCCCAGTATTCAAGATATTGCCTAAGATACACAAATCTTTAGTAAATCCCCCTGGAAGACCAATTATCTCGGCCATTGGCTTCCTGGGTGAAAGACTGGGACAATGGGTGGACGCACAATTACAACCAGTGGTACAGTCACTTCCTGGTTTCTTGAGAGATACTAAGCATCTCTTAAGACAACTGAATAATTGTACGTGGGAAAAAGGCTATAAATTTGTAACCATTGATGTGATTTCCCTTTATTCGTGTATTCCACACAAATTGGGGATTATTGCAGTAAGAACAATGTTAGAGAAATACTCTGAGTACGATATGGATTTGATTACTTATATTGTGGAAGCAATTTCATTTCTATTAGATCACAACTTCTTCATCTTTAATGGAGAATTTTTCCTACAACTGAGGGGCACTGCGATGGGGGCGAAATTCGCCCCATCGTATGCAAATCTCTATTTGGCCAACTTTGAAATGGAGACTATATTTAATCAGGACAATGAATTTAGAGGTAACATTAAAATGTACACTAGATTCATTGATGATATCCTGATAATCTGGGATGGCTCTTACCAACAATTAGAGACATTTTTGTACTTTCTAAATGATAATGAAGGTAATCTTAGATTTACATATGAAGTCTCAGAAAATCAAATATCTTATCTAGATGTTTCAATCTATCATTTAGGCAGTGGATTGTGTACAGAAGTGCACAGAAAAGAAATAACGGGCAATACCATTCTGAGAGCAGACTCATTACATCCACCACATTTAAAGAAAGGGATACCCAAGGGACAATATATTAGATTAAGACGCAACTGTACAGATATAGGTAATTATTGGAAACATGCAAATGATCTAACAGCAAGACTGATAAATAGAGGTTATGAAGAAAATAAACTCAGACAGATATCTGAACAAGTCTCACATTTTAATAGAGAAAACCTATTAAAAGATAATCCCAGTAAGAATACAAAAAATATTGGTATAAATTTTATTACCAGTTATAGTAAACAGTACAATGATATATGTGGTATTGTAAAAAAGAGATTGCCAATACTAGAGAATGATAAAGACTTACAATCTATCTCCACAATGTGTAAATATGTATTAAAACGTTCTGAAACAATAGGAGAAAAAATAATGAAAAACTTTGGCTCTAAAAGCCAAGAAATTGAAGAAGAGAACAAAAAGAATTGGCTTTCAAAAAGAATTGGTTTTTATAAGTGTGGAGGCAGACTCTGTAAATGTTGTGAATTTGCAAAAAAAGGTGATACTTTCACCTCAACTAATACAGGCAACACATATAAGATTAGGAATAGAATAGACTGTAATTCCACTTATGTGATATATCTTATTACCTGTCAATTTTGCAAGTTTCAATATGTAGGTCTTACCTCCAGATTACTGAAAGACAGGATCAGGGAACATATTCTTTCTATAGAGGCTGAGATCCCTAAAACACCGGTGGCAAAACATTTTGCACCACATAACAGTGATTTGAGATATTTCAGCTTCCAGGGAATAGAATATGTCTCCCTAGGACCCAGAGGAGGTGACAGGTACCATGCTTTGAGTAGGAAAGAAATATATTGGATCTATACTCTAGAAAACAGGTTTTCCAATAGGTATAAACAAAATCAGTGACGTTAAACTGCTTATTGATAGGGATTAAAATTTAATACATCTTAATATCTAATACTAGTTTGTTATCCAAAAATTAAAATCCAAATTAAAATCAAAATTAATATCCTAATGTAAGTCATAGATAGTGAAAGTTCACATCCCATTATATATCAGACAAGAGATTCAAAGTTCCAACATTAAACACAATAAATAAAATAACCATATGTTTTGATCTGTACATAGCTAAATGTTGAAACTCAAGTTAGCATGTATATATATGTGATAGAGACCTATATGTAATCCAGCACATGAACATAACAATGGTAATAGAATATTTGCATTTGACTTATATACAGTATATTTGTCGTTGTTTGCTAAAATAGTGTGCTCCATTTGCATATTAGCCCTGCCACATTTTTTGAAATAAGTGTGTAAGAATCAATACACGTTGATAAATGTTTAGAAATTTGCAAACTTTCCCAATTCCATTATTAGATTTAACAAACTTTTTAACTTGGTTTTAGCAAGTGAACATGCAGCTAGTGTATATTCATGATAGTGCTTTACAAGAAATGAACATACTTTGGCACTTGGGGAGTGTTTTGAGTTAAATTAAGGTGTAGATTAAGAATGAATTGTGATTGGTTACACCCACACTCCTCCATGACAATATAACAGCTGCATAGTACGCTTGCATAACAGCTCTGATGAACTGCCGTGGAGGCAGGAAACGCGTCAGCTGTAATTTTTGATCTGCTGTGCTCAATAATCGCTTTTAAATGAAGAAATAAACCGAAGTTTTGTATTATATACCTCTTCTCTCCCTGCTCGTTATTTCTGCAAGAACGCAATCACCTTTGTGGAAGTCATTAATAAATTGACCCTATATCTTTTTAAACAATATCAGTTCTGGAGTAGACTGTTCCTTTAACTCAAGTATTCTCAAAATTAAAGTTTAATGGTTTCTGACCAGCTATGTCCCATCAATGCATTGCTGCTCCTGAGGTTTACTCTTTAATAAAGCATAAATAAAGAATAAAGCAAATTTGATAATAGAAGTAACTTGGAATTGTGTTTAAAATGTCATGTTCAATCTGAATCATGAAAGTTTAATATTGACTGTCCCTTTAACATTTTTTTTTTTTTAGTAACTGAACATCCTCGTTGAACTTGGATATGGACTTTGCTGTTGTAAACTGACAGTTTCCATATTAATTGAAAGAGGGGTTTTCAATGTTTCTCATAGAATCTGTGTTCAAAACATCAACTGATTTATTTGATAGCTAAATGTAACATTTCAAATGTAGCACTTCTGCTCATAATCTACATATACATTCTATCTGTTTTGATAATTCACAGAAACACATTCAATTAAAATAAAGTTGTTTCATTATGGAGAAGCTAATACTTTATACTTTCTTTAATTTAAATTGGTCTGCTTCTGCAGAATAAATACTGCATTCATAGATGACTAGTTTATTACTTTATTTCCTTTGAGGTATTGAAAATTAAACCAGTGTATTTTCCCCTTTGCTGCCATAATAACCTATCAATTTTCTGTATTATGGCTGCACTCTTTACCTCTCCTTATTATACAAGATATATTACTCAGTAAAGTAAGGATCTGATTGGAAGCAGGCAGTGTTTATTGTTATACCTCCGGTCAATGTCATCTTTAGTCATAAACACTGGCATACTTTAAACCTCCTTTGTGACATACCTATAAGTAGCAAAAGGGTTGTAAAAAAAAATATATATATTGTACCGTAGTGACACTGATTATTCATTGCAAGGAAACTGCCACAAATGCTATTGAAAAAAGTAAAACTATTTGCATTAACAATGGAACGCTTGAAAGAATATAATGCTTTTGAATATGAAAAGCTATCTATTATTGGTTTCAAATTGTTAAGCTCAATTAGGGAATGCATTAAATAGGATTCAGCTGGCAATGAAAAATACATTAAATATAAACCAAGGTTAATTTTTTTATTAAACAATGGTGACTATACTATGTGAAAATACAATGGCTTATATGTATATTAAAACTATTGTTGCTAAAATTGGATAGTTTAAAATGAATATGCAATATCTTTTAGAGGGTACAGTATATAAATGCACACTGGACAAAATACAAGTATTGTCATTAAAGTAGCTGGATAATTATAATTTGGAATGTGAACTAGTAATAACAATAGTGTATAAAGAAGACATAAAATGAATTGTATTATAATTTAAGGTTAAATTGTAGAATATATGTTTGGCTTACTCTATAAATGGATAATGTTGTAATAGTGCAATATAAAAAAAAATATGCTAAATACAATTTAAAGAAATGTATTTGGAGACAGAGCTAATGTTTCAAAGCATATAAACACAAACAATGCACAGAAGCCTGGGAAATCATACCTCACACATCAGAGGGAGTTTAAATGCTGGGTTAGATTCACTTACAGTGGGAATTTACTAACAGACTTCTCACCTTCAGTCTTCCTAGTTCGTATGATTTACTATAGTGAACAACCAATTAAGGAAGCAGTAAAAAGTTTCCAAATATACTTCCATTTTCAAATTTTCTTTGTTTCCATTATATTCTTTGTTGAAAAGATACCTAAAGTAGGTGTCTGGAGAACTACATGGCAGCTGTCATTTGCTGTTGCAAATGGATACCATTCCTGAAAACTGCTGCCATATAGTGCACCATACATGTAAACACTACTTAGAATTACAAATTTGTTTTTCAACAAAAGATACCATGAGAACAAAGACAATTTGATAACAAAAAAAGTTAATTAGAAAGCCATTTTCCCTAATTTGCTGTTTCTTATCTTATAATTTCTGCTAAAAAATGGAGATTGCATTACACAATAACAGCACAAGCCCAATTCTCTCCTACATAAAAGGAAAGTGGTGGGTGTAGTTTTTCCAATGGAAAAACAATTGCAGCAAGAAAGGTGTAAATCTTTTTTTAATATTGTTCAGACCTATTGGAAGACTGCAGAAAAAAAAATGTTGTACTTACAAACGGCTAGCGTTAGCCTTAAAAAGCAGTGTTGGCCGGTCCCAACGCTGCTTTTTAACGCCCGCTGGTATTACGAGTCTTGAATTTACAGGTGTACCGCTCACTTTTTTGGCCAGACTCAGAAATACCACAAATCCACTTACGTCAATTGCGTATCCTATATTTTCAATGTGACTTGCATAGCGCCGGTATTACGAGATTGACCAAAAGTGAGTGGTAGACCCTCTCCTGTCAAGCCTGGTACCGCATTTTAAAGTCAGTAGTTAAGAGTTTTACACTACAACGGTGTAGCATAAAACTCTTAACTAAAGTGCTAAAAAGTACACTAACACCCATAAACTACCTATTAACCCCTAAACCGAGGCCCCCCCACATCGCAAACACTAAAATACATTTTTAACCCCTAATCTGCCGAACCGGACATCGCTGCCGCTATAATAAATATATTAACACCTATTCCGCCGCACTCCCGCATCGCAGACATTAGTTAAATATTATTAACCCTAATCCGCCGGCCCTAACATTGCCGCCACCTACCTACATTTATTAACCCCTAATCTGCCGCCCCCAACGTCGCCACCACTATAATAAAGTTATTAACCCCTAAACCTAAGTCTAACCCTAACCCTAACACCCCCTAACTTAAACATAATTTAACTAAATATAAATAAAATTACTACAATTAACTAAATTATTCCTATTTAAAACTACCTAGTTAAAATAAATACAAAAGTACCTGTAAAATAAAACCTAACCTAAGTTACAATTACTCCTAACATTACACTATAATTAAATTAATTACCTAAATTAAATACAATTAATTACAATTAAATAAAATTATCTAAAGTACAATAACAAACAAACACTAAATTACAGAAAATAATAAAATAATTACAATATTTTTAAACTAATTACCTAATCTAATCCCCCTAACAAAATAATAAAGCCCCCCCCAAATAAAAAAATCCCTACCCTACACTAAATTACAAATAGCCCTTAAAAGGGCCTTTTGCGGGGCATTGCCCAAAAGTAATCAGCTCTTTTACCTGTAAAAAAAGTACAAATCCCCCCAACATTAAAACCCACCACCCACACAACCAACCCTACTCTAAAACCCACCCAATCCCCCCTTAAAAAAAACTAACACTAACCCCCTGAAAGTCACCCTACCGTGAGACGTCTTCACCCAACTGGGCCAAAGTCCTCAACGAAGCCGGGAGAAGTCTTCATCCAACCTGGCATAAGTGGTCCTCCAGACGGGCAGAAGTCTTCATCCAGATGGCATCTTCTATCTTCATCCATCCAGCGCAGAGCGGGTCCATCTTCAAGATATCCGACGCGGGGCATCCTTCTCGGCCGACGACTACCCGACGAATGAAGGTTCCTTTAAGTGACATCATCCAAGATGGCGTCCCTTCAATTCTGATTGGCTGATAGAATTCTATCAGCCAATCGGAATTAAGGTAGGAAAAATCCTATTGTCTGATCCAATCAGCCAATAGGATTGAGCTGGCATTCTATTGGTTAATTGGAACAGCCAATAGAATGTGAGCTCAATCCTATAGGCTGACTGGATCAGCCAATAGGATTGAACTTCAATCCTATTGGCTGATTGCATCAGCCAATAGGAATTTTCCTACCTTAATTCCGATTGGCTGATAGAATTCTATCAGCCAATCGGAATTGAAGGGACACCATTTTGGATGACATCACTTAAAGGAACCTTCATTCATTGGGTAGTCGTCGGCCAAGAAGGATGCTCCGCGTCGGATGACTTGAAGATGGACCGGCTCCGCGCCAGATGGATGAAGATAGAAGATGCCGTCTGGATAAAGACTTATGCCCGTCTGGAGTGGGGGATTGGGTGGGTTTTAGAGTAGGGTTGGTTGTGTGGGTGGTGGGTTTTAATGTTGGGGGGGATTTGTACTTTTTTTTACAGGTAAAAGAGCTGATTACTTTGGGGCAATGCCCCGCAAAAGGCCCTTTTAAGGGCTATTTGTAATTTAGTGTAGGGAAGGGCTTTTTTATTTTGGGGGGGCTTTATTATTTTGTTAGGGGGAATAGATTAGGTGTAATTAGTTTAAAAATATTGTAATTATTTTATTATTTTCTGTAATTTATTATTTTTTTTTTTTGTACTTTAGATAATTTTATTTAATTGTAATTAACTGTATTTAATTTAGGTAATTAATTTAATTATAGTATAATGTTAGGTGTAATTGTAACTTAGGTTAGGTTTTATTTTACAGGTACAGTTGTATTTATTTTAACTAGGTAGTTATTAAATAGTTAATAACTATTTAATAACTATTGTACATAGTTAAAATAAATACAAAGTTGCCTGTAAAATAAAAATAAACCCTAAGCTAGATACAATGTAACTATTAGTTATATTGCAGCTATCCTAGGGTTTATTTTATAGGTAAGTATTTAGTTTTAAATAGGAATAATTTAGTTAATTGTAGTATTTTTATTTAAATTTATTTAAATTACATTTAAGTTAGGGGGTGTTAGGGTTAGGGTTAGACTTAGGTTTAGGGGTTAATAACTTTATTATAGTGGCGGCGACGTTGGGGTGGCAGTTTAAGGGTTAATAAATGTAGGTAAGTTGCGGCGACATTGGGGGTGGCAGAGTTGGGGTTAATAAATAAAATGTAGGTGTCGGCGATGTTGGGGATGGCAGATTAGGGGTTCATAAGTATAATGTAGGTGGCGGCGGTGTCCGGAGCAGCAGATTAAGGGTTAATAATATAATGTAGGTGTCGGCGATGTCAGGGGCATCAGATTAGGGGTTAATAAGTGTAAGACTAGGGGTGTTTAGACTCGGGGTTCATGTTAGGGTGTTAGGTGTAGACATAAATGAATTTTCCCCATAGGAATCAATGGGGCTGTGTTAGGAGCTTTACACTGCTTTTTTGCAGGTGTTAGGTTTTTTTTCAGCCGGCTCTCCCCCATTGATTCCTATTGGGAAATCATGCACAAGCACGTTCAGCCAGCTCACCGCTAACATAAGCAGCGCTGGTATTGAGGTGAGATGTGAAGCAAAATTTTGCTCTTCGCTCACTTTTTTTGCGGCTAACGCCGGGTTTCTAGAAACCCATAATACCAGCGCTGTCTGTAAGTGAGCGGTGAGCATAAACTGCTCGTTAGTACCGCACCCCTGTTAACGCCAAACTCGTAATCTAGGTGAAAGTGTTTACTGCCCCTTTAAAATACTATGGTGTGTTAGATTTAGAGAATGGATACTATCAAATAATGTATGAATTGAGATATTTGAGAGCTGGAAGAATTTGGAGTGATTTATGAAATACTCCAGTGTTTACAGTCTATTTATTTTCCCTAATTTACAAATTTATGGTAATTCTATGGAACAAAAATGCTAATGAATGGAAAAGTAAGATATTTTTACTTAAAAGCCATAAAGAATTAAACAGGTTTGGGGAAGCTGTTAGTAAATCTACCCCAATGAGAAATGAAGCTACAGCAAAAATCATTAAAGGGACATTAAACACTAAATACATGCTAGATAGAATGATGCATTCAAAGAAAAGATTAGTCCATGACTAACATGTAGATGTATTTTTTAAAGTTTCATTAGTTGTTTAAAAAGTGACAAAATAAGTGTAAAGTATTAGTGTCTATAAAACACTGGGAGCTGCCATGTTGTAACTTGTGTTACCTTCTCTGCTGTGGCCAATTAGGGTCAGTTATAAATAGGTCATTAGAGTGTCCAGCCAATGGTTGTGCTGGATTTAACAGTGTTCTGCACTTCCATTTCTAACAGGAACTGAAAAGCTCACAATTTCAGAATGGAATTACAGGCAAAGAGGACAAAATAAATAATGAAAGTATATTGCAGAGGATTTTTATTATATACAATTTATCATTTTATATTACCATCTCAAAGTGTTTAATGTCCTTTAAGTGTTCTCCTCTGTCCCAATTTCTATTTTATTTTATACTGATTATAGAGTTTATGGAGATTAGTGTAGAAATATATATAGATGTGATATTTGTGAGAGCTTTTTGGGTTAAATGTCAGTATTTTGAATTTGATTCAGTACCTTATGAGGCACCAGAATAGAAGCTGGCAAAGAGGTGCTACTTATTTTGATCAGTGGGAGAGATTAAGGAATCTGGCATAAGTATTTTTGATTGATTACTAATAGCTTCTACTGTACTGTGTATAATGCATGAATAATAATTAAGAAACTTTTAAAAGTTATTTAAAGTATTTTTTTATATAGAAAGAAATAAGGAAAATCATAATAATTTGATATAAAAAAAATGAAATCCCCAAATAGCTGATCAGTCATACAATTTTTAATATGGGTACATGCTTGACCGCTGCTCCATAACTGCTGTTTCTGGCGAGTCTGAAGACTCGCCAGAAACACAGGCCCACAACCTCCGTTCGGAGCTTGATAAATGGGCCCCTTATTCATGAAAGAAAAACTATTGGGTTTCAAATTAATTTCAAACACCATATTTTTTGTTGCAAAGTGAAAAAAAATGTTCTAGGTTGATTTATTTTTAATTTTCTTACAGTCAGTGCCAAAAATTTGTCATTCAGTTGTGCTAATATATTATGGGCTGTATTACAAGTGAAGCGCTATTTATAGTGCAGGTTGCGCTATCAATACCAGAAGCAACAAGGAGAAAGAAAAGAGAAGGAGAAACAGAGAATGTCACTCCAACAATGGATTCCCAATATTAGATCCTCTTATCATAAGTAATGCTGTATACTAAGGAAAAATTACTATTTACACTGGTAATCTTCCACAAAAGTGTATACTGAATAGCACACCTTACCATTAAACTTTCATGATTCAGATAGGGCATGCATTTTTTAACAACTTTCCAATTTACTTTTAATCATTAATTTTTCTTTGTTCTCTTGTTATTCTTAGTTGAAAGCTAAATCTAGATAGGCTAATGTGCTAATTTCTCCAACATTGGTGTGTCCTGTCCACGGCGTCATCCATTACTTGTGGGATATTCTCCTCCCTTACAGGGAAAGGCAAGGAGAGCACACAGCAAGAGCTGTCCATATAGCTCCCCCTCTGGTTCTGCCCCCCAGTCCTTCTCCTTGCCGCTCTGAACAAGTAGCATCTCCACGGGGATGGTGAGGAGTTTGTGGTGTTAGTTGTAGTTTTTTATTTCTTCTATCAAGAGTTTGTTATTTTAAAATAGTGCTGGTATGTACTATTTACTCTGAAACAGAAAGAGATGAAGAGTTCTGTTTAAAAGAGGAGTATGATTTTAGCAGCAGTAACTAAAATCGATTGCTGTTCCCACACAGGACTGTTGAGATGAGAGAACTTCAGTTGGGGGGAACAGTTTGCAGACTTTTCTGCTCAAGGTATGACTAGACATTTTCTAACAAGACTGTGTAATGCTGGAAGGCTGTCATTTTTCCCTCATGGGGATCGGTAAGCCATTTTCTTAGACTTAGAAAGAATAAAGGGCTTATTATGGGCTATTAACTGGTGGACACTCTTAAGGGCTAAATCAATTGTTTATTTAAGTTATATTTGGAAAGTTTGAATTAATTTTCACACTTTTATTGTTTGGGGAACGTTTTTATTGCCAGGCACTAGTTTAGACACCTTCCCAGTCAGGAAGGGCCTTTCACTGTATTAGGCAGAGCCTCATTTTCGCGCCATTTTTGCACAGTTTCTTTTAAGTACAGTGCATGCAGATGCATGTGAGAGGGTCTGGTGTCCACTGAAAAAGTTCCTAGAAGGCTTGAAATACCCCCCTGGGATAGTTGAAGTCACAACAAAGGCTGTGGCTGGGACTGTAGTGGGGTTAAAATTGCAAACGGCTCTGGTTTCCACATTTTAAGGGTTAACAGCTTGAAAATTGGAGTGCAATACTTTGAATGCATTAAGACACTGTGGTGAAAATTTGGTAAAGATTGGATAATTCCTTCATAATTTTTCACATATTCAGTAATAAAGTGTGCCCTGTTTAACATTTAAAGAGACAGTAACGGTTTTGTTTTAAAACGGTTTTTGTACTTTATTAACCAGTTTAAGCCTGTTTAACATGTCTGTACCTTCTGATAGATCATGTTCTGTATGTATGGAAGCCAATGTGGTTCCCCCTTCAAATATATGCGATAATTGTGCCATAGCGTCCAAACACAGTAAGGACAGTATTGTCACAAATAGTAAGGTTGCCCAGGATGATTCCTCAGATGAAGGAAGTAGAGATAGTTCTACATCTTCTCCTTCAGTGTTTATACCAGTTATGCCCGCGCAGGCGACCCCTAGTACTTCTAGCGCGCCAATGCTTGTTACTATGCAACAATTGACGGCAGTAATGGATAACTCCATAGCTAATATTTTATCCAAAATGCCAGCATTTCAGAGAAAGCGCGATTGCTCTGTTTTAAACACTGTAGAGCAGGAGGGCGCTGATGATAATTTTTCTGTCATACCCTCACAACAGTCTGAAGTGGCAGTGAGGGAGGGTTTCTCAGATGGAGAAATTTCTGATACAGGAAGAATTTCTCAGCAGGCAGAACCTGATGTTGTGACATTTAAATTTACATCAGAGCATCTCCGCGCATTACTTAAGGAGGTGCTATCTACTCTGGATGATTGGGACAATCTTGTCATCCCAGAAAACTTGTGCAAGATGGACAAGTTCCTAGAGGTCCCGGTGCACCCTGATGCCTTTCCGATACCTAAACGGGTGGCGGACATAGTGAATAAGGAGTGGGAGAAGCCAGGCATACCTTTTGTCCCTCCTCCTATATTTAAGAAATTGTTCCCTATGGTCGACCCCAGGAAGGACATATGACAAACAGTCCCTAAGGTCGAGGGGGCGGTTTCTACACTAGCCAAACGCACGACCATTCCCATTGAGGACAATTGTGCTTTCAAAGATCCTATGGATAAAAAATTGGAGGGTTTGCTTAAAAAGATTTTTGTACAGCAAGGTTACCTCCTTCAACCTATTTCGTGCATTATTGCTGTCACTACAGCGGCGTGGTTTTGGTTCGAGGAACTGGAAAAGTCGCTCAGTAGGGAGACTCCATATGAGGAAGTCATGGACAGAATTCACGCACTTAAGTTAGCTAATTCCTTTATTTTAGATGCCGCTTTGCAGTTGGCGAGATTAGCGGTGAAAAATTCAGGGTTTGCAATTGTGGCGCGCAGAGCGCTCTGGCTAAAGTCTTGGTCGGCGGATGTATCTTCCAAGACAAAATTGCTTAATATCCCTTTCAAAGGTAAGACCCTTTTTGGGCCAGAATTGAAAGAAATTATTTCAGACATCACTGGGGGAAAGGGCCATGCCCTCCCACAGGATAGGCCTTTCAAGGCTAAGAATAAGTCCAATTTTCGTTCCTTTCGCAATTTCAGGAACGGACCAGCTTCTAACTCGGCAGCCTCTAGACAAGAGGGTAACGCTTCCCAGACTAAACCAGCTTGGAAACCAATGCAAGGCTGGAATAAGGGTAAACAGGCCAAGAAGCCTGCTGCTGCTACCAAGACAGCATGAAGGGGTAGCCCCCGATCCGGAACCGGATCTAGTAGGGGACAGACTCTATCTCTTTGCTCAGGCTTGGGCAAGAGATGTTCAGGATCCCTGGACACTAGAAATAGTCTCTCAGGGTTATCTTCTAGAATTCAAGGAACTACCCCCAAGGGGAAGGTTCCACATTTCTCACTTATCTTCAAACCAAATAAGTAGACAGGCATTCTTACATTGTGTAGAAGACCTGTTAAAGATGGGAGTGATACACCCAGTTCCAACTGTGGAACAAGGTCAGGGTTTTTTGCTCAAATCTGTTTGTAGTTCCCAAAGAAGAGGGAACTTTCAGACCAATTCTGGATTTAAAAATTCTAAACAAATTTCTCAGAGTTCCATCGTTCAAAATGGAAACCATTCGAACAATTTTACCTACAATCCAGGAGGGTCAATATATGACTACCGTGGATTTAAAGGATGCGTATCTACATATTCCTATCCACAAAGATCATCATCAGTTCCTAAGGTTCGCCTTTCTGGACAAACATTATCAGTTTGTGGCTCTCCCATTCGGACTAGCCACTGCTCCCAGAATTTTCACAAAGGTGCTCAGGTCCCTTCTAGCGGTTCTAAGACCAAGGGGCATTGCAGTGGCACCTTATCTGGACGACATTCTAATTCAAGCGTTGTCTCTTTCCAAAGCAAAGGCTCATACAGACATTGTTCTAGCCTTTCTCAGATCTCACGGGTGGAAGGTGAACGTAGAAAAGAGTTCCCTGTCTCCGTCGACAAGAGTTCCCTTTTTGGGAACAATAATAGATTCTTTTGAAATAAAGATCTTTCTGACAGAAGTCAGAAAGTCAAAGCTTCTAAACGCTTGTCAAGTTCTTCTCTCTATTTTGCAGCCTTCCATAGCTCAGTGCATGGAAGTAGTAGGGTTGATGGTTGCAGCAATGGACATAGTTCCTTTTGCTCGAATTCATCTAAGACCATTACAACTGTGCATGCTCCAGTAGACAGGATCACCTGTCTCAGGGAATGAGTTTCTGCAGACCAAAGTGGGTCATTGTCACGACCGACGCCAGTCTATCAGGCTGGGGCGCGGTCTGGGATTCCCTGAAAACTCAGGGTTTATGGTCTTGGGAAGAGTCTCTTCTCCCGATCAACATCCTGGAACTGAGAGCGATATTCAATGCTCTCCGGGCTTGGCCTCATCTAGCGAAGGCCGGATACATAAGATTCCAGTCAGATAACATGACGACTGTAGCTTACATCAACCATCAGGGAGGAACAAGGAGTTCTTTGGCAATGAGAGAGGTATCCAAGATCATCAAATGGGCAGAGGATCACTCCTGCCACCTATCTGCAATCCACATCCCAGGAGTAGACAACTGGGAGGCGGATTATCTGAGTTGTCAGATTTTCTATCCGGGGGAGTGGGAACTCCAACCGGAGGTGTTTGCCCAGTTGACTCAATTATGGGGCATTCCAGACATGGATCTGATGGCGTCTCGTCAGAACTTCAAGGTTCCTTGCTACGGGTCCAGATCCAGGGATCCCAAGGCCACTCTAGTGGATGCATTAGTGGCGCCTTGGTCGTTCAACCTAGCTTATGCGTTTCCACCGTTCCCTCTCCTTCCCAGGCTTGTAGCCAGGATCAAACAGGAGAAGGCCTCTGTGATTCTGATAGCTCCTTCATGGCCGCGCAGGACTTGGTATGCAGACCTGGTGAATATGTCATCGGCTCCACCATGGAAGCTACCTTTGAGACAGGATCTTCTAGTACAAGGTCCATTCGAACATCCAAATCTAATTTCTCTGCAGCTGACTGCTTGGAAATTGAACGTTTGATTTTATCCAAGCGTGGGTTTTCAGATTCAGTGATAGATACTCTGGTCCAAGCCAGAAAACCTGTGTCTAGAAAGATTTACCATAAAATATGGAAAATAAATATCTGTTGGTGTGAATCCAAGGGATTCTCCTGGAGTAAGATTAAAATTCCTAAGATCCTCTCCTTTCTCCAAGAAGGTTTGGATAAGGGATTGTCAGTGAGTTCTCTAAAAGGACAGATTTCTGCTTTATCTGTCTTGTTATACAAACAACTGGCAGCTGTGCCAGAGGTACAAGCTTTTGTACAGGCTTTGGTCAGAATCAAACCTGTTTACAGACCCTTGACTCCTCCTTGGAGTCTAAATTTAGTTCTTTCAGTTCTTCAGGGGGTTCCCTTTGAACCCTTACATTCCATAGATATCAAGTTGCTATCTTGGAAAGTTCTGCTTTGCAGTGTGATCCACCCTATATGGTGTTCCATTCAGATAAGGTTATTTTGCGTACCAAGCCTGGTTTTCTTCCAAAAGTTGTTTCCAACAAGAATATTAACCAGGAAATAGTTGTTCCTTCTCTGTGCCCGAATCCAGTTTCAAAGAAGGAACGTTTGTTACACAATTTAGATGTAGTCTGTGCTTTAAAGTTCTATTTAGAAGCAACAAAGAATTTTAGACAAACCTCATCCTTGTTTGTCGTTTACTCTGGTAAGAGGAGAGCACAAAAAGCTATTGCTACCTCTCTTTCTTTCTGGCTCAAAAGCATTATCCGATTGGCTTATGAGACTGCTCACTCCACTAGGGCTGTGGCTTCCACATGGGCCTTCAAGAACGAGGCTTCTGTTAATCAGATATGTAAGGCAGCGACTTGGTCTTCTCTGCACACATTTTACAAATTTGATATTTTTGCTTCTTCGGAGGCTGTTTTTGGGAGAAAGGTTTTGCAAGCCGTGGTGCCTTCTGTTTAGGTAACCTGATTTGCTCCCTCCCTTCATCCGTGTCCTAAAGCTTTGGTATTGGTTCCCACAAGTAATGGATGACGCCGTGGACCGGACACACCAATGTTGGAGAAAACAGAATTTATGCTTACCTGATAAATTACTTTCTCCAACGGTGTGTCCGGTCCACGGCCCGCCCTGGTTTTTTTAATCAGGTTTGAAAAAATTTTCTTTTTCTTTATACACTACAGTCACCACGGCACCCTATAGTTTCTCCTTTTTCTCCTAACCGTCGGTCTAATGACTGGGGGGCGGAGCCAGAGGGGAAGCTATATGGACAGCTCTTGCTGTGTTCTCTCCTTGCCTTTCCCTGTAGGGGAGGAGAATATCCCAAGTAATGGATGACGCCGTGGACCGGACACACCGTTGGAGAAAGTAATTTATCAGGTAAGCATAAATTCTGTTTTCTTAGCCCTTTAAAGCCGCCTCTTATCTGACTACATTTTGGCAGTTTTTGACAAGTAGAGGGCGTTAGTTCATGTGTTCCATATAGATAACATTGTCCTCACATCCTTGGAGTTACCTAGGAGTCAGCACTGATTGGCTAAAATGTAAGTCTGTCAAAAGAACTGAAATAAGGAGGCAGTCTGCAGAGGCTTAGATACAAGGTAATCACAGAGGAAAAAAGTATATTAATACAAACATGTTGGTTATGCAAAACTGGGGAATGGGTAATAAAGGGATTATCTATCTTTTTAAACAATATAAATTATGGTGTAGACTGTCCCATTAATACCACTAATGTTGTATTAATTTGTGTTAGTATTATCCCAATATTGGAGGAAACAAATGAAAAAATAAAGCATAACTTTTATTAAAATAAAGATAAAAATGGGAAAGAAACCTGTAAAATAAATTATGTAAGTTGTATCTATATTAATTATACATGCACCCTATAGTTATAACACATGTGGAATTGTCCAACAATGTTCATTCCTAATCAGAATATGTGCCCCAACAATCTGTTTTTAGATTCATCAAAATTAAATAAATAGGTGTAATAAGTGAATTATGTTAATTATGCTAAATCAATTTGAACGGTGCTTTGCATGTAAGGAGCTAATTGTGCTTTATAGCAAGTTGTGATAAAGGGTCCTAGTGCAAATACTCGTAACCAAGAAAAGAGAAGGAATAAGGCTGTATAAATGTGTAAAATATAAAGCCTGTCTGTCTTTATAGTGATTCAATGTAACAAACTGTTGAGTGGTGACTACAGCTAAGCAGATTGATATAGTATCATCATATTAATTAACTTTAAACTAAGACATAGTAATGTTACAGTATACATATCAGATTAGCAGCAAGCATAAATAAATGTAAAAATATCCTGTGTACTCAGTTGACAAGTTGCTTTACTTAAAAATGACGTTACTAATAGACTATACTGAATTACATCACATAATAGTGTGTTGTATATTAATGAAATCATATTAGTTTGGAACTGAGTAACAAGAGCTGAGCATAAACATCATACAATGACGTGCATTGAAATCAGCATTCAGTGTTAATTTTACATGTGTGAGGGGCTGCCATTCGCTTTATAGTTCCCATAAGGATACAGGATATTATGACATTGCCCCTAATATTTTTTTGTACTTTTACAAAATAGTTATAACTTTTGATACCAACTACTAACTGTACTAACAGAAAAGAACCCTAGTGTCTCCTTTTATTTCATTGGAAAAAAACGTAATGTGACAATTTTGCCTTATTTATGTATATTATGATCTTTAAAACATTGTTTCCATATATAATAAGGTATAATAATACAAATAATAAATAGATAAGGAATATAATAATGAACACAAGGTATAATACAGTGTCAGTATACTATATCTATTTTTTAATGGTAATAGACAAGTTCTTCTTCACTAAGTCATATTTGTAAACTGTAGGTATTATTGCATGATAGGGTACCTTCGATTTAGGATTGTTCAGATTTAGTTAGGATCCAGATGAAATTATGTTATTGTTAGCCAGTCATACATGTCTTCACAATATTTTAAAAATGTATCTATAGTTTTGGTTTGTATTACACCTTTGACAAAAAGGGAACGTGTATGAAAGGAGTGTTTGACTCAACCAATAGAACCACATTACAACCTATTTGAAGAGGTGATTTCCTTGATGACGTATACTCCTTGAAAAAGGGCGGAGTCCCGAAACGCGCGTCGGAGTGTGTTTGTTATGCTGCTCATCTTTTGACTAACATCTATTTGATATATGAGCACTCGGATGCTGTACTTAAACAGAAAGTTTGCGGTCACCACACTTCAAGAACCGATCGCCTAGATTACGAGTTCTGCGTTAGGGTTAAAAAGCAGCGTTAAGGGTTCCTAAAGCTGCTTTTAAACGCCCGCTGGTATTACGAGTAAGGCAGGAAAGGGTCTACCGCTCACTTTCTTTCCGCGACTCGAGGCTACCGCAAATCCCCTTACATCAATTGCGTATCCTATCTTTTCTATGGGATTTGCCTAACGCTGGTATTACGAGTCTTGGAAGAAGTGAGCGGTAGAGCCTCTGCCGACAAGACTCCAACCGCAAAAAAAAGTCAGTAGTTAAGAGTTTTATGGGCTAATGCCGGAACATAAAGCTCTTAACTACTGTGCTATAAAGTACACTAACAGCCATAAACTACCTATGAACCCCTAAACTGAGCCCCCCCCCCCACATCGCAAACCCTATAACAAAATTTTTTAACCTCTAATCTGCCGACCGGACATCGCCGCCACCTACATTATAGCTGTGAACCCCTAATCTGCTGCCCCTGACATCGCCGACAACTACATTATATTTATTATCCTCTAAACTGCCCCTCCAATGTCGCCGCCACCTACCTACAATTATTAACCCCTAATCTGCCGACCGGACATCGCCGCCACAATAATAAATGTATTAACCCCTAAACTGCCGCACTCCCGCCTCGCAAACACTATAATACATTTATTAACCCCTAATCTGCCCTCCCTAACATCGTCGCCACCTGCCTACAATTATTAACCCCTAATCTGCCGCCCCCAATGTCGCCGCTACTATAATAAAGTGATTAACCCCTAAACCTAAGTCTAACCCTAACCCTAACACCCCCCCAACTTAAATATAATTTAAATTAAATGAACTAAATTTACTATAATTAAATAAATTAATCCTATTTAAAACTAAATACTTAACTATAAAATAAACCCTAATATAGCTACAATATAACTAATAGTTACATTGTAGCTATTTTAGGATTTATATTTATTTTACAGGCATCTTTGTATTTATTTGAACTAGGTACAATAGCTATTAAATAGTTAATAACTATTTAATAGCTACCTAGTTAAAATAATTACAAAATGACCTATAAAATAAATCCTAACCTAAGTTACAAATACACCTAACACTACACTATCATTAAACTAATTAAATAAATTACCTACAATTATGTAAACTAAAATACAATTAAATAAACTAAACTATAATATAAAAAACAAACACTAAATTACAGAAAATAAAAAAAAATTACAATAAGTTTTGACTAATTACACCTAATCTAAGCCCCCTAATAAAATAAAAAAGCCCCCCAAAATAATAAAATGCCCTACCCTATCCTAAATTACAAAGTAATCAGCTTTTTTACCAATCCTAAAAAAATAGCTTTTTGCGGGGCATTGCTCCGAAGTAATCAGCTCTTTTACCTGTAAATAAAAATACAATACCCTCCCAACATTACAACCCACCACCCACATACCCCTACTCTAAAACCCACCCGATCCCCCCTTAAAAAAACCTAACACTACCCCATTGAAGATCACCCTACCTGGAGCCATGTTCACCCAGCCGGGCACCGATGGGCCAGAAGTGGACATCCGGAGCGGCAGAAGTCTTCATCCGATCGGGGCAGAAGAGGTCCTCTAAGCGGCAGATGTCTTCATCCAAGCGGAATCTTCTATCTTCAATCAACCGGAGCGGAGCAGAGCCATCTTGAATCCAGCCGACGCGGAGCCATCCTCTTCTTCCGATGTCCTAACAGCGAATGAAGGTTCCTTTAAATGATGTCATCCAAGATGGCGTCCCTCGAATTCCGATTGGCTGATAGGATTCTATCAGCCAATCGGAATTAAGGTATGAAAAATCTGATTGGCTGATGCAATCAGCCAATCAGATTGAAGTTCAATCCGATTGGCTGATCCAATCAGCCAATCCGATTGACCTTGCATTCTATTGGCTGATCAGAACATTTTTTTTTCTGTAATTTAGTGGGGTTTTTTGTATTATAGTTTAGTTTATTTAATTGTATTTTAGTTTACATAATGGTAGGTAATTTATTTAATTAGTTTAATGATAGTGTAGTGTTAGGTGTATTTGTAACTTAGGTTAGGATTTATTTTACAGGTAATTTTGTAATTATTTTAACTAGGTAGCTATTAAATAGTTATTAACTATTTAATAGCTATTGTACCTAGTTAAAATAAATACAAAGTTGCCTGTAAAATAAATATAAATCCTAAAATAGCTACAATGTAACTATTAGTTATATTGTAGCTAAATTAGGGTTTATTTTATAGGTAAGTATATAGTTTTTAATAGGATTAATTTATTTAATGATAGTAAATTTAGTTCTTTTAATTTAAATTATATTTAAGTTAAGGGGGTGTTAGGGTTAGGGTTAGACTTAGGTTTAGGGGTTAATAACTTTATTATAGTAGCGGTGATGTTGGGGGCAGCAGATTAGGGGTTAATAATTGTAGGTAGGTGGCGGCGATGTTAGGGAGTGCAGATTAGGAGCTAATAAAATTTATTATAGTGTTTGCGAGGCGGGAGTGCGGCGGTTTAGGGGTTAATACATTTATTATAGTGGCGGCGATGTCCGGTCGGCCGATTTGGGGTTAATAAGTGTAGGTAGATGGCGGTAACGTTGGGGGTGGGGCAGATTAGGGGGTAATAAATATAATTTTTATGCCACATTCCTGTTTACTCTACCCTGCCGCAAAAGTGGATCACAAATGGGAATAACATATGTATAGAGTTTGAAGACGATATAAAAGGAGAGGCATTTTTACACTAACATGCTTGCTGAGAAATTAACCACTTCACCTTGCTAACATATTGGCATACTAACAAGCAATACTGACAGCTACATATAACAAGAGAATTGAATGCTGTTTAGATTTAGGCTGCCATATGTATGGTTTTGAGAACTTGTTGCAGTACAAACACAATGATTAGTGTATGAAATACAAAGTGACAAGCCTACCGATAAGGGGAGTGGTTTACCGTTAAACTTTACTGTCAGCATCTATCCAAGTGTTTTACAGAGCATCTCAGTGAACCCTGATACGATTAATTCATTAGATGAGATTGTTGGAAGTTGACTTTGTTGATTAATACCCTCATGGTTTTGGGACTTTTCATATTATACTCAACATTTGGAATTTTTTCACGTCCTTTCAAATAATTATTTTTAACATAATGGCAGCATATATGTTTGATTTCCCTAGGGACGCCTAGGGTGTAATCCCCTTTTTTTTTTATTTGTATGTATGACTGACGAATGCATGGGATGACATTCATTTTGGGTTAGATATTCTTTTCTGTTTAGGCATATTAATAAAGTTGAGTATTGTTTTCTAAGTAGGTGTGCTAAGTTTTATATTTATGTACAAATTATATGGTATTCTATTGAACAAACAATATAATAAATGTTAATACAATACAACTGCTTCAATGTATAAATTCAGTGAGCTCATCAATGGCTTCCTTAAGTACTCAATTTCTCAAAGCATATACAGACAAAAATCGCTGTTTATTTACCAGCAGCTGCTTGCTACTACTTAGTAGCCGATTTACATGTGACCGATCCCTAGATGACCATCGGACCGGTTCACTGACAGCCAAACTGAAGGGGAAAAAAAAAAAATACCCACAACTGCTTTTAAAATATCACCAATAGATGAACTCCATATTTATCTCAAAACTTGATTTCATTATAGTTTTACAATGACGTTTTTGCTTATTTTTGCTGATAGTTTGAAATAATATTTAAATAAATCATAAAAAATATAGTAGAGCTTTTTAGCCTCTAGATTCAACACTGTGTACACATGCAAGGTACAACTATCTGATTTAAATAATATCCTAAACATTTCTTACAACAGGAGAGTTATTTTATAAACACAGATTGTTTAACATGATAGATACACAAATACAGAAACTTATTACCAAATGTAAAAATGCAGAATCTACTTATTTAGAGGGTTATATATATCATACCTGTGGTTTACTGAAAAAAACAGCCAAAGTGATTAACATATAAAAAAGGGTTGCAATGTATAATACATTCTGGTTGACTAACATTGTGAAGTGCAATTAATTTACAATAGACAAAAAAGACTGCAATGTATTAAACAGTCTCACTAACTGGAAAATATATAGTGCTACTCATTAACAATTGACAAAACTCACCATATATTCAAGTGTTAACATGTGATAAATTCATATTGTACAGTATATTAGAAATATGTGGTTTATTGACTGCTAAAGTCAGAATTTTATGGTGGTTATCATCAACTCCAGCTTGCTCGGAGTTGCAGGTGACCACCACCATATATAAAGTGACAATATTTAAATTATTGTAAAATAATCATATGGTGATTTTTTTTTTTGTGTCCCTCTTTTTTGTGTCCTTTTAACATATTATAATTTTATATGAAATACATTTTGCACAAATTAAATATATTTGATTTGACAAAAAGCTGTAAAAACTCCCCAGTCTGGGAATAGTTAGAGGAAAGATACTAGATCAAACCTTTTATTTTGGTGGCGTGGCTAAGCAAGGAACATGGCCGGTCACAATCTCTGAGGCTCCAAGAACAGACTAAGAGACCCACCATTTATTATCCGAAATACCCATCATATTGTGTTCATACAGATATATACTGAAGCCTGAATGCCTACTACACAGAATGCTGTGAACACTTTACTGGGTTCTCATACTTTCTATCGACTTACTAGAAGGTGGCCTACTATGCAATTCTTCCACCCTTCCCCCCGGCAGAATGGATTAGACTGCAACAGCACCAAAATACTAAAAACAATAACGGGGACTAAAACCAGAGAAGAGTTACTTTATCAATGCCAAGGACCTGTTAAATACGCAAATATGGAGGAGCTATCCTACCTAATACTTACTCTTTTGAAGAAGATTATTACGCAAAAATGGAGGACTTAAGATCTGTACTAAAATCAGAGGCGGAGCACACAGATGGGCACCCGAGCCAAATGGATCCCCTTTTGATAACCCCAACCATCCAAACCAGGTTGAGATCTAAAGCCCTAAAATCCTCCCATCTCTCAATAGGGGAGCAGTCTCAGAAGGTAGAGCTCGAGCTGGACCCACACGAATTACAGTCACCTCCAGTCGCCATGATAGATGAGGTAAAAACATGGAGGAGCTCCCCGTTGTTAATGCAGAAGGCAGTCGTAGTAGTGGAAACTGCTGAGTATGAACGAGCCCTCTTTGGAGAAAAATCGGCACGGGTCTTGGGGGTTGTGTCGGGGGATGCGGCCGGCCCTCTGATGCATCACCCTGATCCATCCTCTCCTGAATAACTGCCCCGCAAATGGTTCCGACGCTGGCACAAAGTGTGGCTTCTCAATAGAGACGATCTGCAATCTTCTCACCGTGACCCAACCTCAGAGCCTCTATAAATCAGGCATTGGGTGAGATCCTCTGGACTGCCTTATCGCTTCACAGAACGTTACTTTTGTGTCACTGACTCCACCATTCTTCCATTAATGACGACTATACTGTCCGATATTGGCTCTACTAATGCATAAGCTCATTTTACCTTTCTCAGCAATTGAGAACTTTTTGCTTTGTACCCATATTTTCAAATTTGGTCATGTTTATGTATGTTTTAAATATTCTCTTTCAATACCTAGATAGAGGATGGTAAGTGGAGTAGTTTGAAGGTCTTACCTTACATATGTTTTCTTTTCTTTTTTTTTACTGTTCTTAATATAATTAGTGGGATAGCTTTGGGGTTTACAGTCTTATAGTGATTTAAGGTACACCTGTGCCCCATAGATAGATATGCTTAGACAGTTTACAGTTAAAAACCACGCAGTAGGTTTCAATAAGGTGTCACCCTGGCGTATACAGCCTCTTGATATCAACACACCAGCAATGGGACCCCTTACTATTTCACCACTACCTTATTTAAAAGTTTGTAGGGTTGCTTGATAGGCCATACTGTATACTGACCCTCCAGCGGCAGTAACTACATTACAAATTTTCCATTCAGCAATTGGACAATAGTACTACGTAGTTAGCACTTTGGGTGGCAGGAAGGGCACAACAGGACTAGCCTACTTATCATTCTGTTCCCTTTATTTTCTATGTGGAATATGGATTGATGTATTAACAGTTTTTAATGTTTGTTTTGTATTTGAAACGTATGTCAACCTGGCTACGAATGTGACTTTATCTGGGATGCACAGATTGAACTGTAATGTTGTACCTCCAGCTCATGACAATTTTGTTCATCTATTCCGCTTAATCCCCTCCTACAGACTAACTATTTTAGTACGATAATATAAAGCTCTACACCTCTGGCCCACTTCTCTAAGCGCCTTACTTTTTGGACGTAATAGTAACTAACTTGCTAGATCTCTTAGTAACAGAGCATATATTGTGCACTGTCCACGAACACTATTAATCCCTGTGAAAGTTATCTTTTAGGTGCCTATACCTTAATGTTTCACTATTGTTATCTGGGCCTCCTGTAACATCTCTAAGCTATTTGTGCATTTCAACTTATATCACCTAAGATCTCCTCACTATCTGCCAGGTTAACCCGGACATATATATATATATATATATATATATATATATATATATATATATATATATATGAGCTCTGTAGTACATACCACTAATGTAGTATAGTATATGGCCAGATATTATATTAAGTATACCCTCCTCTACTCTTTTATGGTGCAAACTCTATTAGCCTCCTACTTTCTAAAACCCCTTCCTAATTTAGAAAGCCTCGCACCCCATTTCCCCCCATTTCGAGTGGCTCTCGCCCGCTGATAAATTCCCTTATACCCACCATCAGATGACACCTGATAAACTACTAGACCATGTGATTACAGATCACTTTCTTTTTTCCCTCTCACAACTGAAATAGAGGTACCTTTCTTTTAACAATTCTAGGAATTCAATTGCACATTGGCTCTTACCTATCTGAGACAAACTCAATCATATCTACTGCTATAGAGCTTGTACCTTATGCTTAAATGGTCCCAAGTAACTTCTCACTCTCTATTATCATCTGATGGCATGCTTTTGTTGTAAAACTTAAAATGAGGTTTCATAGTCCTAAAAAACTATCTAGTGTACACATCAGTCAAGGACTTAGTTACATAATAATTAACACAGAGTAGATGTAACTGCTTTATTTATGTTTGGATGTCATCTCTTATATCGATACCTAGTTGAATGTGTATAGGACATGTTTTTGGTTGTATGTTCTTTCTCTCTCAAAACCTCAATAAAAATGTATTTAAAAAAAAACAAAAAACATTTATTTCACCCCTTGGGGTATAAGGTCTCTAGACAGTGAAACCAGAAATTGTCACGTTGATTTTGTTTCTGTCTATTTCATCTTCTCCCATCTATACTGATTTTCTCAATTGCCGTAGGTCTGACCTCCTGAAACTCTCAGTACAAAATCCATACTTGTTTGGAAAAGCATATTTACTGTTAATGAGACAAGCTGTGAAAACATACACAGGCTAGCACACGTATCTTTCTATTCCATCTGCAACATATGTCACATGATTGCACAAGATTTTAATAGATGAAAGTACCTTGATTCTTAGAGGGACTTTGTTTTAACCTATTTGTTGTTTTAGCCCTCATGTCAGCCCTTATTAACAACTACCTGAGAGTGCAGCAACCGTACCACCCTCTCCATCTGCCCTGGCAAACTGTCAGGCTTCCGGCTGAGATAAGCAGAAAAAAGTAATGCCTCCAGCCCTAGGGAGAGGGTAAACCACTTTATCTGTGGGACAAATGCATTCATACTCAGAACTCAAAGCTGAATGGAATTCTGGAACTTCTAGTTCACAGCCTAGACATGGCCGAGCCACATCAGACTACATTTGTTTTCTTTAATGCACCTTCAGTTTTAGTGCAGTTGGCTTAGTGCAACTTTGGGTTAGCTTTCGAGCAAAAGCCAGAACAGGCTTTTGAAGCACTTCTCATAGAAGTCTATAGGTAAAAAAATATTGCAGTTGCGCTATCCGACCTCCAGATGTTAGTGTGTCTGAAGCTTTCATTCGCGCTCAAACTTTTTAATTTCAACTTGTAATAGAATACCAATTGATTTAACTTGAGCTAATATTTTTGTACTCCACTTGTAATCTAGGCCAATGTGTAGAAAAACTATATCTGAAATACATTCGGGGTTTTAGTACACAGAATAACCAGATGATTTTTTGCACGGCCAACATCCCTTTTGCGCACCCTATACTCTCAATGGATAGTGCGGCTGCGCTAAACATAGATCATATAATAAGTTGAAAGTGAGTATGACTTGAGACCTGAAGTAAAGTGTTAGGGCTAGAAATAAAGTATAACAAAACACATGTAAAACATATTGAAATAAAGCATTACATTTATATGTCTACATGTTAAATGTAAAATATATATTTATTATTAAAATAAATGTATAAAGTATTTAAAGGGATATGTTAAGGTCAATGTGTTTGGCTTGGAAGGGTTCACATGTGTTTAAATATGTGTAAATATTTGTATGTGTATATTTATATATGTTGAAAAGAGAAAATGCCGCTCAGAAATCCCAGAAGAGTGTAATAACGGATTTCAAAAGAAGGATACAAACTTCAAGTACTGTGATAGCGTGGTGCCTTCCGGAAGCGGCGGACAAGCCGCAAAAGGTAAACGTCAAAGAAAAAAGATCTGACAGAAATGCAGGAGTGACAATATTTTTGTCCATGACTTAAATATATTTGTTTATATGTGTACATATGCACAGTCATGGCCAAAAATATTGGCACCCCTGCATTTCTGTCAGATAATGCACCAAAATTGTTGCAATTACAAATGTTTAGGCATTCTCATGTTGATTTATTTTGTTAGAATTGGTATCACACAAAAAAGTGGAGTTAAAAAGCCAAATCTGACACATTCCATGCAAAACTCCAAAAATGGACTGGACAAAATTATTGGCACCCTCAATTTAATATTTGGTAGCACACCCCTTGGAAAAATAACTGAAATCAATCGCTTCATGTAACCATTGCTAAGTTTCTTACACCTCTCTATTGGAATTTTGGACTCTTCTTTCACCAATTGCTCCACGTCTCTCAGATTGGAAGGGCTTCTTTTCTTAACTGCTTTTTTTGAGATGTATCCACGGGTGCTCTATGGGATTGAGATCTGGACTCATTCCTGCCCAGTTCAGTACTCTCCAGTGCTTTGTCTTAAACCATTTCTATGTGCTTTTTGATTTGTGCTTTGGTTCATTGTCCTGCTGTAAGACCCATGACCTCTGACAGAGACCCAGCTTTCTGACACTGGGCCCTACATTGCACCACATAAATCTTTGTTAGTCTTCAGATTTCATAATGCCATGCACACAGTCAAGGCATCCAGTGCCTGAAACAACAAAGCAACCACAAAAAAATCAGTGAACCCCCACCATGTTTGACTGTAGGGTCTTCTTTTCTTTAAAAGTCTCATTTCAAATTCTGAAAACAGTAGAATAATGGGTTTTAACAAGATCTGAAATTTTGTTTCATCTGTCCACAGCACTTGTCAGCACCTTTTAATAGATACAGGTGAGTTAATTACAAATTACAGGAGCATCACAAACTTGGAATGCAATGATTTCTTACAGTTTTGAGAAGGTGCCAAAAATTATATCCAGTCCATTTTTGGAGTTTTGCATGGAATGTGTCAGATTTGGCTTTTTTTTCCTCCACTTTTTTGTGTAATACGAATACAAACAAAAGAAATAAACATAAGAATGCCTAATCATTTGTAATTGCAACAATTTTATTAGCAAAGTGGTGCATTATCTGACAGATATGCAGGGTTCCATTTTTTGGCAATGACTGTATGTGCACACATACATACATATATACATATAAACGCATATACACATACACACATAAAAACATACAGAGATATATTTATACACCGTTTAGCCCATCCCAGCCAAACACCTTGACATATAACATATCCTTTTAAAACAAAGTGAATTTTTTTTGTTTCTTTTTGTTTGTTTTTTAATATAAATTATTTAAATACCTTTTTTTCTTCTATTCTATTTTTTTTTTATTTTTTTTCTATTATCTATTAATTAATCTATCTATCTATCTATCTATCTATCTATCTAGCTATCATCTATCAAGATAGACAGACAGAAAGACAGACAGATAGTGATAGATATACAGAAAATATCTATATACTTTCAATGGCCACTTTATTAGATACACCTGTTCAATTGCTTGTTAACACAAACTGCTAATCAGCCAATCACATGGCAGCAACTCAATGCATTTAGGCATCTAGACATGGTGAAGATAACTTGCTGAAGTTCAAACTGAGCAACAGAATGGAAAAGAAAGGGGATTTAAGAGACATTGAACGGGGCATGGTTGTTGGTTCCAGACGGGATGGTCTGAGTATTTCAAAAACTGCTGATCTACTGGGATTTTCACACATAGCCATCTCTAGGGTTTACAGAGAATGTTCAGAAAAAGAGAAAATATCCAGTGAGCGACAGTTGTGTGGACAAAAATGCCTTGTTGATGTCAGAGGTCAGAGGAGAATGGGCAGACTTGTTTGAGATACTAGTAAGGCAACAGTAACTCAAATAACCACTTATTACAACCAAGGTATGCAGAATATTATTTCTGAATGCACAATGCGTCAAACCTTGAAGCAGATTGGCTACAGCAGCAGAAGACCACACTGGGTGCCACTCCTGTCAGCTAAGAAAAGGAAACTGAGGCTACTATTCGCACAGGCTCACCAAAATTGGACAATAGAAGATTGGAAAAATGTTGCCTGGTCTGATGAGTCTTGATTTCAGCTGCGACATTCAGATCGAAGAGTCTGAATTTGACAAAAACAACATAAAAGCATGGATCTATCCTGCCTTGTATCATGGTTCAGGCAGGTGGTGGTGGTGTAATGGTGTGGGCAATATTTTCTTGGCACACTCTGGGCCCCTTAGTACCAATAGAGCATAGTTTAAAATGCCACAGCCTACCTGAGTTTTGCTGCTGACCATGTTCATCCCTTTCTGACTACAATGTACCCATCTTCTGATGGCTACTTCCAGCAGGATAATGCACCATGTCACAAAGCTCAAATCCTCTCAAACTGGTTTCTTGAACATGACAATGAGTTCACTCCAATGGCCTCCACAGTCACCAGATCTCAATCCAATAGAGCACCTTTGGGATGTGGTGGAACAGGAGATATGCATCATGGATGTGCAGCCGACAAATCTGCAGCAACTGCGTGATGCTATCATGTCAATATGGACCAAAATGTCTGAGGAATGTTTCCAACACCTTGTTGAACTATGTCACAAAGAATTAAGGCAGTTTTGAAGGCAAAAGGTGGTCCAACCCGGTACTAGCAAGGTGTACCTAATAAAGTGGCCGGTGAGTGTATATATATATCCTACAGATATATATATATATATATATATATATATATATATATATATATATATATATATATATATATATATATATATATACATTAAAAATAAAAACAACATTTTCTTCTGAATGAAAAACAAAGGTATATAAAGTATTTCTTTAATGCACATTTGGCTTTAGTGCAGTTGGCCTAATGTAACTTTGGGTTAGCGCTTGAGTGAAAGAACAGGTTTTGTATTGTGCTACATAGAAGTGTATGGGGAAAAAGAGACAGCACAGTTTCACTATCCGACCTCCAGATGTTAGTGTGTCTGAGGCTTTTGCTCACACACAAATTGTTTACTTTCAACTTGATACCATCGGAAGAATAGGAGAACTATTGATTTAACTTAAGTAGTGTTATGGCTCAATATTGATAAAAATTTTGCACTCCACTTGTAATCTAGTCTGATGTGTAGAAAACTATATTTGAAATAAAATCTGGGTTTCATACACAGAAAATAGTTGTTCTTTTAAGCTTATGACAGATATGACAGATATTTTTGGTGGTTTTAGTAACTTTTTTCCTTTTACGTGTAAAATAAAACTATGATCTTGCAAATAAATCTAATCTAAATATAAGCTGTAAAGCAAAACAGATTTGTTGTATCCAGTCTTCATCTTATTTATAGTTTACATAACACAACATTTTTGGGGCTTTTCGAAATATATTTAAAGTACAGTCTCAAACTAATAATCACTCTTGTTTATTACTCTTTAATATATTTATGATCTAATTCTTTTGAAAAAAAAACTAGTTTATTTACTACTTCATGTTCACAATTCCTCAATATCGTGAAATTCATTATACCTCAGTAAGATTACATTTAAATCAAATTAATGCAACCCTACAAAATCAATATTCAACAAACTGACTATTTATGACAGTCATTAAAAAACATAAAATTATAAATAAACCATAAACAAAGTTGACACAGCTTTGGACTTCAATATAGATCCTCATAAAAACAAATATTTGAAGGGAAGTAATTAGAAAATGTAATAAAAATAACTAAAGAAATGCACCTATAATTTGAATCCTACAGAAATATAGAACTTAGAACTTAAAGGGGCATAAAATTTTAAATCTATTACTCATTTTCAATTTCGTTATTTATTTTGTCTGCTTTTTCTGTACTTTAACATTGAAAATTCCAGTGAAGTGCATTTAGTTGAATTTAGAACCCATCTCTCCTCTTTAATTGCCCACATCAATGATATTCAACACTCAGATTCTTATATGGTATGTCACTGAACTGCAAAACAGATCAACATTTTTCTAGCACAGATAACATTTTAAATGGTTTTTTTTTATGCAGACAATTTGTAATTATCTCGTAGTGAATTTAGATTAATTTAACATGTTCACTTTTTAGTTTTGTCAAGGTAAAAATACCTTTCATCTTTAATAACCCATATTTTATTGGACCTGTCTAATCAACATGCATATTACATACAAAGATCTCAAAAGCACGGCAAAATGAAGAAAATGTCATCTTTAACCTTTAGTCGTGTCTACTTAAAAATGTTTATTGTTTAAAAAAGATAGATAATCCCTTTATACCCATTCCCTAGTTTTGCATAACTAACACAGTTATATTAATACACTTTTTAGTTCTGTGATTGCCTTGTATTTAAGCCCCTGGAGACTGCTCCCTTATCTCAGCTATGTTGACAAACTTACATTTTAGCCAATCAGTGCTGTCAAAATGCAATGAGATAAGAGGCGGCCTTCAAGGGCTTATAAATTAGCATATGAACCTTACTAGGTTTACCTTTCAACAAAGAATACCAAGAAAACAAAGCAAGCCCTATCTGAATCATGAATCACTGTCTGATGAAAAATATTTTAAAAATTGCATCAAAACATTATAAGAACTCAAAGATATGAGGTCTCAGGTGTTAGAAAAATAGGGGCTGCACATTTTTTACATTTAATGTTTGTGTTTGCATTAAGATATGGTTGAATAACTGAAGAAAATTAAAAAAATATATTTGTTTTTCCTATATTTTATAATATATTTTCTACCAAATTCAATCCTCTCAATGAATGTAGACATTTAATAAAATCTCTGAATATTACAATACATATAAATTAAATTATTCAGAATTATAGGGTCAATACAAATAATCCATAGACCTGATTCATCTCTTGTTCTTCAGACTTAAATTTGTAAAAGTGCAGAATAGTTAGGATCCCAAGCAAGAAACCTGTTTGTCTGCATTCAGGGCCTCCAGTACAGTATCTACTGCCAGAATTTCACAAGAATTCTCTTGCTCTCAAGCAACCAACTGAGCAATAACAATACTTGTCAATCATTCCATAGTTTGTGAGGTTGCAGACATCTTAAAAAGTATATGATTTAAATCCCTGCACCACAAGGCCTCATAAGCTGAATACACAGCATCATACATTGAGCCAAAATAATTAAGGAGAAAGGAAACACAAAGTGATAATTAGCAAATCCATATCTGTTCTGCGCCCACAACTACTGATACCAAACACGTATAGGGTTTTTAATCATGTAGCTACCATAGCCTGCAAACAGGCATACAGGCAATGTGTCAATATGTCGGTTTGCACAAGACATTATCATGATTGAACTACAAAAATGCTTTGTTTTATTTATAAAGGCATAAACACCTACCAATCCAATTTAAACCCCAAAAAAGTATACATTTGCTAAAGGTATACACTCTAAGGAATATAAAACTCCAAGGTGCTTTTGTTCATGGAAATGCTTCTTACCAGGAAGCTAGTGCCAAGAGGTGGATGCCAGATGTATTAGTAATGCTATAATAAATGTGCAAATTCAGAAATCACAAATAAATAGGTATGTTAAATAAGTTGATATAAATATGTGTGGAATAAATAAACATCAAAATGAATGTTTTAGATTGTATTTCAAATAATTATCTTCTCAAGGTCATTGACAGGTAAACAATATTCTTTATGTAATGAAAAAATAATTTATAAAAAAGTATACAATATGCATAAAAAAACAGGTCAATAACACATGCAGAAAATAGTCACTTAAGGTCTTAGTTTGTATAAATGTGAATATTATTCATAACCTACCCTAGATTGTGGATGGCAGTGGATTTTAAATAGTCAATACAACTATGCACACAACCACATCAATCTGTGACATCTAATCAGCAGCAGCTCCGGCATTGCTCTCGACCAGTACTTGTTGATGTAAAACTACAATTACGGTAGTCTTTAAGTGGGGACCTATGTCTTATTAGTTTATTTGCAGCTGATATTTGCCATCTTCATACCTCTTGGCAGTGCTTGTACTTGGGAACCACAGTAGACAAATAACTTTTAATCTTTTTTACTAGTGAGAATTTTTTCAACTCCATGAAAAATTTCCATGTCAACAATTTGCTTTTTCCTTGCCTAGCACATGCTGTTCAAAAAAACCACCCAAATAATAAAGCCTGCTTATACATCTGATGGAGATGAAAGTGAGATCCAGAAGGTTGAGTGCCTGAATGGAGTGCATTCAATACTAAAATGCAGCATCTCTTTTTCTTGAATGGATCTGTTGAACCCAATCTCCTGGTAGGGTTCACCTGCTAAGGAATAGAAGCGGTAACTGAGCAGCATTACTCCATGGAGTTAGTGGTATCTGTCCTTGAATGATTCACTGCTACATGTTTCTGCAGCTAAAATCTCTGATGGAGACTCAGTCTGTGGCTGAATGGCATAAACAGGGGAGCCCAGGCTGCAGTTGACTAAAGGTTATTCTGCAGTTCACAAGACATAGTACTGGACTTTGCATTTTACTGTGCTCCTTGCTGTCTATATTTGGTATAGCTACTTTGCCAATTTCCTTCAAGCAACTTTGGTATGGTATCTCCCCAGGTTGAAACTGACATACTGAGGGCAGGCGCAGGTTAACTCATTCTTCTGTTGTCCAAAGAAATAGCATTAGTACATTTTAGTTAAACTGGTTAGGCACCATTTAGGAAACTTTGTAAGTATCTTCAGGGCTGTTTCAGAGCAGGCTCTCTCTTAACAACTGCTGCCTCTTAACATGCCCACAATCTCAGACTGACAAGTCCTGCTCTCATGCCATTGGTCATGTGAAAACAGAGGGCAGGGTTGCACAAGCCGCAACCTCAGACAGACAAGCCCTTGTCTTGTGAATACAGAGGGTGAGGTTGCACAAGCGATTCTGGCAGCCTATGCTGTTCTGGAGAGTGTGATGTGTGCTGACAGGTTCTCCTTATGCGAATCTTGTCAACACACATTAAAATAAATCTTGCCTTATGTCCTTTTACACGTCCCTCCTTTACTCCTATACCAAACTATTTTCTAATTTAATGGTGGAATACTTTCTGGAAGATTGCCTCTACATTAAATAGATTTTTTTACATACTTCCAACTATTACTATAAGTATTTTTACAGTATCAATGTACAATTTCTTTTAAGTTTTTATTTATTAGATCTTTAGTTTCTTTATTTTTTTTATATTAGTACTCTATGAGTCATACATGAACTAAGAGATATATATATACTGAGTTAGTTTAACTTTTGCTGTGTCAGATAACATTAATTTCAAGGTAGATTAATGTGTATTTTATTTTCCCATACTCTGTTTTATCAAGACCACATTTATATATAGTTTTTTTTTTATTTTGTGTATTATTTGTGTAAGGCATAAATGTTGTAATCTAGGGGCCAAGTTAGGATACATAATCCATCTACTCAATGTGTATAGTGCCTTTTATCCAACTATGTTGGCATGTTGACTGTCAGAATATATTTAGGGTAATTGATGATACCTAATCATCTTAAATGATGCACTATTGCATCACTACTGATTCCTATCTTTTGTGTTTCACCACCTGCTGATTAGTAGTTCAACCCACAAGGAGAACTTGAGACACATTTCCTGAGTTGTATTCTGGAACACTTAATTCACTAAACACTTCTGAATTTCAGCAAGTATTGTAAGTGTGTTCACAACCACAATATGCTTCCTCCATTAATATCCCTGAAGCTTGGAAGCATTACCTTCTGAAAACAGCACATAATGATTATCTACATTGTTGTAGCTATGCATAGTTGCAAGTACTGTTGCCATAGATGTCTTAGACACATGTATGCTCCTAAACTTCTATAAGCCTTCCTAGGTTTACTCTTCAATGATGGATATCAAGAAAAAAAACTAAATTTATGCTTACCTGATAAATGTTTTTCTTTCCGGATATGGTGAGTCCACGGCTTGAGTAATTACTGTTGGGAATATCACTCCTGGCCAGCAGAAGGAGGCAAAGAGCACCACAGTTAAACACAGTATTACTCCCTTACCCACAAACCCAGTCATTATACCGAAGGGAAATGGAGAAAAAGGAGTAACACAAGATGTAGAGGTGCCTGAGGTTATAGTCAAAAGAACAACTGTCTTAAAATAAAGGGTGGGGCCGTGGACTCACCATATCCGGAAATAAATACATTTATCAGGTAAGCATACATTTTGTTTTTCTTTATTAAGATATGGTGAGTCCACAACTTGAGTAATTACTGTTGGGAACCAATGCCCAAGCTAGAGGACATGGATAAATAGGGATGGATAAGACAGGCAGTCCTAAACAGAAGGCATCACCGCTTGAAGAACCTTTCTCCCAAAAGAAGCCTCAGCCAAGGCAAAAATATCAAATTTGGAAAATTTGGAAAAAGTATGTAGAGAAGACTAAGTTGCAGCCTTGCAAATTTTTTCCACAAAAGCTTAATTTTTAAAAGCCCAAGAAGAGGAAACAGCTCTTGTGGAATGAGCCGTAATTCTCTCAAGATGCTGCTGTCCAGCAGTCTCATAAGCCAAATGAATTATACTCTGTAACCAAAAAGAAAGAGTAGAAGCAGTAGCTTTCTGACCTTTAAGTTTCCCAGAGAAACAGACAAAGAGGGCAGAGGACTGGTGAAAATCCTTAGTCGCCTGTAAGTAGAATTTAAGAAAACATACAGCATCCAAATTGTGTAACAAACATTCTTTGGAAGAAGAAGGATTAGGACACAGAGAGGGAAAAACAATCTCCTGGTTGATATTTCTATTAGAAACAACCTTAGGAAGGAAACCTAACTTAGTATGAAGAGCCGCCTTATCGGCATGAAAAATAAGATAAGGGGAATCACACTGCAGAGCTGAGAGTTCTGAGACTCTTCAAGCAGACGAGATAGCAACAAGAAACAAAACCTTCCAAGATAACAAGTTAATGTCTATGGAATGGTGATATAGATGAAAATATAGGAGTGCCAACAGCTTAAGGTTACTTGTGAAGTGAAACGTATGATCAAAACAAAAATAATAAAATTAATAAAACTGTGATAAAATCTAAAAACAAGTATTTAATGTTCTAAAATGGCTAATGACAGTCATTAGCCATTTTAGAAAATTAAATACTTGTTTTTAGATTTTATCACAGCATTATTTTTTTTATTATTTTTGTTTTGATCATACGTTTCAGTTCACGAGTAACCTTAAGCCGTTGGCGCTCCTATATTTCCATCTATATCTTTATTACTCTTTATTACTCTGTTGGGTCCTGTTGTTAGGAGGTCCCTTTATAGTGAGCTTGGTTCATATCCGGGCGTAGTCTTTTACCAGTGTCACATTGTTTAAATGTCTATGGAATGCAATGGCTCAAATGGAGCCAGCTGTAAAACTTTAAGAACAAGGTTAAGGCTATAATGAGGAACAACAGACTTAAAGACAGACCTGATTTTGACCAAGGCCTGACAAAAAGATTGCACATCTGGCACATCCGCCAAACGTTTATGTAGTAAAACTGATAAAGCAGAAGCCTGACCCTTCAGGGTACTGACTGACAATCCCTTTTCCAGGCCTTCCTGTAGAAAAGATCAAATTCTAGGAATTCTAATTCTACTCCAAGAGTAGCCCTTGGATTCACACCAATAAAGATATTTATGCCATATCTTATGGTAAATCTTTCTAGTAACAGGCTTGTGAGCCTGAATCATGGTCTCAGTGACCGACTCAGAAAAACCACGCTTAGAAAGAATCAAGCGTTCAATCTCCAAGCAGACAGCTTCAGAGAAATGAGATTTAGATGAAGGAGGGACCCTGAATAAAGAGGTTCTTCCTCAGAGGTAGTCTCCAAGGTGGGAGAGATGACATCTCCACTAGGTCTGCAAACCAGATCCTGCGAAGACACAAAGGGGTTTTAGAATCACTGATGCCCTCTCCTGTTTGATAAGAGCAATGACTCATGGAAGGAGAGCAAACACAGGAAACAGGTATGCAAACCTGAAAACCCAAGGAACCGCCAGAGCATCTATCAGAATGGCCTGCGGATCTCTTGACCTTGAACCATGCCTTGGAAGCTTGGCATTCTGATGGGACGCCATCAGATCTAACTCTGGCACCCCCCATTTGAGGACTAAGCTTCCAAGATAACAAGTTATTGTCTATGGAATGGTGATATAGATGGAAATATAGGAGCGCCAACGGCTTAAGGTTACTTGTGAACTGAAACGTATGATCAAAACAAAAATAATAAAAATAATAAAACTGTGATAAAATCTAAAGACAAGTATTTAATGTTCTAAAATGGCTAATGACAGTCATTAGCCATTTTAGAAAATTAAATACTTATTTTTAGATTTTATCACAGTATTATTTTTTTTATTATTTTTGTTTTGATCATACGTTTCAGTTCACGAGTAACCTTAAGCCATTGGTGCTCCTATATTTCCATTTATATCTTTATTACTCTCCATTACTCTGTTGGGTCCTGTTGTTAGGAGGTCCCTTTATAGTGAGCTTGGTTCGGAAATGGCCCCTTCAACTTTGGGTACAATATAGCAAGGGTCTTTAATGGAGTCCTTGACAGGAAACATTTTTTTTTAAATGGGAGATGGGGAAAAAGACACCCCTGGTTTCTCCCATTCCTGTGAGATAATCTACCTAGCATGGTCCGGCACAGGAAAAACCTTGGAAGGGGAAGGTTCATCAAATAAACTATTAAGTTTACTAGATTTCTTAGGAGTGACATTGACAGGGATATCAGAGTCATCTAAAGTAGCTTAAACCTCCTTTAACAATGCACTAAGGTGTTCAAGCTTAAATCTGAAGGATACCACCTAAGACTCAGAAGAAGGAATTATACTGTCCGAATCTGAGATTTTACCCTCAGAAAATCCCAATGTATCTTTCTCATCAGACTTATGAGAAAGGGCAACTTGGGAAGCAGAACTGAAAACAGGCACCTTACTTTCTGAATTTCTAAATTTTCTCTTCCGTTTTCCCTGAAATCTGGGAATGGCAGCTAATGCCGCAGATACCGCTGAAGATACCTGGGCAGCAATTTCTGCTTTTAAATAAACTCCACTAGGAGATATAGAGGGACTGCAAGGCACTGCATGTGACACCATTGAGGCTTGAAATCAAATGATGGTGCCAGCACTGTGGATAAAATTATACTTTTATTGAAGACCTTAAAGATAAGATGCCGTTTCCGGGAGATTGCATGATTAAGGGGGTCTCCCCGAAACGGCATCTTATCTTTAAGGTCTTCAATAAAAGTATAATTTTATCCTCAGTGCTGGCACCATCATTTGATTTCATTATATTTTGGGGTTTTTGCAGTCTATCTACTTTGCCGGAGCACTAACAGTGGTGCTGTCTCTATCATTGGACTTTACCATTGAGGCTTGGGACGTAGCAGGAGAAAGCTGAGGTATTATTTTAACAGCATCATCCTGAGAGACATTAGGCTAAAAAATGTTACCTTTATTTTGCAAGGTTTTCTTGACACATGAAGAACAAAATTGCATAGGAGCTGCAATTTGTGTATCTAAACATAATAAGCAAGAATTCATGAGAGCAGGCTCTTGCTCCATATCAGACATGTTGTGAAACAGTAAATAAACTTGTACAGATAAGTTTCAAAGATTTTAATATTAAATTAAAATAAACCATGGGAAAAAATACACTTTAAATTTTATCCCAAATTAGGATCGATCCCCAGCTAAAATTATGTAAGAAAAGTTAAGAAAAAACATTTAATAAACATCAAATAAACTTCTAAAATACCCCTCAGGCAACTCCACACCTCAATTATTGAGGTGCCTTACCGCTACCAATTAAGACCAGATCACCCAGAAATGGAGAAAAACTACTTTTTCTTCAGAAATGTTATGAAGTAAAGCCGGTCATATGACCACAACTCTCGTTATATTGTCTGACTTTCAAATTACTGCTGCGACACAGAGAGGCACTAAAAATTGATTCCTGGTACACTGAGTACCAGAAATATCCATTTTTTTTAAACCGGACAGTTTAAAATGTTGCATCATTTTATTTAAAGCAAAATGGAAATAAATAAGCTGCTGAAATAGAAAATTCAGCCTTACTTTCAGTTCAAACTTGTATTGTTTTATCAAGTAAATATGAGTCAGAAAATAAAGCCTAATAAAAACCCTTTCTTTTAAAAAGAGTTTAAATGTTAGTCTCACACATGCTACAGTGCCTGTTTCATGCCCCAGTGTAACCCATACAACAGGATTATCTATGTCCCAATAAAAAAGCAGTGTCTTTTAAGTGCATGGTCTCCCCAACTGGAAGAAAAACCATTTAACGGCTCCGCTGTCTGGCATGTAGACAGTTAAAAAAAGAAAAAGAAAGAACAGAGTAGCCCACTCTGACATTCTAAACTAGGGCAACAATTGTTAGGAAAACGCAGTAAGTACCTCTTTACAAGTTCCTAACTGCTTTAAAGCCACCACTACCTCACTGCAAGAAATGACGTGGAATATGGCTATACCCCAAAACTTGCTTGTAGATTAAATAAAAAATTTTATTCAGGCACCTAAACTTCATCTCCTCCATGCACCGAAGGCAAAGAGAATGACTGGAGGTTGTGGGTAAGGGAGTGATACTTAAAGGGACATGAAACCCAACATTTTTCTTTCATGATTCAGATAGAGAATACAATTTTAAACAACTTTCCAATTTACTTCTATTATTTCATTTGCTTCCTTCTCTTGTTATCATTTGCTGAAAGGTTTATCTAGGCCAGCTCAGGAGCAGCAGAGAACCTAGAGTCTAGCTGTTGATTGGTGGCTACATATATATATTGATTGTGATTGGCTCACCCATGTGTTCAGTTAGAAACCAGTAGTGCATTGCTGCTCCTTTAACAAATGATACCAAGAGAATGAAACTGATTAGATAATAGAAGTAAATTAGAAAGTTGTTTAAAATTGTGTTCTCTATCTGAATCATGAAAGAAAAGTTTTGGGTTTCATGTCCCTTTAACAGTTTAACTGTGGTGCTCTTTGCCTCCTCCTGCTGGCCAGGACTGATATTTCCAACAGTAATTACTCAAGCTGTGGATTCACCATATCTTAGGAAAGAAAAAGTACATTCGATAATAGAAGTAAATTGGAAACCTGTCTAAAATTGTATGCTCTATCTGAATCATGAATGTTTAAGTTTGACTTTATTGTCCCTTTAATGATGTAAGGTGCATAACATTAAAGGAATATGAAAGTCAAAATTAACCTTTTCATGTTTCATATAGCACATCGTATTTTAAAACAACTTTCCAACTTTCCTGTGCAATGCCGCCCCCGGCAGATTTGTGGCTGTCCGCTAGCAGGGATGTCAATCAACCCGATCGTATAGGATAGGGCGGATTAATGCCTCAGAGCAGGCGGACCAGTTAAGGAGTGGCGGTCTTAAGACAGGGGCATGTCTTAATGTACTCCTATTATCACTTTTTCTTCGTTCTCTTGATTTTTTATTTGAAAAAACATGAATGTAAGGTTAGGATCCGGCTTATTTTTGGTTCAGCACCTGGGTAGCGCTTGCTGATTGGTGGATACTTTTAGCAATCAGGTGCTGAACCTAAAATGGGCTAGCTCCTAACTTTACATTCCGGCTTTTTAAAGGGACATAATACTCATATGCTAAAACACTTGAAACTGATGCAGTATAACTGTAAAAAGCTGACAGGAAAATATCACCTGAGCATCTCTATGTAAAAAAGGAAGATATTTTACCTCACAATCTCCTCAGCTCAGCAGAGTGAGTTCTGTGTAAAAAGTTATACTCAGCTGATCCCAGCTGCAGGTAAAAAAGTAAAAAAAAAATGAAGAAATGAACAGTAGGGATGGGCGAATGTGCAAATTTTCGAATTTCGAATGTAGAACGAATGTTATTACCGAAATTCGAATTCTAAATTCGAATGTCGATAAGAACGAATATTCTTAAAAATTCGAAAATCGAATGTTATTTACAGTTTTCGAATGTCACTTTCGAATTCGAATGTTTATAATTATATCGAATGTCTACATTCGAAATTCGAATTTTTCGAATTCGAATATAAATTCGAATTTTTCGAATTCGAATATAAATTCGAATTTTTAGAATTCGAATATAAATTTGAATTTTTTGAATTCGAATATAAATTCGAATTTTTCGAATTCGAATATTGCATAATTCGAATATTACATTTAAAAGCATTAGAAATACTATTACAATCTAAATTCGAATTTTTCGAATTCGAATACACGTATTGCATAATTCGAATATTACATTTAAAGAAAAAGCATTAGAAATACTATTACAATCTAAATTCGAATTTTTCGAATTCGAATACACGTATTGCATAATTCGAATATTACATTTAAAGAAAAAGCATTAGAAATACTATTACAATCTAAATTCGAATTTTTCGAATTCGAATATTGCATAATTCGAATATTACATTTAAAGAAAAAGCATTAGAAATACTATTACAATCTAAATTCGAATTTTTCGAATTCGAATACACGTATTGCATAATTCGAATATTACATTTAAAGAAAAAGCATTAGAAATACTATTACAATCTAAATTCGAATTTTTCGAATTCGAATACACGTATTGCATAATTCGAATATTACATTTAAAGAAAAAGCATTAGAAATACTATTACAATCTAAATTCGAATTTTTCGAATTCGAATATTGCATAATTTGAATATTACATTTAAAGAAAAAGCATTAGAAATACTATTACAATCTAAATTCGAATTTTTCGAATTCGAATATTGCATAATTCGAATATTACATTTAAAGAAAAAGCATTAGAAATACTATTACAATCTAAATTCGAATTTTTCGAATTCGAATATTGCATAATTCGAATATTACATTTAAAGAAAAAGCATTAGAAATACTATTACAATCTAAATTCGAATTTTTTCGAATTCGAATACACGTATTGCATAATTCGAATATTACATTTAAAGAAAAAGCATTAGAAATACTATTACAATCGAAATTCGAATTTTTCGAATTCGAATATTGCATAATTCGAATATTACATTTAAAGAAAAAGCATTAGAAATACTATTACAATCTAAATTCGAATTTTTCGAATTCGAATATTGCATAATTTGAATATTACATTTAAAGAAAAAGCATTAGAAATACTATTACAATCTAAATTCGAATTTTTCGAATTCGAATATTGCATAATTCGAATATTACATTTAAGGAAAAAGCATTAGAAATACTATTACAATCTAAATTCGAATTTTTCGAATTCGAATACATGTATTGCATAATTCGAATATTACATTTAAAGAAAAAGCATTAGAAATACTATTACAATCTAAATTCGAATTTTTCGAATTCGAATATTGCATAATTCGAATATTACATTTAAAGAAAAAGCATTAGAAATACTATTACAATCTAAATTCGAATTTTTTCGAATTCGAATACACGTATTGCATAATTCGAATATTACATTTAAAGAAAAAGCATTAGAAATACTATTACAATCGAAATTCGAATTTTTCGAATTCGAATATTGCATAATTCGAATATTACATTTAAAGAAAAAGCATTAGAAATACTAATACAATCTAAATTCGAATTTTTCGAATTCGAATATTGCATAATTCGAATATTACATTTAAAGAAAAAGCATTAGAAATACTATTACAATCTAAATTCGAATTTTTCGAATTCGAATATTTTCGAATGTAATCGTAAAATTCGAAACCGAACATTCGAATTTCGAATGTTAGAATGTTATGTAAACATTCGAAATTCGATTCGAACGAACGAATGTGTTAAAATTCGTGCCGTTTTTCGAATGTTGCGAAACATTCGCCCATCCCTAATGAACAGCAGCCAATCAGCATCAGCAGTGCTGAGGTCATGAACTCTTTTACTGTGATCTCATGAGATTTTACTTAACTCTCATGAGATTTCATAGTAAACTTCCTTTACCTGATTGGTGAAATAAGATGAGAGTGCATGAGGCTCATCCTTTCAGCTGTCCCAGGACAGACATACTAATATGCTGCTTAGAAATCCTTTACAATGGGATGTGGCTACTGAGGAACTTTTGAGGTAAAATATATTTCTTTTTTACATAGAGATGCTCAGGTGATATTTTCTAGTCAGCTTTTTACAGTTATACTGCATAAGTTTCAAGTGTTTAAACATTTGGGTATTATGGCCCTTTAAATAAAAATACCAAGAGAACAAAGAAAAATTGATAATAGGAGTAAATCAGAAGGTTGCTTAAAATTGCTTGTTCTATTTGAATCATGAAATAAAAAAATGGGTTTCATATCCCTTTAGTCACTCTATTTATAGTTTAAAATCTACAGATTATGATTATTTTTCCTTATTTAGGAGCTTTCTAGATCTGTGGGATAGAATTTATCTGGCTGATGAGTGAAACACAGCTCAGTCGGTGGACAGTGACGTTACCCATATAATAAGCACAAACACACACAAAAACAGTTTTAACAAGGAAATTAAGATCTGTTTTTTTTATAAACTTCATGACATTATAAAATGTCACATTTTCATGTCTTTATTGTCCCTTAAAATTACTTTATATTGTGACATTCATGTACATTAGAAATTTAGCTTTTAACAAACATTTAATATGTGCTAAATTCCATATTTATGAATAGTATTGACACCCTTGAGAATTATAGATGCTATAGTAGTTATTTGGGGTGCTTAGAAGTTATCCAACCCTACAATTTTGTAAAGCAACACCAAAGAAAGAAGAAACTGTTGATGATTATGATTAATGCTGTGAGGTGAAAGATGAGAAATGAAAATCAAACGTTTAAAAACAAATATTTTTTGGTTATTTTTGCCCCATTTTTGGTTTATATATTTTATCTCTGTTTTTGATTACTACTGGAACATTGGGATGCAAGTAAATAATTTATATTTAGAGGAAACATTTTTTGCATGTAGCGGTTGACGGTGCATAAGAATAATACTAGTTACAAATTAAACAAATTATTTTATTGCATAGATCTTGAATGCAAATGAAAGACATGGCATCTTTCTATCTCATTTGTAACTTAATGAAGTTTTTAATATATTTATCAAATTCATGTTCAGCCTGACCTCATGTAATCTCCCTGGTAAGCTAAAATTTGTGAATTTATTCTTCAGGTCTCTGCTAGTTTTCCTGGAGAAAACTTGCTTTAGTTATTTAAATATTATATTTCCTGTTCAAGCATCTGCTTATATTATCTGCAAAGTAGAATTACACATTCCACGTATTCTCTCTCTTTCACTTACTCTCACTATGAGCCTGATTTTTATTAGACCTCATATTGTAATGTAGGCAACTCTCCTTCACATCAAGAGCCCTGCATAGTGAGATCAAAATCAAATTTGTATTTATTTCCAATGGCATGGAGAGTCCACAAATCCATTCCAATTACTAGTGGAATTTCAACTCCTGGCCAGCAGGAGGAGGCAAAGAACACCCCAGCAGAGCTGTTAAGTTTCACTCCCATTACCCATAATACCCAGTCATTCTTTGCCTTTATCATTGGGAGGATGTCCGAAGATTGTGTCTGAAGATATTTAATCCTTTAATGGGTACTTTTCCCTGCAAGCAAGGATTGGGGCTATGCTGTGTCCACGTAATTCTCTTTAGTAAGAGTAACAGTGGCTTTTAAAAGTTAGAAGACGGCGAGGTGGTCTTTGCTTAACTTCCAACACCAATGCTACCCCTTCATAGAAAACCAGGGTTGGTTACTCTGTTTTTCTTTTTCTACAGGTCCCTGTCAGAAGTTGGTGAATATGTCACACCTAAGAAGCTGTTCCTGGCCTGCAGCTGGATCCACCGGTAAGAGCTTTTGCCTTCTAGGTATTTAAGGACAGCATTTTTGGGGTTAATTCCTCAGTGAATTTCAAGATGGGACATAATTATCCCTTTATGATAGGGATTTATTTTTGGGCAGCACTGCAGGCACTTTAAGGGGTTAAGTTTTCCCCTTAAGTGGAGGCTGACATATGAGAGGGGCTGCTTGTGAAATATTTGGAGTTTAAGTGTGGTAGAGAACGTCTGGTAGAGAAGCTGGTTTATTATATTAACTGAGAGATGGAAATTACTTGCATGCTTTTTTATGTTGTGGCGCAGTTATTTTTCTAAGTGCCGGTCACGTGTTATGCTCCACTCTTCCACTCAGTCGTCTAATGCCGGCTTGGAGACTGGAGTGGATTTTACTTGTTTGTTGTTGGAAAAGGGTGTCTGACACCTATTCCAGAGCTCCTTTTACTAGTGGGATCTCCTGGTCACCGGTGGGGTAAGTCTCCTCAGATAGGCTAAGGCTATAGTGGTGCTAATTTGTGTCCCCTATTAGTTCTTATTTTCTGGGGTAGTCTACGGTTATCAGAGACCCCCGTTCTCCCTATTATATTTTGTTTATAAGATTATTTTATTTGAAGCACATAAAATATCTTACTTGCCAATTTAAAAAAAAAAATATTTGGATATTAATGCAAATTTAAACTTAAATTTTGTTATGTATTTGTATTGCTTGGAGGCCCAGATCATTCCTCCTGTTCAATTTTGTTCCACGTGCTTAAATAAAACATTATTGTCTAGGGACAAAGATACCCCTTTTGAGCCATATGTCTCTCAGGATAATGTTGTCTGTGCCATGCCTCAACTTTCTCCTCAAACGTCCTAAGCTTTAGCAGTTTCATATGCAGTGTCCTGCAGTTGCTCTCAACTAGCTCTTGGGGGTATTTATTTACCAGCAGATTTTACTGTGCAGATAACTTCTGCGGATTCTGCTGCCTTATCAGCCTTCCCTATGGTTGGTAAGAGAAAGAGGAAATCTAAGAACATTTCTTATACTAAGAGTTCTGAATCTAAGTCTGTTTAAGTCAGTCTTTCTCAGTTATCTGAAGAAGTTCATTTCTCAGTGGCTTCTGAGGGAGAGAGCTCTGACTCTGAGACTGCGGTGGCTAGTACAGCAGATTCAGAGGAGGTTAATTTTAGATTCAAGCTCGAGCACCTCCGTTTGCTTTTGAAGGAGGTCCTTGCTACCTTGGAGGACTCAGACTCTACTGTCGATGAGACTCCTAAGATGTCTAATAAGCTTAACAAGGTGTTTGATGTGAAACCTTCATCTGAAGAGATATTTCCAGTCCCAGATCGAATGTTGGAAATAATAACTCAGGAATGGGAAAAGACAGGGATTCCTTTTTCCGCATCCCCTGTTTTTAAGAAAATGTTTCCTGTAGCTGACTCTCTACGTGACTCGTGGTGCACTGTACCTAAGGTAGAGGGCGCTATTTCTACTCTAATCAAGCAAAAGAACTACTATCCCCCTTGAGGATAGCTCTTCTTTCAAGGATCCCATTGATAAGAAGCTGGAAGCTTACTTAAGAAATATGTACATTCATCAAGGTTTACAATGGCAACCAGTTGCAAGTATTGCTACGTTGTGGGCACAGCATCCTATTGGTGTGATTCCTTGTCTGACCTTATTTCAGAGGAAACTATTATAGAGGAGATCCAAGATAGGATTAAGGCTCTAAAGCTGGCTAATACTTTTATCTGTGATGCCAGTATGTTAGTTGTCAGACTGGGAGCCGAGATTTATAGCCTTGTGGTTCTAGCCGCAGAGCTCTGTGGTTAAAATCTTGGTCTGCAGATATAACATCCAAACCCAAACTTTTGTCTTTACAATTTAAGGGCAAGACTTTATTTAGTCCTGGTGTGGCTGAAATCATTTCTGAGATTACTGGTGGAAAGGGATCTTTCGTACCTCAAGACAAGAAGGGTAGACCTAAGGGTCACCAGAATTCAAATTTTTGTTCCTTTTGTAACTGCAATGGACAAAAGTCTTCCTCTTCCAAGCCGGAGCTATCCATAATTCTTGAAGGTCCAGTCAGCCTTGGAATAAGGGGAAGCAAGCCAAGAAGTCTTTGTCTAAATCAGCATGAAGGGGCTGCCCGAGATCCAGTCCTGGATCAAGTAGGGGGCAGGCTTTCCTTATTTCAATAGGCTTAGATCCAAGATGTCCAAGATCCTTAGGCTGTCAAAGTAGTATCCAAGGGATACAGGATAGGGTTCAAATCGTGCCCTCCCAGGGGCAGATTTATCCTGTTAAGGTTATCTGCAAAACCAGGTAAAGAGAGAGGCCTTCTTAAATTGTGTAAAGGTCCTATCTTTTCTGGGATTAATCTTTCCAGTTCCCGTAGTGGAACAGGGTCAAGGATTCTTTTCAAACCTTTTTGTGGTTCCCAAAAAAGAGGGAACTTTCCATCCCATATTGGACCTCAAGTGTCTCAACAAATTTCTCAAGGTTACTTCCTTCAAGATGGAGACTATTATCTCCATTCTTCCCTTGCTTCAGAAGGGTCAGTTCATGACTTCCATAGACCTGAAGGATGCATATCTTCATATTCCTATTCACAAGGAATATCACCAATTCCTATGGTTTGCCTTTCTAGACAAACACTTCTAATTTGTTGCCCTTCCTTTCGGCCTTGCCATGGCCCATCAGATCTTTTGGTGGTTGTCAGATCTCAGGGTATAGCGGTGGCTCCATACCTTGATGACATCTTGGTTCAGGTGCCATCTTTTCCTTTAGCAAAATCTCACACAGACACTCTTTTCTCTATTCTTCAAACTCACGGGTGGAAAGTAAATCTGGAAAAGAGTTCCCTGGTGCCAAACACCAGGGTATGCTTTTTGGGAAGGATCATAGATTCTCTGTCTATGAGGATTTTTCTGACAGAGGTAAGAAAATCCAAAATTCTTGCTTCATGTCTTGCCCTTCAGTCCTCTATTTGTCCATCAGTGGCTCAGTGTATGGAAGTAATCAGCCTTATGGTTTCTTCCCTGGACATTATTCTTTTTGCTCATTTCCATCTTAGACCTCTAAAGCTATGCATGCTCATACAATGGAATGGAGACCAATCGGATCTCTCTCAGAGGATAGTCTTAGACTCTATAACGAAAGACTCTCTATCTTGGTGGATTCCTCAGGATCATCTGTCTCAGGGAACCTTCTTCCTGAGACCATCTTGGGAGATTGTGACTATAGATTCCAGGCAGTTTGGGGCTCTTTAAAGACTCAGGGTCTTTGGACCTGGGAAGAGTCTTCTCTCCCAATAAACATCTTAGAACTGAGAGCAATTTTCAATGCTCTATCAGCTTGGCCTCAACTAGGTTCAGTCTGATTTATCAGATTTCAGTTGAACAACATAAATTTAGTGGCGTATCAACCACCAGGGAGGAACTCGGAGTTCCTTAACCATGAAGTAGGTGACTCTAATTCTCCAGTGGGGGAGTCTCACAATTGTCTCCTCTTTGCCATCCACATCGCAGTGGTGGACAACTGGGAAGCAGGTTTTCTGAGCCGGCAGACTTTTCACCCAGAGGAGTGGGCTCTCCATCTAAAAGTATTCTCAAGGATAACCCTCTAGTGGGGGGTTCCAGAGTTGGATCTGATGGAGTTTTGTCTAAAAGCCAAGCTTCCAAGGTATGGGTAAAGATCAAGAGATCCTTCTTCCATGAGTAACAGCTTGTATCAAACAGGAGAGGGCATCAGTGATTCTTATAGCTCCTGTCTGGCCTCGCAGGATCTGGTTCGTGGATCTGGTGAAGATGTCATCTCTTCCCCCTTGGAGGTTGCCTCTGAGGAAGGACCTTCTTCTTCAGGGTCCTTTCCTAAACCCAAATCTAGATTCTCTAAAGCTGACTGTTTGGAAATTGAACACTGAGGACTCTAGTTATCAAGCCGTCAACCGCAAATACGCTGGAATTCCGCAGCGTATTTGTGGCGAGGCTGATTCTCTGTAGTTATCAAGCCCTACAGCCCAGCAAAATTAGAATATAGTGGTGTAACATACGATCCGCCGAACTCAGTCCGACACAGATCGATGGTTACGCCACTACAGATGTATTTGGCACAATCTGAGTACTTTTGGTAGTTATCAAATACCTACCAGGTACGCTTGCCACTATTCTGGCCCAGCGTACCTGGTTTTCAATCCGCCGCCCTGGAGGTGGCGGATGCCATAGGAATCAATGGGACTCTGACAGCAGTGAGAGCTCATGTTCGCTGCTGCCCGATATCCCATTAATTTCTATGGGAACGCCTGCACCTAACACCCTAACATGTACCCTGAGTCTAAACACCCTTAATCTGCCGCCCCTACACCGCTGCCATCTACTTTATACTTATTAACCCCTAAACCGCCACTCCTGGACCCCACCGCCACTATAATAAATATCTGAACCCCATAACCGCCGCTCCCGGACCCTGCCGCCACCTACATTATACCTATTAACCCCTAATATGCCGCCCCCTATACCGCCACAACCTACATAAAGTTATTAACCCCTATCCTGCCGATCCCGGACCCCGCAGCAAATAAATTAATTGTTGAGCCCCTAAACCGCCACACCCGGACCCCGCCGCCACCTACATTACATTTATTAACCCCTATCCTGCCCCCCCTACACCGCCACCACCTATAGTACATTGATTAACCCCTAATCTACCCCCCCTACACCGCCGACACTATATTAAATGAATTAACCCTAACCCTAACACCCCCCTAACTTAAATATTATTTAAATTAATCTAAATAAATATTCCTATCATTAAATAAATTAATCCTATTTAAAACTAAATACTTAACTATAAAATAAACCCTAAGCTATCTACAATATAATTAATAATTACATTGTAGCTATTTTGGGGTTTATTTTTATTTTAAAGGTAACTTTGTATTTATTTTAACTAGGTACAATAGCTATTAAATAGTTAATAACTATTTAATAGCTACCTAGTTAAAATAATTACAAAATTACCTGTAAAATAAATCCTAACCTAAGTTACAAATACACCTAACACTACACTATCAATAAATTAAATAAATAAATTACCTACAATTATCTAAAATAAAATACAATTAAATAAACTAAACTATATTACAAAAAAACAAACACTAAATTTCAAAAAATAAAAAAATATTACAAGAAGTTTAATCTAATTACACCTAATCTAAGCCCTCTAATATCAAAAAGCCCCCCAAAATAATAGAATTCCCTACCCTAAACTAAATTACAAAAGTAATCAGCTCTTTTACCAGCCCTTAAAATGACCCATTGCCCCAAAGTAATCAGCTCTTTTACCTGTAAAAAAAAGCAATACAATACCCCCCCAACATTACAACCCACCACCCACACACCCCTACTCTAAAACCCACCCGATCCCCCCTTAAATAAACCTAACACTACCCCATTGAAGATCATCCTACTTTGAGCCGTGTTCACCCAGCCAGACAGCACTGGCCATCCGATGCGGCAGAAGAGGACATCCGGACCGGCAGAAGTCTTCATCCAATCGGGGCAGAGGAGGTCATCCACCCGGCAGAAATCTTCATCCAAGCAGCTTCTTCTATCTTCATCCTTGCGGTGATGAGCGGCTCCATCTTGAAGACCTCCGGCGCGGAACGTCCTCCTTGGCCGACAACTACCCGACGAATGACTGGTCCTTTAAATGACGTCATCCAAGATGGCGTCCCTCAAATTCAGATTGGCTGATAGGATTCTATCAGTCAATCGGAATTAAGGTAGGAAAAATCTGATTGGCTGATTTAATCAGCCAATCGGATTGAAGTTCAATCTGATTGGCTGATTGGATCAGCCAATAGAATTGGCCTCGGGAATGAAAGAAATGTATCAGGTAAACATAACATGTTTTTAGGGATCTCTCCATTCTGACGAGATGTCTTAAGTCATCTCACCAGAGTGGAGAGCTTTTGAATATCAGGCCGTATCTCCTCTTTCATTCTCTACCTACCTCATTCTTCTCTTGTTCACTTTGGGACAGTTATCTAAAGCTTTCAGAGCTTGGGAGTTATTGTAGGAAAACCCATCTGTACTATGAAGTCACCTTCATATTTCTTTAAAGGCAGTTTTCACCTTGAGAACATAATATCCCGCAAATAGGTGTTCCCTGCATTTAAGAAAGGGATGTACACATTACCACATGGTTTACAAAAAAAATTGTAATTTAAAAATTCATATAAAATTAATAAATTAAGTATTGAAATAAAAATAAATATGCAGTAAAAATTGTAAAACAAATTGTACAAAAATGTTTTGTTTAACATCATTAAACTTTGAAACTAAATTGTTCTGCAACTATTCGCCTAGATTATGAGTCTTGTGTTAGCCTTAAAAAGCAGCGTTGACAGGTCCCAAACCTGCTTTTTAATGCCCACTTGTATTACGTGTCTTGCAGGTACAGGTGTACTGCTCACTTTTTTTCCTCGACTCGAGCTTGCCGCAAATCCACTTACGGAAATTGTATATCCTATCTTTTCAATGGGACTTGCATAATGCCGGTATTACGAGTCTTGGAAAAAGTGAGCAGTACAGCCTCTCCTGTCAAGACTCCTCCCACATTTAAAAGTCAGTAGTTAAGAGTTTTATGGGCTAACGCCGTAACATAAAATTCTTAGCTAAAGTGCTAAAAAGTACACTAACACCCATAAACTACCTATTAACCCCTAAACCGAGCCTCCCCCCCCACATCGCAAACACTTAAATAAAATGTTTAACCCCTAATCTGCCGACCGTACATCGCCAACCGCCGCACACCCGCCTCACAAACACTACTTAAATTTTATTAACATCAGTAGAGAGAGAACAGCACTCCATGAGATAGAACAGAAGCTGGAATAACTCCCATGCATGTTCATTTTTATTGAATTCCTCAGGGTGCCAGTTCTTTTTGCACACTATGCCCCTTCACAGAGAAAAAATATCCTGAAGCATATCAGTCTGACCCTGCCCAATGACAGTCCAGCGCCGAAATACCAGGCAATTCTTCTCTGAACAAGGGAAGCAACAACCCCAGACGATCGTTTCGGCCTTCTATGGGCCTCGTCAGTGAGGTGCAGTTGTATCTCTCTAAGGGCAAGTGTGCATGGAGTCCACGTCTGGTTTCCCCATTACTCTTAGGGTGACCCAAGAGAAATTTGCATAAAAATCAGTAGAGAGAGAACAGCACTCCATGAGATAGAACAGAAGCTGGAATAACTCCCATGCATGTTCATTTTTATTGAATTCCTCAGGGTGCCAGTTCTTTTTGCACACTATGCCCCTTCACAGAGAAAAAATATCCTGAAGCATATCAGTCTGACCCTGCCCAATGACAGTCCAGCGCCGAAATACCAGGCAATTCTTCTCTGAACAAGGGAAGCAACAACCCCAGACGATCGTTTCGGCCTTCTATGGGCCTCGTCAGTGAGGTGCAGTTGTATCTCTCTAAGGGCAAGTGTGCATGGAGTCCACGTCTGGTTTCCCCATTACTCTTAGGGTGACCCAAGAGAAATTTGCATAAAAATCAGTAGAGAGAGAACAGCACTCCATGAGATAGAACAGAAGCTGGAATAACTCCCATGCATGTTCATTTTTATTGAATTCCTCAGGGTGCCAGTTCTTTTTGCACACTATGCCCCTTCACAGAGAAAAAATATCCTGAAGCATATCAGTCTGACCCTGCCCAATGACAGTCCAGCGCCGAAATACCAGGCAATTCTTCTCTGAACAAGGGAAGCAACAACCCCAGACGATCGTTTCGGCCTTCTATGGGCCTCGTCAGTGAGGTGCAGTTGTATCTCTCTAAGGGCAAGTGTGCATGGAGTCCACGTCTGGTTTCCCCATTACTCTTAGGGTGACCCAAGAGAAATTTGCATAAAAATCAGTAGAGAGAGAACAGCACTCCATGAGATAGAACAGAAGCTGGAATAACTCCCATGCATGTTCATTTTTATTGAATTCCTCAGGGTGCCAGTTCTTTTTGCACACTATGCCCCTTCACAGAGAAAAAATATCCTGAAGCATATCAGTCTGACCCTGCCCAATGACAGTCCAGCGCCGAAATACCAGGCAATTCTTCTCTGAACAAGGGAAGCAACAACCCCAGACGATCGTTTCGGCCTTCTATGGGCCTCGTCAGTGAGGTGCAGTTGTATCTCTCTAAGGGCAAGTGTGCATGGAGTCCACGTCTGGTTTCCCCATTACTCTTAGGGTGACCCAAGAGAAATTTGCATAAAAATCAGTAGAGAGAGAACAGCACTCCATGAGATAGAACAGAAGCTGGAATAACTCCCATGCATGTTCATTTTTATTGAATTCCTCAGGGTGCCAGTTCTTTTTGCACACTATGCCCCTTCACAGAGAAAAAATATCCTGAAGCATATCAGTCTGACCCTGCCCAATGACAGTCCAGCGCCGAAATACCAGGCAATTCTTCTCTGAACAAGGGAAGCAACAACCCCAGACGATCGTTTCGGCCTTCTATGGGCCTCGTCAGTGAGGTGCAGTTGTATCTCTCTAAGGGCAAGTGTGCATGGAGTCCACGTCTGGTTTCCCCATTACTCTTAGGGTGACCCAAGAGAAATTTGCATAAAAATCAGTAGAGAGAGAACAGCACTCCATGAGATAGAACAGAAGCTGGAATAACTCCCATGCATGTTCATTTTTATTGAATTCCTCAGGGTGCCAGTTCTTTTTGCACACTATGCCCCTTCACAGAGAAAAAATATCCTGAAGCATATCAGTCTGACCCTGCCCAATGACAGTCCAGCGCCGAAATACCAGGCAATTCTTCTCTGAACAAGGGAAGCAACAACCCCAGACGATCGTTTCGGCCTTCTATGGGCCTCGTCAGTGAGGTGCAGTTGTATCTCTCTAAGGGCAAGTGTGCATGGAGTCCACGTCTGGTTTCCCCATTACTCTTAGGGTGACCCAAGAGAAATTTGCATAAAAATCAGTAGAGAGAGAACAGCACTCCATGAGATAGAACAGAAGCTGGAATAACTCCCATGCATGTTCATTTTTATTGAATTCCTCAGGGTGCCAGTTCTTTTTGCACACTATGCCCCTTCACAGAGAAAAAATATCCTGAAGCATATCAGTCTGACCCTGCCCAATGACAGTCCAGCGCCGAAATACCAGGCAATTCTTCTCTGAACAAGGGAAGCAACAACCCCAGACGATCGTTTCGGCCTTCTATGGGCCTCGTCAGTGAGGTGCAGTTGTATCTCTCTAAGGGCAAGTGTGCATGGAGTCCACGTCTGGTTTCCCCATTACTCTTAGGGTGACCCAAGAGAAATTTGCATAAAAATCAGTAGAGAGAGAACAGCACTCCATGAGATAGAACAGAAGCTGGAATAACTCCCATGCATGTTCATTTTTATTGAATTCCTCAGGGTGCCAGTTCTTTTTGCACACTATGCCCCTTCACAGAGAAAAAAATATCCTGAAGCATATCAGTCTGACCCTGCCCAATGACAGTCCAGCGCCGAAATACCAGGCAATTCTTCTCTGAACAAGGGAAGCAACAACCCCAGACGATCGTTTCGGCCTTCTATGGGCCTCGTCAGTGAGGTGCAGTTGTATCTCTCTAAGGGCAAGTGTGCATGGAGTCCACGTCTGGTTTCCCCATTACTCTTAGGGTGACCCAAGAGAAATTTGCATAAAAATCAGTAGAGAGAGAACAGCACTCCATGAGATAGAACAGAAGCTGGAATAACTCCCATGCATGTTCATTTTTATTGAATTCCTCAGGGTGCCAGTTCTTTTTGCACACTATGCCCCTTCACAGAGAAAAAATATCCTGAAGCATATCAGTCTGACCCTGCCCAATGACAGTCCAGCGTCTGGGGTTGTTGCTTCCCTTGTTCAGAGAAGAATTGCCTGGTATTTCGGCGCTGGACTGTCATTGGGCAGGGTCAGACTGATATGCTTCAGAATATTTTTTCTCTGTGAAGGGGCATAGTGTGCAAAAAGAACTGGCACCCTGAGGAATTCAATAAAAATGAACATGCATGGAAGTTATTCCAGCTTCTGTTCTATCTCATGGAGTGCTGTTCTCTCTCTTCCGATTTTTATGCAAATTTCTCTTGGGTCACCCTAAGAGTAATGGGGAAACCAGACGTGGACTCCATGCACACTTGCCCTTAGAGAGATACAACTGCACCTCACTGACGAGGCCCATAGGAGGCCGAAACGATCGTCTGGGGTTGTTGCTTCCCTTGTTCAGAGAAGAATTGCCTGGTATTTCGGCGCTGGACTGTCATTGGGCAGGGTCAGACTGATATGCTTCAGAATATTTTTTCTCTGTGAAGGGGCATAGTGTGCAAAAAGAACTGGCACCCTGAGGAATTCAATAAAAATGAACATGCATGGAAGTTATTCCAGCTTCTGTTCTATCTCATGGAGTGCTGTTCTCTCTCTTCCGATTTTTATGCAAATTTCTCTTGGGTCACCCTAAGAGTAATGGGGAAACCAGACGTGGACTCCATGCACACTTGCCCTTAGAGAGATACAACTGCACCTCACTGACGAGGCCCATAGGAGGCCGAAACGATCGTCTGGGGTTGTTGCTTCCCTTGTTCAGAGAAGAATTGCCTGGTATTTCGGCGCTGGACTGTCATTGGGCAGGGTCAGACTGATATGCTTCAGAATATTTTTTCTCTGTGAAGGGGCATAGTGTGCAAAAAGAACTGGCACCCTGAGGAATTCAATAAAAATGAACATGCATGGAAGTTATTCCAGCTTCTGTTCTATCTCATGGAGTGCTGTTCTCTCTCTTCCGATTTAAATTTTATTAACCCCTAATCTGCCATCCCTAACATCGCTGACACCTACCTACAATTATTAACCCCTAATCTGCTGCCTCCAATGTCGCCGTGACTATAATAAAGTTATTAACCCCTAAATCTAAGTCTAACCCTAACCCTAACACCCCCTAACTTAAATATAATTTAAATACATCTAATTAAATATATTCCTATCATTAAATAAATTATTCCTTTTTTAAACTAAATACTTACCTATAAAATAAACCCTAAGCTAGCTACAATATAACTAATAGTTACATTGTAGCTAGCTTAGGGTTTATTTTTATTTTACAGGCAAGTTTGTATTTATTTTAACTAACAACAATAGTTATTAAATAATTAGTAACTATTTAATAACTTCCTAGTTAAAATAACTACCTGTAAAATAAAACCTAACTTAAGCTACAATTACACCTAACACTACACTATAATTAAATAAATTACCTAAATTAACTAAAATTAATTCAAATTAAATTAAATAAACTAAATTAATAAAAAAAACACTAAATTACAGAAAATAATAAAATAATTACAATTTGTTTAAACTAATTACACCTAATCTAATCCCCCTAATAAAATAAAAAAGTCTCCCAAAATAAAAAAAATCCCTACCCTACACTAAATTACAAATAGCCCTTAAAAGGGCTTTTTGTGGGGCATTGCCCCAAAGAAAATCAGCTCTTTTACCTGTAAAAGAAAATATAATATCCCCCAACATTACAACCCACCTCCAACACACCCAACCCTACTCTAAAACCCACCCAATCCCCCCTTAATAAAACCTAACACTACCCCCTTGAAGATCACCCTACCTTGAGACTTCTTCACCCAACCGGGCAGAAGTGGTCCTCCAGACAGTCCGAAGTCTTCATCCTATCCGGGCAGAAGAGGTCCTCCAGATGGCCAGAAGTCTTCATCCAGCGGCATCTTCTATCTTCATCCATCCGGAGCGGAGCGGGTCCATCTTCAAGACATCCGATGCGGAGCATCCTCTTCATTCGACAGTGACTGGAACAATAACGGGTCCTTTAAATGACATCATCCAAGATGGCATCCCTTCAATTCCGATTGGCTGATAGATTTCTATCAGCCAATCGGAATTAAGGTAGAAAAAATCCTATTGGCTGATCCACTTAGCCAATAGGATAGAGCTCACATTCTATTGGCTGTTCCAATCAGCCAATAGTATGCGAGCTCAATCTTATTGGCTATTCTAATCAGCCAATAGGATTAAACTTCAATCCTATTGGCTGATTGGATCAGCCAATAGGATTTGTTCTACTTTAATTCCGATTGTCTGATATAATTCTATCAGCCAATCGGAATTGAAGGGACGCCATCTTGGATTACATCATTTAAAGGACCCGTCATTGTTCCAGTCGCGGTTGAACGAAGAGGATGCTCCACGTCTGATGTCTTGAAGATGGACCCGCTCTGCGCCGGATGGATGAAGATAGAAGATGCCGCCTGGATGAAGACTTCTGGGCATCTGGAGGACCTCTTCTGCCCGGATAGGATGAAGATTTCGGACTGTCTGGAGGACCACTTGTGCCCGGTTGGGTGAAGACGTCTCAAGGTAGGGTGATCTTCAATGGGGTAGTGTTAGGTTTTATTAAGAAGGATTGAGCAGGTTTTAGAGTAGGGTTGGGTGTGTGGGTGGTGGGTTTTAATGTTGGGGGGTATTGTTTTTTTTTTACAGGTAAAAGAGCTGATTACTTTGGGGCAATGCCCCGCAAAAAGCCCTTTTAAGGGCTATTTGTAATTTAGTATAGTGTAGGGATTTTTTCTTATTTTGGTGGGCTTTTTTATTTTATTAGGGTGATTAGATTAGGTGTAATTAGTTTAAACAAATTGTAATTATTTTATTATTTTCTGTAATCTAGTGTTTTTTTTCCGTACTTTAGTTTATTTAATTTAATTGTAATTAATTTTAGTTAATTTAGGCAATTTATTTAATTATAGTGTAGTGTTAGGTGTAATTGTAGCTTAGGTTAGGTTTTATTTTGCAGGTATATTTGTATTTATTTTAACTAGAAAGTTATTAAATAGTTAATAACTATTTAATAACTATTGTACCTAGTTAAAATAAATACAAAGTTGCCTGTAAAATAAAAATAAATCCTAAACTAGCTACAATGTAACTATTAGTTATCTTAGGGTTTATTTTATAGGTAAGTATTTAGTTTAAAAAAGGAATAATTTATTTAATGATAGGAATATTTATTTAGATGTATTTATATTATATTTAAGTTAGGGGGGTGTTAGGGTTAGACTTAGATTTAGGGGTTAATAACTTTATTATAATGGCACCGACGTTGGGGGCGGCAGATTAGGGGTTAATAATTGTAGGTAGGTGGCGGCGACATTGGGTGCGGCAGATTAGGGGTTAATTAATATAATGTAGGATTCGGCGATGTTGGGGGCAGCAGATTAGGGGTTCATAAGTATAATGTAGGTGGCGGCGGTGTCCGGAGCGGCAGATTAGGGGTTAATAATATTAAGCAGGTGTCGGCGATGTCGGGGGCAGCGAATTAGGGGTTAATAAGTGTAAGATTAGGGGTGTTTAGACTCGGGGTTCATGTTAAGGTGTTAGGTGTAGACATAAATGTATTTTCCCCATAGGAATCAATGGGGCTGCGTTAGGAGCTGAACCCTGCTTTTTTGCAGGTGTTAGGTTTTATTCAGCCGGCTCTGCCCCATTGCTATGGGGAAATCGTGCTCGAGCACGTTTTGCCAGCTTACCACTACTGTAAGCAGCGCTGGTATTGAGGTGAGATGTGAAGCTAAATTGTGCTCTACTCTCATTTTTTTGCGGCTAACGCCGGATTTCTAAAGTCCTGTAATACCAGCATTGTCTGTGGTGAGCGGTGAGGAAAACTGTGCGTTAGCACCGCACACCATTACCGACAAAAACTTGTAATCTAGCCGATTAAATTTTATGGAAAAAATAAATAAAATTCATCTTAAATTTACAAAGGAAAAAACTAACTAAGGCGCACAAAAGAAATTTTAATAAAACTACATCGCACATGTGAAAAAAAATGTATAATATAAAATTCAAAGGATAATGTTTTACTTATTGTAAAATCGTTTTCCTAAACTCTGCTAATGGGCTGAACAGAAACGTTACATGGGTATAGCTGCCAGGTCTTTTGTATTCTCTAGATATTTTCTCCCTGCAGTTCTCGCTGTTTTGTTTCCCCACAAGCTGAAAGGTGTCAAGACTGTGTCAAAATGCATAAAACTTGTATTTCACTAATACAAAAACACATGCTTATGATTGTAAGGAACTATACAATAAAAACAGAGTAATATGATATGTATTGGCTGTATGATTTAGTTTTTAAAGTGTGCCCCTGCTGCCTTCTATCTTTGCACTCCCCAGCTCTCCCTCCATTACTGCGCTATCATCCTCACTCTTTCTTTATCCTTTGCCTCTCCCTTTCATCCTAACCCACCTTTTCTCTCTCTTCCTCTCTCAAACATTTTATGTTCCACGCAGGCAAATAGGGGTTTATCTCGGCCCTTTGCTCGCAATGGAAGTCACATGCATATTTTAAGTTGAGCGCAAATACGTTCGCTTGACCGCAATTGAATTTAATGCACATAAGGTTAGCGCGACTTCTGAACTCTCGTTAAAAATTATTGCATCAAAAAGTCATAAGGGCTCAAAGATATGAGGTTTTAGGTGTTAGAAAAAAAAAATGACTCCAAAGGGCTTTAACATAATGATAAATACTGTACATACACATGTCTAAATATGTATATATATATATATATATATATATATATATAAAAAAAATTCCAAGTAATAGATCCGCACTCGCTGGACTTTCAAAAAAACAATAGTTTATTGTGTACAGTGACGTTTCAGAGAGCCAACTGTCCCATTCATCAGACCAAAAAAGTTTTTTTGTCTGATGAAGGGGACAGTTGGCTCCCCGAAATGTCACTGTACACAATAAACTATTGTTGTTTGAAATTCCAGCAAGTGCGGATCTATTACTTGGAATTGGATATTGCTGTTCCTGACACACTGGCTCGTACAAATCCCTATGAACTTATATATAGATAGATAGATAGATAGATAGATAGATAGATAGATAGATAGATAGATAGATAGAGAGATGTATTTAAGAATAAATAGAACATAATCTGCTTTTGGATGAACATTGGAATGTGAAATATTCATATTTCATGTTGGATTAGCATATTTTGGTTAAAAGTGATCGGGTTTGCGTGTGAGTAGGATGTTAGTGTTGTTTCCACTTTTCACATTCAATTTAAGTCTTTAGGGGAATACGTTAGTCTGTTCCCTATATTCGTTTTTTCCACGTCTGTTTATCACTTGTGCAAAAACTTTTTACTTTCAGCTTGTAATATGTGTGCTACAAAAAGTGCGGTTAACACGCAAACATAAGCGCTAATTTGTGCTCCACTTGTAACCTAGCCCTAAGAGTTTGCAGTGTTCTTTAACTGAAGAAAGAGATATTTGACCAATATGAAAGGAAAACATGGCTCCTAAATGGTTCATTGGTTTTGAATGGAGGGTTTCCAAGTGAATAGCAATTTAATTCATTTTTATATAATGTTATACTTAACAATAACACAATTGCTTTCATGTATGAACATTCTGATAAGTGTTTTATTTATGGATGTTTAAAGCAGTGATTTCAGCAATGTTTTAATTGTGTTTATTTTTTTAAATTGGAAATGATTATTGTAAAAAGCAGTGTGAATATCTATTTTAATATATCAATAAGATTATGTTGTTTTCTCTCACTCCAATCATTTGTTTGCGTTCTCACTCTTATGCACCTGTAGTTAGGTTATATAACTGGAAGTTGTTTGACTTTTGTGAATGATGGGATGTTGGCCTATATTCACCAATCATGCCAACATAAGATAGAATTAACATTTTTATTACAGGGTTATATGTCACATAAGGGTTCAATTTATTTTTAGTGCTGGAAAAACATTAGATAGTAAGAAATAAGAAATATTTTCTGTAAAACGTGTTACTGACACATAGAAGTCTTAAAATGTTCCAGTGATCTGGGGCAAGATAAAGTCACAAATGTTTTAAAATATTTTTATAAAATATAACTGTTGATTAGCAAGTTTATTGTATTGCTCGCTCCCAATGTTTGTGCTATAATATAAATATGATGTAAACCTGTTTGGGGTGTCTTTTACCAGGAATTTTACCAGGCTGAATACTGATAATAAATATACAAAATATATCGGCACCATTTGACTCCCAAAAGGAACTATAAGCAAAAGTGTCAGTTAATAATTTCTTCACTTGATGTATAAACACTAGTAATTCCAGTGTAAGTAAGCTGACTTAGTCCACTTCTTCACCACTCACCCCCACTTCAGGGTGTAAACGTCAGTGAAGCCGTACTCCAGAAATATGGCCTTACCTCTCACAGACTTCAGAGCTCACCAACACCACGGTAACTTCTTCCGCTGATGTGTTCCTTAATGCGGACCGCAGACCAAACTGCTCCGCTAAGCTTTGCTCCGTCTTCCAGCCTCGAGGGTTTTCGGCATCTGACGTCACTGTCTATCCCCGGTACTCCAATTCTCGCGAGAGGTGAGTGGACTATGCTTGCAGGAATAATCACCTGTAACTCTGTGCTGATCCTTTGTTTCAATAAACATGTAGCAAGAAAGAGATTCAAGGATGCACTGGTAGTCGGTAGAATATGCAGAAAGTTTATTTGAGGAAAACATTAAAAGTTCATCATTGAACAAAATTCATTCCCTAGACAAGTGAGAGGTGCTTGTTCCACCCCCAGGACTGCTTGCTGACGCGTTTCGGGTCCAAAGGCTACGATTACGGCCTTTGGAGCCGAAACACGCCAACAAGCAGTCCTTGGGGTGGAACAAGCAACTCTCACTTGTCTAGGGAATGAATTTTGTTCAATGATGAACTTTTAATGTTTTCTTCAAATAAACTTTCTGCATATTCTACCGACTACCAGTGCATCCTTGAATCTCTTTCTTGCTACATGAATACTGATAATGTTTCCCAAACCTGGATATCCAACAAAAATAAGCAGATAACTAACCTGCTTTTCATTTACTGAAATTGCCGAAACAACACTACAGTAAAACATACTGGTTGATGGGTGCGATGGGAGTTATAAAACAAATAATCAATTTTTTTTTGTGTGTGTGCCACTTTCTAGTCTCTCTGCCCCACTGCTTACAATTGTGCTTTCTAGCAAGCATTCAGTATGGAGAACATTAGTAATGTGATTAAACATGCGTTTGTGTCAGTCTGAAACGATCCATATTGTATTGAATATAAATTTCAGACAATGGGGCAGATTTATCAAATGTCTGACAGATATGGCCACTAGCAGGGGATTTCAATCAGCCCGATTGTATGCGATCGGGCAGATTGATGTCCGCAGCCTCAGAGGCGGCGGACCAGTTAAGGAGCAGTGGTCTTAAGACCGCTGCTCCTTAACTGCTGTTTCTGGCGAGCATGAAGGCTCGTGCGGAAAAAGGAGCCTCAGGGGCCATTTGGCCCTTGATAAATCGGCCGCATAATGACTTTCTGAGGTATGAAAAATAGCAAGCCAGGCATATGCAATGGTGCTGGCGAAGTATTGCGTTTGTGAAAATATACAATGCTATTTCTGCTGTTCACTGTGATTTTTAAAAGCGCGCTTTCATATTGTACACAAATCTCACACTGATTTGCCTCCACACTTGATGTGTGAATAGGCCTGTAGGCTGTTTCAAGGAAATATTGTTTTAGGATCCTTAACAAATATATGAAGGGTAGAGCATTGTAGTTGAACTTCTAAAGTATATTTGGAACTCTGCAGTGATGTGTTACTTGAGAGCTTACATACATATAATCTGTGTGTTTAATAAGTTGAGGGGGGTCAGTATTCTGCAAAGAAAATGCTGCAAGAAATTAAAAAAAATTGAAAGGCTTAAAAAATATTAGAGAGGAATATCTACACAAGTTTAGTTATATAAGTAGGAGATTTGATAGCTAGGAGTTCCATAAAAGGTGTCTACATCGAAGAGAGTGGTAGATATGTTGAAAATAAGGTCAAATGGCTGCAATTATGGAGTCCTTTGAAATTTATAGCTAAGAAGAGCAAGTTATTTTTGCTTATAAAGCGGTTATTGAGGATCCTAACGCTTATTATATTAACAATGGTCCCAATTAGGACAGGCACAAATATAGCCCTGACTCACCTTCTGAAAAACACGGTTGCTAGTTCTAGAAATGATAGTTAAAATGTTAGGGCATTTACTGGAATAAAAATATATCTTTTGTTTATCCTTGACTACAATTAGAAAACTGTAGGTGCCTTTTTATTGAAATCTGTGGCATTAAATGTTTCTCTTCTGGACATATAAATGTGATTACACTAACAGAATTCCTGTCAGAATCAATACAGCATAAAGTGTCCCGGGGAAAATTCCCTGATTCAAATTTACTGTTGAATACAATGGTATTTCTATCACACAATATAAAATATAAACCTAAAATGTTGCTAAGGAAGACAATAAGTAACTTAAGACAGTAAGTTGTTTATATTTTAAATTTCAATTTTTAGCACCCTACCACTTATCGATATCCTTCCTCTACTTATGACTGAAACATACATTTTTATGTTTCAGTGTTTCACAAATTTAATATGGATATTAATTAAGGTTTAAAGAGCAGTGAATTGAGAAACTGTGTTCAAGTAAAAGTATATAACTGCCTTTGTGATAATAGATTAGTAAAGCCAAAAGGAGTTAATTTCTAGCCTATAAAGGATGATTAGGTTGTTCTGTATAACATTTTTCTAGCTACACCTCCATTCAAAATGGTATAATTCCATATATTTAAACAATACAGATTTTTTAATGGCTTAAAGTTAATGTGTAAAAGGTAAGAAGTCTTCTTCCATTATATGTAAAGGGTATAGAAACTTGCATTAGCCTTCTAGGTTATTTTCCTGGGCTGTGTATAAGTAGTAGTTTTCTTTGCATAAATGTTTTGTAGATGATCCATTTATATAGCCCATACAGTTTTTTTTTGTTTTTTTTAATGTATAGTTTTGCCTATTTTTAAATAACATTGCTCTGATTTTCAGACTCTTAACCAAGCCCCAAAGTTTTAGGAGAATACCGACATATTACTCCAGCTTACTTCTGTTTGTGTTAAGGGTCTTTTCATATGCAAAGGAAGGGGGAGGGGGAGTGTCTAATATCTCCCACTTGAAGTGTGTGTTCCAGTAACCTTTTAAACAGAGCTAAACTGGAAGCTTCTAAGTAGGTTTTTAAATGATTTTATACTGGATCAGTATCTGTTTATCTTGTTATTTGTAGTAGTGTCTATTACATGCAGTTATATGAAAATTGGTGTATACTGTCACTTTAAAAGTATATGAAAATGATGAATACAACTTTCCCCTGGAAAAAATCTTAATGCATCACTATGTTTAATAGTACATAAATATTTTCACATTGAAGTCCAAACTTGTTAATCAGATTTCAAAGTGCTTGTTCCTACATTATTAAACTTGTAATCTAGGACAAACATTTGTGACTGTGAGTTTAGTAATGTAGGTGCAAGCAATTTAAAAAATACTCTCACTGATGTCAATGGCTGGATTTAGTGCACATGGGTGCATGTCCCCTATATAAAACTTGTTCACAAAGGCGCAATCTCGTTTATGAACATACAAAGCAGCAAGGCAGCAGGGTCACAATATATCATTTAAAAAATGTTAAAATCCAGTAAAAAACATAATTTATGTAAGAACTTACCTGATAAATTCATTTCTTTCATATTAGCAAGAGTCCATGAGCTAGTGACGTATGGGATATACATTCCTACCAGGAGGGGCAAAGTTTCCCAAACCTCAAAATGCCTATAAATACACCCCTCACCACACCCACAAATCAGTTTAACGAATAGCCAAGAAGTGGGGTGATAAGAAAAAAGTGCGAAAGCATAAAAAACAAGGAATTGGAATAATTGTGCTTTATACAAAAAAATCATAACCACCACAAAAAAGGGTGGGCCTCATGGACTCTTGCTAATATGAAAGAAATGAATTTATCAGGTAAGTTCTTACATAAATTATGTTTTCTTTCATGTAATTAGCAAGAGTCCATGAGCTAGTGACGTATGGGATAATGACTACCCAAGATGTGGATCTTCCACGCAAGAGTCACTAGAGAGGGAGGGATAAAATAAAAACAGCCAATTTGCTGAAAAATAATCCACACCCAAAATAAAGTTTAAATCTTATAATGAAGAAAACTGAAATTATAAGCAGAAGAATCAAACTGAAACAGCTGCCTGAAGTATTTTTCTACCAAAAACTGCTTCAGAAGAAGAATACACATCAAAATGGTAGAATTTAGTAAAAGTATGCAAAGAAGACCAAGTTGCTGCTTTGCAAATCTGATCAATTGAAGCTTCATTCCTAAACACCCAGGAAGTAGAAACTGACCTAGTAGAATGAGCTGTAATCCTTTGAGGCAGAGATTTACCCGACTCGACATAAGCATGATGAATTAAAGATTTCAACCAAGATGCCAAAGAAATGGCAGAGGCCTTCTGACCTTTCCTAGAACCGGAAAAGATAACAAATAGACTAGAAGTCTTTCGGAAATTCTTAGTAGCTTCAACATAATATTTCAAAGCTCTAACTACATCCAAAGAATGCAATGATCTCTCCTTATAATTCTTAGGATTAGGACATAATGAAGGAACCACAATTTCTCTACTAATGTTGTTAGAATTCACAACCTTAGATAAAAATTTAAAAGAATTCGCAACACCACCTTATCCTGATGGAAAATCAGAAAAGGAGATTCACAAGAAAGAGCAGATAATTCAGAAACTCTTCTAGCAGAAGAGATGGCCAAAAGAAAACGAAACTTTCCAAGAAAGTAATTTAATGTCCATTGAATGCATAGGTTCAAACGGAAGAGCTTGAAGAGCCCCCAGAACCAAATTCAAACTCCAAGGAGGAGAAATTGACTTAATAACAATAGTGACGCCCATATTTTTTAGCGCCAAAAAAGACGCCCACATTATTTGGAGCCTAAATGCTTTTGGCGCCAAAAATGACGCCACATCCGGAATGCCGACACTTTTGGCGCAAAAAACGTCAAAAAAATGACGCAACTTCCGGCGACACGTATGACGGCGGAAACAGAAAAAAAAATTTGCGCCAAAAAAGTCCGCGCCAAGAATGACGCAATAAAATGAAGCATTTTCAGCCCCCGCGAGCCTAATAGCCCACAGGGAACAAGTCAAATTTTAAGGTAAGAAAAAAATTGATTAATTCATATGCATTATCCCAAATATGAAACTGACTGTCTGAAATAAGGAATGTTGAACATCCTGAGTCAAGGCAAATAAATGTTTGAACACATATATTTAGAACTTTATATAAAAGTGCCCAACCATAGCTTAGAGTGTCACAGAAAATAAGACTTACTTACCCCAGGACACTCATCTACAAGTAGTAGAAAGCCAAACCAGTACTGAAACGAGAATCAGTAGAGGTAATGGTATATATAAGAGTATATCGTCGATCTGAAAAGGGAGGTAAGAGATGAATCTCTACGACCGATAACAGAGAACCTATGAAATAGACCCCGTAGAAGGAGATCATTGAATTCAAATAGGCAATACTCTCCTCACATCCCTCTGACATTCACTGCACGCTGAGAGGAAAACCGGGCTCCAACCTGCTGCGGAGCGCATATCAACGTAGAATCTAGCACAAACTTACTTCACCACCTCCATAGGAGGCAAAGTTTGTAAAACTGATTTGTGGGTGTGGTGAGGGGTGCATTTATAGGTATTTTGAGGTTTGGGAAACTTTGCCCCTCCTGGTAGGAATGTATATCCCATACGTCACTAGCTCATGGACTCTTGCTAATTACATGAAAGAAAAATATATATATTTAAGTGATTTGCATAGAAACTTGTAGTCTACAAAAATACTTGTGAAAGTTTCAAAGCAACCATATAGCAATAGTAAAAGAGTGCATAATCTTCCCATCATAACAACATAAAATTTGTATTTAGATGGGTCAACAGTGGAGCTGATGGAAATGGATTGCAATAGTTAAATATGAAAGTGGCGACCAAGCAATCTTCTTTAAAACACAATTTAATTAATGTCAGTACTGTTAGTGAGAATCACAACAGTGTGAGTTAGACATTCAATCAAATATTAAAAATGAAAAGTAAAAGCACCCCATTTGTATATGTTATTGTCCTGAAGGGACTATAGAAAATGTCTATCATGCCGAGATACGTTGGCATTAATATGTATACTGTCTTGTGATGACAATAGTTTCATGTCACACATGCAAATTTGAATTATAGAGCTTTCCTATAACCTTAAAAGGTGTGAATAGGCTATTATATGTGTCAGTTTTGGGAGACCTCACAGGTGCTATTTTAAAAACTGTTACTTTTCAGGAGATTTTTATTTAAAACTGCGGCAGGTTTTTTAACTAACACAGCAATATAGCATTGTGACTTCTCAAGAAACACGGCTCTGAATTTGGTCAGAAAGAAAAAGTGTTTATGGGAGCAAATCACCAATAGATTATGATCAACCCCTATATTATTCAATATATTATCCATTATTTTGTCCTAACTAATATTTAATTTAACCTTTGTGTACATATCTCTACTTATATTGTTAACTGGTCCTCGGTCATGACATGGTTTATGTTCGGGTCCAAAATTATAAGTGCCTATGTAAGGGATTTCTGCCAGACATACATCCTGCCTAATAATGGGAGATGCAAAGGATAAGTAACTGGTACCTTTGTAGCCATGTGATATCTGAGATTAAATAGTCTTTTGTCACATACAGGGTATGTGGTAATAAATTTTAACATTATGGGCTAGATTACAAGTTGAGCCCTATCGTTTGTGCACAAGGGGTATTGGGATCTCAAAGCCGTTTGCACGCAAATTAAATGCAAAGTCTAGAGCACACTAGCGATTTATGCTATAATGATTACCGTTACCTCAGAGATCTGGTTAAGTGTGATGCAAGTCAAAAAACAATTTCAAATTACAGTCAGACTCATAATAACACCATCTAATAAAAATGATTAAAAAGATACTTGTAATAAAAAGTTATAAGGGCCCAAATATATGAGGTGTTTGAAAAAAGGGACTAATTAGGGCTTTAACATAGAGATACATACATATACATGTATTTACAGACACATATGCACATATAAACACATAAATACATATTTATACATATGTAGACACACACATATATATATATATATATATATATATAAATATATGTGTATGTGTGCATTGCAACCCTTTACAGTCAAGTAGATGACACATGAAAGATCATATTTATGCAATATTCATATGTAATAAATTAAATATGTATATATATATATATATATATATATATATATATTTGTGCAAACATTCATCACATATATATTTAAATATCTGTTTAAGGATAAATAAAACATATTGTGCTATGTGCAGAACATTGGATTATGAAATATGCAATAATTATTGTCTTATGTTGCGCTTTTAAATAACCATGATCACATTTGCGAGACTTGTGGGCGTTAGGTTAGGTTTTTTCAACTTTTTTTGGCTGCATTGAAGTCTGTTGTTTGGCTTTAGTAGATATTATTAGATAATTTGAGATAGATACGAGCAGGTTAAGACTTGTGAAGACTGCTGTGTGTCATGGATGGATTGGAAATAAAAAGCAGCCCAGGAAAAAATTGAAGACCAGCCCTCTGTTCCATTGAGTCCATAGAATGCACAAACCTTATTTTTCTCATTACTGAGATACTCATTCCCCCCCAAATTTAATTTTTCAGAATTAAATTATATTAGTTTGTAATAAAAAAAATGCCAGATTATTGTTATATAGGTACCCTACAACCCAATTTTATCCAGGACACCCTCAGTGTGAAAATAATTATCAATTATGTTATCTAGAGAAGACACTCAACATGGTATGTCACTTTGTCTCACTTTGTGACTTGACTAGATAATAGAAACCATTAAAAGGGGACTACTAAAAATGGTCCATTGTCAAGGAAATAAAACTTACAAGGAAATGTTTTGTGACCTTAATACTTATAGATCACTTGACCAGTATGAGGACCTCCTTAAGTTGTAGCTGACCAGCCCTCCTGGTATCCTGGTAGGCCAATGTGGCCTTGCTGTGTGCTCTTTCAGTTTTATGGACTTGGAAGTCCACAATTTTCAAACTTCAACTAAAGAAAAAAGAGTCAAGATAAAAAATGAAAGTTTACAGCAAAGTTATATTTATATGCATAATTAAGCATTTTATATCATAACCTCAACATGTTTAATGTCCCTTGAATATTTCTATAAGTCCAAACTTTGCTATTTTGTTTAAAAAAAAAAATCCTGTAATAAACTTCTAAAGTAATTATATCATCATACCTCCTGCAGCATTAGATTGATTGCCACTATAAGGTATGACTACACTTAATTTAAACACTGCTCCACAATGTAAGTACATTAAGTAGTACAAATGCGCTACTTAACTTAGCACAATCTTACCTTATGTACTGAAAAACTTGACCACCGATAGGAAACTGTGCTGGAGAAACTAAAAGCTCCATTGTGACCATATCATAGTGCATACAGGTGATGATGTTACTGGCTTAAACTTTTTCGTATATTTACCCTGGAACTATAATGATCATTGCATTGCTACCCAGCTGGCTTTTACCGGGTATGGACACTATCAGGTAGATTATGAGTTGTGCTTTCGTGTTTTAAAGCTGAAAAATTATAATTTCAGTGTTAAAACAGCAATGCAGCCATTACAAGTCTTGTCGGTATAGCTGTACCGCAAGCCTTTTAGCCTGTAACGCAGCATCAGTCCTGCACTCGTAAAAAGGACGTTTTTTCATGGGACTTCCATAGCGCAGCCACTACTAGTTTTGCGGTGAGGCTAAAAAGCTTGCGTTCCAGCCTATACCGACAAGATCCTTTACGCCATCTGAGAGCAGTAGTTATGAGTTTTACGCAACAAAACTGTTACATAAAACTTATAACTAAAGTGTTACAAAGTACACTAAACACCCATAAACTACCTATTAACCCCTAAACCAAGACATTGCAAATACTATATTAAAGTTTTTAACCTCTAATCTGCAACTCCCTACATCACCGCGACAAATAAAATGTATTAACCCCTATTCCGCTGCTCCCCGACATTGCTGCCACTATTCTAAAGTTATTAACCCCTATTCCCCCACACCCCAACATTGCCCACACTATAATAACTATATTAAACCCTATTCTGTCGCTCCCCAAAACCGCTGCCACTATAATAAACCTATTAACCCCTAAACCGCAAGCCCCCACAACGAAATATACTAAATTAAACTATTAACCCCTAAACCGGAAGCCCCCCACAACGAAATATACTAAATTAAACTATTAACCCCTAAACCATCTTCATCCATCACGGGACTGGCATCTTCTTCGTCTCTGCGGAGGCAGAGCAGTTGATGAACGGAGGCGGAGGTCCAGGAGGAGGTCCAAGGCGGAGGTCCAGGTGAAGGTCCAATGTGGAGGTCCATCAAATTGACTTGGAGGTCCTCTTCATGCAATCGTCCACCGCACATTGAGGATTGAAATGCAAGGTATTAAAACAATTATTTTTTCTTCTTCTCTTCCTACCCACTGCCATTATATTAATATTGAGCTCTTTCACTGTAATAAGGTCATTTATTGCTTAACCAATTTGTAGGTAAAAATTCTGCCAGGACTAAACGGTATAGCAAATATAAATGGTTCTTCGAATTGCCGCTGGGCGGAAAGGGGCCAAGAACAAATAAACTTTTTCCATTTATAGAAAATTGTTCTATTTTGTTTTTCGGATCTTATTTTCAGATCCTGGCGCTCTATAATCATCTTTAATTTGGTTTTGTGCGGCTAAAATAGCCATATTTATAAGAAGTCTATCTACCTTAGACTTTTCCTGTTCTAAGAGAAATATTTGTACAGGCTCTTACACAGTTTCTACTGTGAGAAATTTGTTGAGCCAGAACTGGATCTTCGTCCAGTATTGTCGTATTTTAGGGCAATCCCATAGACAATGTAATAGATTCGCCCTCATTTTATTACATTTGTAGCAATTACCTTGTTGTGAGGGAGCCCACATACTTATTCTCTCCGGTGTCAGATAAAAATTATTGATTAGTTTTAATTTTGATTCTCTCCAACTAATCAGATTAGTTGCTTCCTCAACCTTTTTTATACTCTGTGTAATATTCTCAGATTGTAAGGGATTGAAATATTTAAAAAACTGGTCCCTGACCTTGCTAATATGGTTTTGTCCGGTGATTCTTAACAAGGTCTGGTACCAAAATGCAATTGAACGGAACCCTGCCTTATAGAGTTTAGCCCTGAATCTATCGGTTTTTGCCCCCATTCATATCCAAACTTAAGCAATTGTGTTTCTATGTAATGCAGTGTTTGTAGGTACGCATAGAAGTTTTTCCTGGGTAGGTCAAACTCGGCAACCAGGTTCTCAAAGAAGCAGATTGTCGCATTATCTCCAGATCTGAGCTGCATGAATTCCCTTAACCCTTTTGCTTTCCAATCCAGAATGACTTTATTATGCATTCTTTTTGTTTTTAGTGTAAGGCATTTTAGGTTTTATTTTTGTTTCACAGGTAAGTTTGTATTTATTTTAACTATGTAGTTAGTAAATATTTAATAAGTATTTACTAATTAGTCAACCAAGTTAAAATGACTACAAACTTACCTGTGAAATAAAAGTAAAACCTAAGCTAGCTACAATATAACTATTAGTTATATTGTAGCTAGCTTAGGTTTTATTGCACAGGTAAGTATGTATTTAGTTTTAAAAAGGTATTATTTAGTTAATAATTGTAACTTTAGCTCTATTTTAATTATGTTAAAGCAAGGGGGTGTTAGGATTAGGGTTAGGGTTACGGTTAGGTTTAGGGTTAGGTTTAGGGGTTAATTTAGGTTGTTGCGATGTGGGGGACTGGCAGTTTAGGGGTTAATAGCTTTATTTAGGGGCGGCGATGTCGGGGAGCAGTGGAATAGGGCTTAATAGATTTATTATAGTGTGGGCAATGTTGGGGTGCAGGGGAATAGGGGTTAAAAACTTTAGTATAGTGGCGGCGATATCGGGAGCGGCAGATAAGGGGTTAAAATATTTATTTAGGTGGCAGCGATATCAGGAGAGGCAGATTATAGGTTAATAACTTTATGTAGGTGTCAGTGATGTCGGGGCGGCAGATAAGGGGTGTTTAGACGTGGGGTTTATGTTAGAGTGTTAGGTTTAAACGTTACTTTTTTTCCCATAGACATCAATGGGGCTGCGTTACGGAGCTTTTCATTCCGCGAAGCAGGTGTTATTTTTTTTCTAACTCGCTCTCCCCATTGATGTATATGGGGAAAGCGTGCACGAGCACATAAAAACAGTGCTTGGTTTTTGTACGGTATGGAGCTCAACGCAATCATATTGCATGCACAAGCCAGCTGTTTCAAAACTTGTAATAACTGTGCTATGGAGGGTGAAATAATGCAGTTTTTGTTGCGTTCGTTAAAAACCCTCTAACGCGCATAACTCATAATCTACCTGTATGTTTCTACAGCTAAGGTCAATTTAGATGTAGATAATAAAGAGTAACTCTTAAAATAAAATCTATTGTGTGAGAAAATCTAAGATAAATTATTATTTAACGGAATCCTATTAGATTATGGCTAGATTACGAGTTTTGCGTTAGAGGCTGTATGGTGCTAACGAGCAGTTTTCCCTCACCCCTCACTTACATGCAGCGCTGGTATTACGAGTTTTCAGAAACCCGTCATTAAAAGACAAGAAGTGAGCGTTGAGCAAAATTTTGCTCCTTACCGCACTCCAATACCAGCGCTGCTTAAGTCAGTGGTGAGCTGGTGTAACGTGCTCGTGCACGATTTCCCCATAGGAATCAACGGGGAGAGCCGGCTGAAAAGTCTAACACCTGCAAAAAAGCAGCGTAAAGCTCCCTAACGCAGCCCCATTGATTCCTATGGGGAAATACAATTTATGTTTACACCTAATAACCTAACATGAACCCCGAGTCTAAACACCCCTAATCTTACACTTATTAACCCCTAATATTCCGCCCCAGACATCGCTGACACCTACATTATATTATTAACCCCTAATCTGCCGCTTCGGGCATCGCCGCCACCTACATTGTAGTTATGAACCCCTAATCTGCTGCCCCCAACATCACCGACACCTACAAACTATGTATTAACCCCTAATCTGCCGCCCCCTATGTTGCCGCAACCTATCTACATTTCTTAACCCCTAATCTGCCGCCCTCAATGCCGCCGCCACTATATTAAAGTTATTAACCCCTAAACCTAACACCCACTAACTTAAATATAATTTAAATAAATCTAAATAAATATTCCTATCATTAACTAAATTATTCCTATTTAAAACTAAATACTTACCTATAAAATAAACCCTAAGCTAGCTACAATATAACTAATAGTTACATTGTATCTATCTTAGGGTTTATTTTTATTTTACAGGCAAGTTTGTATTTATTTTAACTAGGTAGAATCGTTACTATTACTATTTAAAAACTACCTAGCTAAAATAAAGACAAATGTACCTGTAATATAAAACCTAACCTAAGCTACACTAACACCTAACTCTACAATATAATTAAACAAATTAACTAAATTAAATACAATTACCTACATTAAAGGGACAGTCTACACCAGAATTTTTATTGTTTTAAAAGATAGATAATCCCTTTATTACCCATTTCCCAGTTTTGCATAACTAACACAGTTATAATAATATACTTTTAACTTCGGTGATTATCTTGTATCTAAGCCTCTGCAAACTGCCCCTTTTTTCAGTTCTTTTGACAGACTTGCAGTCTAGCCAATCAGTGCCTGCTCCCAGATAACTTCTCGTGCACGAGCACAATGTTATCTATATGAAATACGTGAACTAACACCCTCTAGTGGTGAAAAACTGTTAAAATGCAATCTGAAAGAGGTGGGCTTCAAGGTCTAAGAAATTAGCATATGAACCTCCTAGGTTAAGCTTTCAACTAAGAATACCAAGAGAACAAAGCAAAATTGGTGATAAAAGTAAATTGGAAACTTGTTTAGAATGACATGCTCTATCTGAATCATGAAAGTTTATTTTGGCCTAGACTGTCCCTTTAAATTAAATTAGCTAAAGTACAAAAACAAACAAACACTAAATTACAGAAAATAATAAACAAATTACAGATATTTAAACTAATTACACCTACTATTTGGATGGGCATTGCCCTTAAAATGGCAGTTAGCTCTTTTGCTGCCCAAACCTTAACCTAAAAATAAAACCCACCCAATACACCCTTAAAAAAACCTAACACTAACTCCCTGAAGATCTACTTACCAGGAGACAACTTCATCCAAGCCAGGCCGAAGTCCTCAACAAAACCGGGAGAAGTCTTCATCCAAACCGGGGGAAGTAGTCCTCCAGACGGGCAGAAGTCTTCATCCAGACAGCATCTTCTATCTTCATCCATCTGGCGCCGAGCGGGTCCATCTTCAAGACATTCGATGTGGAGCATCCTCTTCATCCGACGACTAAAGCTGAATGAAGGTACCTTTAAGGGACGTCATCGAAGATGGCGTCCCTTAGATTCCATTTGGCTGATAGAATTCTATTGGCTGATGCAATAGGATCAGCCAATCAGCCATACCCCTACTCTAACCCACCCAAACCCCCCTTAAATAAACCTAACACTACCCCCCTGAAGATCTCCCTACCTTGAGTCGTCTTCACCCAGCCGGGCCGAAGTCTTCATCCAATGGGACAGAAGATGACATCCAGACCGGCAGAAGTCTTCATCCTATCCGGGCAGAAGAGGACATACAATCAGCCAATCAGATTGAGCTCGCATTCTATTGGCTGATCTGAACAGCCAATAGAATGCGAGCTCAATCTGATTGGCTGATTGGATCAGCCAATCATATTGAACTTGAATCTGATTGGCTGATTTAATCAGCCAATCAGATTTTTCCTACCTTAATTCCGATTGGCTGATAGAATCCTACCAGCCAAACGGAATTCGAGGGACGCCATCTTGGATGACGTCATTTAAAGGAACCTTCATTTGGCGAGTAGGCGTCAGTTGAAGAGGATGGATCTGCGTCGGCTGGGAAGATGGCTCGGCTCCGGATGGATGAAGATAGTAGATGCCGCTTGGATGAAGATGTCTGCCGGTCCAGATGTCCTCTTCTGCCCGGATAGGATGAAGATTTCTGCCGGTCTGGATGTCCTCTTCTGCCCCATCGGATGAAGACTTCGGCCTGGCTGGGTGAAGACGACTCAAGGTAGGGAGATCTTCAGGGGGCTAGTGTTAGGTTTATTTAAGGGGGGTTTGGGTGGGTTAGAGTAGGGGTATGTGGGTGGTGGGTTTTAATGTTGGGGGGGTTGTATTTTTTTTTACAGGCAAAAGAGCTGATTACTTTGGGGCATGCCCCGCAAAAAGCCCTTTTAAGGGCTGGTCAAAGAGCTGATTACTTTGTAATGTAGAATAGGGTAGTGACTTTTATTATTTTTTTATTATTATTTTTATTAGGGGGCTTAGATTAGGTGTAATAAGTTTAAAATTCTTGGAATATTTTTTTATTTTCTGTAATTTAGTGTTTGTTTTTTTTTGTAATTTAGTTTAGTTTATTTAATTGTATTTAATTGTAGGTATTGGTAGCTAATTTATTTAATTAATTTAATGATAGTGTAGTGTTAGGTTTAATTGTAACTTAGGTTAGGATTTATTTTACAGGTAATTTTGTAATTATTTTAACTAGGTAGCTATTAAATAGTTAATAACTATTTAATAGCTACTGCACCTAGTTAAAATAAATACAAAGTTGCCTGTAAAATAAATATAAATGCTAAAATAGCTACAATATAATTATTCGTTATATTGTAGCTATATTAGGGTTTATTTTACAGGTAAGTATTTAGTTTTAATAAGGAATACTTTAGATAATAAGAGTCAATTTATTTAGTTATATTAAAATTATATTTAACTTAGGGGGGTGTTAGGGTTAGACTTAGCTTTAGGGGTTAATACATTTATTATAGTAGCGGCGGGCGAGGTCCGGTCGGCAGATTAGGGTTAATACTTGTAGTTAGGTGGCGGCGACATTGGGGGGGGGCAGATTAGGGGTTAATAAATATTATGTAAGTGTCGGCGATGTTGGGGGCAGCAGATTAGGGGTTCATAGGGATAATGTAGGAGGCGGTGGTGTCCGAAGCGGCAGATTAGGGGTTAATTGTGTAATGCAGGTGTCAGCGATAGCGGGGTCGGCAGATTAGGGATTAATAAGTGTAAGGTTAGGGGTGTTTAGACTCGGGGTTCATGTTAGGGTGTTAGGTGCAGACTTAGAAAGTGTTTCCCCATAGGAAACAATGGGGCTGCGTTGTGAGCTTAACGCTGCTTTTTTGCAGGTGTTAGGTTTTTTTTCAGCCCAAAATGCCCCATTGTTTCCTATGGGGGAATCGTGCATGAGCACGTTTTTCCAGCTTACCGCTATCGTAAGCAACGCTGGTATTGAGGGTTGAAGTGGCGGTAAATTCGGCTCAACGCTCCCTTTTTGGAGCCTAACGCAGCCCTTCAGACAACTCTAAATACCAGTGTTGTTTGGAAGCAGCGGTAGGAAAAAAAACTGCGTTAGCAACGCGGGTCTTTACAGACAAAACTCTAAATCTAGGCTTTAGTGTTTGTTTGTTTTTGTACTTTAGCTAATTTAATTTAATTTAGGTAATTGTATTTAATTTAGTTAATTTATTTAATTATATTGTAGTGTTAGGTGTTAGTGTAACTCAGGTTAGGTTTTATTTTACAGGCAAATTTGTCTTTATTTTAGCTAGGTAGTTATTAAATAGTTAATAACTATTTAATAACTATTCTACCTAGTTAAAATAAATACAAACTTGCCTGCAAAATAAAAATAAACTCTAAGAGAGATACAATGTAACTATTAGTTATATTGTAGCAATTTTAGGGATTATTTTATAGGTAAGTATTTAGTTTTAAATAGGAATAATGTAGTTAATGATAGTAATTTTATTTAGATTTATTTTAATTATATTTTAGTTAGGGGGTGTTAGGGTTAGGGTTCAACTTAGGTTTAGGGGTTAATAACTTTAATATAGTGGCGGCAACGTTGGGGGCGGCAGATTAGGGGTTAATAAATGTAGGTAGGTGGCGGCGATGTTAGGGACGGCAGATTAGGGGTTAATTATATTTAGCTAATGTTTACGAGGCGGGAGTGTGGCGGTTTAGGGCTTAATATGTTTATTATAGTGGCGGCGACGTTGGGGGCGGCAGATTAGGGGTTAAAAAGTGTAGGTAGGTTGCGGGGACATTGGGGGGTGGCAGATTAGGGGTTAATAAATATAATGTATGTGTCGGCGGCGATGTTGGGGGCAGCAGATTAGGGTTTCATAAATATAATGTAGGTGGCAGCGGTGTCCGGAGCGGCTGATTAGGGGTTAAAATTTTTATTATAGTGTTTGCGATGCGGGAGGGCCTCAGTTTAGGGGTTAATAGGTAGTTTATTGGTGTTAGTGTACTTTTTAGCACTTTAGTTATGAGTTTTATGTTACGGCGTTGTACCATAAAACTCTTGACTACTGACTTTTAAATGCATTAGGAGTCTTGACAGGGTAGTCTGTACCTCTCACTTTTTGGCCTCCCAGGACAGACTCGTAATATCAGCGCTATGGAAGTCCCATAGAAAAAAGACTTTACGAAGTTTACGTAAGTCGTTTTGCGGTAAGGCCAAAGAAGTGTGCGGTACACCTAAACCTTCAAGATTTTTAATAGCAATGGACAAATAAATGCACATTTATTACTATGCTTTATATAATAGTGACTGGGTTTAATAACAATCATTGACATGTTATTATTTCTTTAGTGCCACTACACATGTTCAGAATTGAAAGTTAATTTATAACTGGCCAAATGAAGCTATGTCACCTGACCTATTTGGCATATGATTGGTTAACTCCTGGACCATTGCAAGTTAATAACCAAGTTAATTTATAACTGGCCAAATGAAGCTATGTCACCTGACCTATTTGGCAATGGCATATGATTGGTTCACTCCTGGACCATTGCCCATGGATCCTAATGTTTTGTGACAACGTATGGACATGATATGCTACTTCGTATTATGTCAGCTCGCACATTGTTAAATATGCCCCCAAGAATTTCTTTGCAGAAACAGAATGATTATAAAGCCACCATACCTCTATAAAAAAGTATTTAAAATAAGCAATTTCAAACTTTTTATTACCTTCAAAAATGGCGCTCAGCTCTTGGTGCTGGCCACCACTTAATAAGCAGCTATTTGTTTCTTATAATGAGCTACAATCAGTTGTGCCAGTCAAAAGGCACCTTTTCACTCAGCAGAGTGCCCACGGCCTGAGATCATGCACTGTAGCTTCTCTTAGGCTCTGAGAATTCTTCTGAGGGGAAAGTTGCAGAGATTGGTAACCTTACAATTGGCAGGACCAATTGTTGCTCATTATAAAAAAAAAAAGCTTCTTGCAGGGGGCGGCCAGCACCAGGAACTGAGCTCACCTTTAGAAGGTAATAAAAACGTTATTGTTTAGGCATCTTTATTCTTATAATAATTGGGTTTCTGCAAAGCAATAATTAAGATGTACAGTGCCTTTAATTTTAGAGATATATGGATGCTGTGTTAGAGACACACATTCTAATACTGGAACTAAAGCATAAAGAATCTCTCATAAACTGTGCACAACCCTTAAAGAAGTGGGAACTATATAAATTGTTATAAGCACAATAAAGAAAGTAATTGTTTTTGTGCCGCTGCTGGTTATTAACACAATTATACTGACATTATTTAGGAAGATATTGAAACAGTCTTGCTTACGGTAAAACAAATGATCTGCTAAATCATGGCTAAGATATTTTACAATAAAGATTATTGTAAACAATGGACAAATAAATGCACATTAATTACTATGCTTTCTATAATAGTGACTGGGTTTAATAACAATCATTGACATGTTATTATTTCTTTAGTGCCACTACACATTTTCAGAATTTAAAGTTAATTTATAACTGGTCAAATGAAGCTATGTCACCTGACCTATTTGGCATATGATTGGTTCACTCCTGGACCATTGCCCATGGATCCTAATGTGTTGTAATTCTTCTTGCACTAACTAATTTATCCTCAAAGCATATTAGAATAGAACTCTTTCAATAGAAAGCAAAGAGCAGATCATATAAATTGGTAGCAGATTAAAGTCAGTCTGATTTATGGGTTAGGAATCCTACCTTTTAGAAATTAATGTTCAGGTAAACTTATAATTTAATTCAAGTATTTTAAGTGCTCTAAATCCTCATTTTGCTATTGTTCCCCTGGTCAGTACTTTTCATAAAGGACAATCTGACTATGACAAAATATAGGTTTAAAAGCCAAGGTTTAACAATCTGGTTAATCTGTTTCTAAAGACGCAAGACCTAACAAGATCAATCTATATCTATTAGAGTGGCTGCTTTCCCCACTCCTCATCCTATTCATATTTCTGCGCTTCTTAAAAAAAGGTCAGTGCAGGATACCTTACCTTGCCCTCTAGATGAGATTCTTCATTGGATCTTACCTAAATGGTTGCTCTTGCTCTGGGCAGGAACAATTATCAAAAAATTGAGGCTAAGAGCATGTGTACATAGTGGTTAAGATGGCAACAGGTACATGTTTCCAAATATTAAAAGAATTCAACTTCCTCAGTATTCTGTGATACATATTCATAATGTATATTTAATCATAATCTTCTTCTACAGAGATCAGAGGGTTATATCTTTTAAAAATTCTTACAATAATTTATTCAGTGACTTGGTGCCAGTAACTTTAAAGTGAAGGTTTCTGCCATTTTAGCAATTTGGGTAAGTATATGGGAACAAAAGCAAGTTGCTTTTCAATCCAATCATCAGCTCATATTCTGCCTCCCGGAACATCCATTGCTCCAATTTGGGACTTATCCTTGATTCTTAAAACCTTACTGGATAAAAATTAATTGCCACTTCATGAAAAATCTTTGTGGTTTACCACATTTAAGATCATATTTTTGTTTATTATTGCTCTTGCCAGAATATTTTTTACCCTGCTATCCCTCTCAATAGAACACATACGGCTAGATTACGAGTTTTGCATTATGAGGGGTGCGGTGGTAACTTGCACGTTATTGTCACTGCTCACTTACCTACAGCGCTAGTATTACAGGTTTTCCTAAACCCGGCGTTATTAGGCAAGAAGTGAGCGTAGAGCAAAATTGTGCTCCATACCGCACTCCAATACCAACGCTGCTCAAGTCAGCGGTGAGCTGGTTGTACGTGCTCGTGCACGCTTTCCCCATAGACATCAATTGGGAGAGCCGGCTGAGAAAAAGCCTAACACCTGCAAACACCATAACATGAACCCTGAGTCTAAACACCCCTAATCTTACACTTATTAATACCTAATCTGCCGCCCCCGACATCGCCGACACCTACATTATACTGATTAACCCCTAATCTGCCGCTCCGGACATCGCCGCCACTATAATAAACATATTAACCCCTAAACCACTGCACTCCCCCTACGCAAACACTAGTTAAATAGTATTAACTCCTAATCTGCTGCCCCCAATGTCGCTGCCACTATACTAAATTTATTAACCCCTAAATCTAAGTCTAACTCTAACACCCCCTAATTTAAATATAATTAAATTAAATCTAAATAAAACCTACAATTAATAACTAAATAATTCATATTTAAAACTAAATACTTACCCATAAAATACACCCTAAGCTAGCTACAATATAACTAAAAGTTACATTGTATCTAGCTTAGAGTTTATTTTTATTTTACAGGCAAGTTTGTATTTATTTTAACTAGGTAGAATAGTTACTAAATAGTTATTAACTATTTACTAACTACCTAGCTAAAATAAATACAAATATACCTATAAAATTAAACCTAACCTAAGTTACACTAACACCTAACACTAAACTACAATTAAATAAATTACCTAAATTAAATACAATTAAATAAATGAAATACAATTACCTAAATTAAAAAAAACAAACAAACACTAAACTACACAAAATAAAAAACACATTACAAGATATTTAAACTAATTACACCTAAAATAGCCCTATCAAAATAAAAAAGCCCCCCCCCAAATAAAAAAACCCTAGCCTAAACTAAACTACCAATAGCCCTTAAAAGGGCCTTTTGCGGGGCATTGCCCCAAAGAAATCAGCTCTTTTACCTGAAAAAAAATACAAACAACACCCCCAACAGTAAAACCCACCACCCACACAACCAACCCCCAAAATAAAACCCTAACTAAAAAAATCTAAGCTCCCCATTGCCCTGAAAAGGGCATTTAGTTATTTTGCAGCCCAAAGCCCTAACCTAAAAATAAAACCCACCCAATAAACCCTCAAAAAACCCTAAAACTAACCCCTGAAGATCCACTTACAGTTTTGAAGATCCGACATCCATCCTCAACAAAGCCGGGAGAAGTCCTCATCAAAGCGGAAGAAGTCCTCAACGAAGTCGGGAGAAGTCTTCATCCAAGCTGGGAGAAGTGGTCCTCCAGACGGGCAGAAGTCATCCAAGATAGAATTCTATCAGCCAATCGGAATTTAGGTTGAAAAAAATCCTATTGGCTTATGCAATCAGCCAAAAGGATTGAACAGGAACAGCCAATAGAATGCGAGCTCAATCCTATTGGCTGATTCAACCTTAATTCCGATTGGCTGATAGAATTCTATCAGCTAATAGGAATCTAAGGGACGCCATCTTGGATGACGTCCCTTAAAGAAACATTAATTCGGGAAGAAGACTTCATTGGAAGATGATGCTCTGTGCCTGATGTCTTGAAGATGGAGCCGCTCCGCACCGGATGGATGAAGAGAGAAGATGCCGTCTGGATGAAGACTTCTGCCCGTCTGGAGGACAACTTCTCCCGTCTTGGATGAAGACTTCTCCCGTCTTGGATGAAGACTTCTCCCGGCTTCGTTGAGGATGGATGTCGGATCTTCAAAACTGTAAGTGGATCTTCAGGGGTTAGTGTTAGGTTTTTTTAAGGGTTTATTGGGTGGGTTTTATTTTTAGGTTAGGGCTTTTGGCTGCAATAGAGCTAAATTCCCTTTTAAGGGCAATGCCCATCCAAATGCCCTTTTCAGGGCAATGGCAAGCTTAGTTTTTTTAGTTAGGGTTTTATTTGGGGGGTTGGTTGTGTGGGTGGTGGGTTTTACTGTTGGGGGGTTGTTGTTTTTTTTTTTGTTTAAAAGTTTTTATTGAGGGAATAGCATATACAAAGACAGCAAACCGCTTGCTCCAGCAAACTTATGACAATAGTAAACATACAAACAGTTAACATGGACATGTGAAATACATAAGAATATATAGGGGTAAGACCCTTAACCTGACTATTGAGTAGCATGTCCTAGGCGAAACAAAGTTCAGATGTTTAGGAACAAACCAGCAAGCGCCCTCTTTTTTCCCCCAGAGGCACCTGAGGCCACTTTTGGACCCCAATAGAATTACTTCACAAATCAGAGGGTTGTTAAATGATACAGGCCCTTTCGAGGCCTATACCTACTCGCTCCTTCATATGGCTGCTAGGACCCCGGAAGGGTCCGGGAAACTAGAAGTAAGATTAAAGGAGAAGGCAATCTGGGACAGAACAATATTGGAGATGTACACACAAGGTATTATATCTGAGAAATAGGGTTGCTTTAACTGGTACCTCAATATGGCTAGGTATTAAGAAGTAAAAGGATACGGTCAATCATAAGCAAATTCAATCATATGATACTGGGGCAGGAGCTAATATTTCACCCCCTAGGGGACCGTGTGCATCTAGGCACTAGCTGAGAAATTCAATACCACTTTTTCTTTTTATATACATCTCATCGGGGTCACAATTTGCAAAGAACATAGAAAACATTAAGGCTAGTTGCCCCGACCCCCATATCTTTAGAGCATCCTTCCAGCAAGTCAATCTCATACAGCAAGTATAAACCTAAGCCAATATCAATACAAAATTGCAAAGATAAACAGATTGCAGTTTTTGAAGTACATAACAATAATCAGAATACATCATCCAATAGTGAGATCCGGAGAGCCATTCATACATACATGCAGGAACATACCGTAACAGAAGCTCTACGGACAGGACAGAGACTACTAAACTCTGTCAAATAGTAAGTATGGAGGGTTGGCCAGTGATCCCCTACCATACAATTAAGGGGTGGGAGTAGAAGTGCAGAGGGAAAGTTACTCGTCTCCTACTGCATAGAGGGAGGAGGGGGGGGAGGGGGGGGCGGAGTAATGAGTGACAGCTAGCGGTATTGTGCTCACTAACTTCTGGCCTACGCCATGGACACTTCCATAATAGTTATAGAAAGCTATAGGTAAAGATGGACATAAATACATGTAGTCCAGTGAGATCTATATGGACATAAATATTCATAAGAATGGCTTCTGAGAAGCACTCAAGAAATTGTGTGCACAAGGTTTATATATATGAGGAGTGAATAGCTTTCTACAATGGGTGCATAGTTAGAGACAGGAACAAATAGTAGCACAACACAGTATATAGGTATCTAAGCGTTAACTAGTGTTATCTCTAAATCTTCATAATATCCACATTCAGGAGAATCAGCTATGTATACTGCACGCCCACTAGTATTATTATTCTACAATTTAGGTTTATTATTTTCAGGTTATTTGGGCTGGCTTTAGTAGGTAGGTGCTGTACTATGTGCAAACTTGGTTCGAGAGACCTGCTTTACATTAGATCCCATGGTTTCATACATGCAATGAATCCCCCATAAGCAAATTCCAGTACATTCCTCTCTGTAGACCTATTTCAGGGCTGCAAATAATATATATAAAAAGAAATAAAACATTGGAGTACTAAACCACATATAACAACCAGGAAGCAACGCGAATGACTCATCTCTATAGACATCTCTCCCCTACTGTGCACTTATATAGTGCTAAGAGCTAACGTAATAAAGTGAGACACTCAAGACATCATTTCACTAGCTATTGAGGGTGAATACAAATTTCAATACATATATGAGATAAGTAATCAATATATACAACATTCAGGTCATCCCTTTACATCCTAGGCTCACACACATGCTAATGAGAGTGGATACAATTTTCAACATCTATATGTGAGAGGCAGCTTATACACATAAAAGGAGACAACTTCATATGATAAAGGCACAATTAAAGGGAGGAACAATAAACTTAACTAGGAGCATTTTTTAATAGGCAAAGTACTTTTGTGAGCTTGAGCGTTTGATATCTACTGCTGCAGTACAGCTGTTCAATAAGAGAGATATGTTGGTCATAGATAGCAGAGACCCGACTCGCAGATCTCAACCTACACCCAACCTATGGAAACATAGGCAGTGTAAGATATATGTCTCTCTCCGGTCTGTGCCCGATGTGGGGAGGCACGTTGGGTGAAAGTTTATGGGGTCACCTAGACAGTTCAGATCGCCCCGGAGGAAAACAAAAGTAACCGCTGTATGCGGAGTGTTGATGGTTGAGGGAGCGCACTGCAAGACCTCTGCCGCTCCAACAAACATTCCAGATATGTCCGGGAACCACTCCTGGGGGCCCACCGCACTCCCCCAGGCCTCCGTCCAAGCATCGCTCCAGACACATTCCTCTTCTGAGCAGACCTGCAGGGTCACGTCAGTCTCACCGCCACACACCATATCGTCTTGTGGTCTAGTGGAGTTCACTGCCGCAGCTGGTCTGCTTCTCTCAGGGGCTAAGTCAGCGGGAACTTGCAACTCCCACAGCTGCTCACTAAGACGTTCGTCTCCCCGACTCATCTCATCATCCGCAGTCGGCAAACAGGTGAATGTGTGAGAGGCAGGTCCCGCAGCACACGATGCTGCAGCTACTGATGTCTTTCTAGACCTCAGATCATGTCTCAGTAGATTCACGGACATAATGATGTCGTCTATTCTCTGGCAGAATCCACTTTCCATTTCCGCCATATAGGTCCACAGCAGACTATATAGCTCCTCCATGTTAAAAGATTTATTGTACAGTGGGGCTCAGTTTCCACTTCTTGTAGACCGCAGGTCTCGGAATGCCTTGACACCAACTAGGCCCAAACTACTTTGGGGATCTCCACTCTCCTCTGCCCAAAGAGTAATACTCCAAATTCTCCAAACGGCTTCCCGGTCGGTTGTAGGACACCTCTAGAGTGCTCAGATCGTACTGAAATAAAATTAAAGCTCAGTAATTTTAGTAAAATACATTCTGTTTTGCTGAGCTGTGGTATACCACGTCTGCTCTGTTTGGGCGCTAGCTCCGCCCCCCTGGGGGGTTGTTTTTATTTATTTTTCAGGTGAAAGAGCTGATTTCTTTGGGGCAATGCCCCGCAAAAGGTCCTTTTAAGGGCTATTGGTAGTTTAATTTAGGCTAGGGTTTTTTTTATTTTGGGGGGGCTTTTTTATTTTGATAGGGCTATTAGATTAGGTATAATTAGTTTAAATATCTTGTAATTTGTTTTTATTTTGTGTAATTTAGTGTTTTTTTGTAATTTAGGTAATTGTATTTCATTTATTTAATTGTATTTAATTTAGATAATTTATTTAATTGTAGTATTTAATTGTAGTGTAGTGTTAGGTGTTAGTGTAACTTAGGTTAGGTTTTATTTTACAGGTAAATTTGTATTTATTTTAGCTAGGTAGTTCTACCTAGTTAAAATAAATACAAACTTGCCTGTAAAATAAAAATAAACCCTAAGCTAGATACAATGTAACTATTAGTTATATTGTAGCTATCTTAGGGTTTATTTTATAGGTAAGTATTTAGTTTTAAATAGGAATTATTTAGTTATTAATATTAGGTTTGATTTAGATTTAATTTAATTATATTTAAGTTAGGGGGTATTAGGGTTAGATTTAGGTTTAGGGGAATTCTATCTTGGATGACTTCTGCCCGTCTGGAGGACCACTTCTCCCAGCTTGGATGAAGACTTCTCCCGACTTCGTTGAGGACTTCTTCCGCTTTGATGAGGACTTCTCCCGTCTTTGTTGAGGATGGATGTCGGATCTTCAAAACTGTAAGTGGATCTTCAGGGGTTAGTGTTAGGGTTTTTTGAGGGTTTATTGGGTGGGTTTTATTTTTAGGTTAGGGCTTTGGGCTGCAATATAACTAAATGCCCTTTTCAGGGCAATGGGGAGCTTAGATTTTTTTAGTTAGGGTTTTATTTTGGGGGTTGGTTGTGTGGGTGGTGGGTTTTACTGTTGGGGGTGTTGTTTGTATTTTTTTTCAGGTAAAAGAGCTGATTTCTTTGGGGCAATGCCCCGCAAAAGGCCCTTTTAAGGGCTATTGGTAGTTTAGTTTAGGCTAGGGTTTTTTTATTTGGGGGTGGGGGGGCTTTTTTATTTTGATAGGGCTATTTTAGGTGTAATTAGTTTAAATATCTTGTAATGTGTTTTTTATTTTGTGTAGTTTAGTGTTTGTTTGTTTTTTTAATTTAGGTAATTGTATTTCATTTATTTAATTGTATTTAATTTAGGTAATTTATTTAATTGTAGTTTAGTGTTAGGTGTTAGTGTAACTTAGGTTAGGTTTAATTTTATAGGTATATTTGTATTTATTTTAGCTAGGTAGTTAGTAAATAGTTAATAACTATTTAGTAACTATTCTACCTAGTTAAAATAAATACAAACTTGCCTGTAAAATAAAAATAAACCCTAAGCTAGATACAATGTAACTATTGGTTATATTGTAGCTATCTTAGGGTTTATTTTATAGGTAAGTATTTAGTTTTAAATAGGAATTATTTAGTTATTAATATTAGGTTTGATTTAGATTTAATTATATTTAAGTTAGGGGGTATTAGGGTTAGATTTAGGTTTAGGGGTTAATAAATATAGTATAGTGGCGGCGACGTTGGGTGCGGCAGATTAGGGGTTACTAAATGTAGGTAGGTGGTGTCGATGTTAGGGACAGCAGATTAGGGGTTAATAATATTTAACTAGTGTTTGCGAGGTGGGAGTGCGGCGGTTTAGGGGTTAATATGTTTATCCTAGTGGCGGCAATGTCCGGAGCGGCAGATTAGGGGTTAAAGGGACAGTACACTGTAATATTGTTTCTATATTAATGTAATTTCAATGACTTGTTAAACCAGCTGCAGAGTATAAAATGTATGAGAAATTGCATTTTCATGCTTATTTGTGTATATGAAGTACCTGGTTTTGTGCTTTTAAACCACAGCCTATTACAATGGGTTGAGCTTCAGGTAATATCAGATCTCATCATGTTATCACTTTTATGTCCACACTCTTGCTTCCTTATCTTATATTTGTCTGGAAAACTAAAGCTCAATACTTAGAGAGAACAATGGAAAATTATCATTTTATTACTTAAAGTGACACTGTACCCAAAAATTTTATTTTGTGATTCAGATTGAGCATAACATTTTAAGAAACTTTCTAATTTACTCCTATTATCAAATTTTCTTCATTCTCTTGGCACCTTTATTTGAAATGCAAGAATGTAAGTTTAGATACCGGCCCATTTTTGGTGAACAACCTGGTTTGTCCTTGCTGATTGGTGGAAAAATTCATCCACCAATAAAAAAGTGCTGTCCAGAGTACTGAAAACAAAAAAAAAGCTTAGATGCCTTCTTTTTCAAATAATGATAGCAAGAGAATGAAGAAAAATTGATAATAGGAATAAATTAGAAAGTTGCTTAAAATTGCATGCTCTTTCTGAATTACAAAATAAAAAATTTGGGTTCAGTGTCCCTTTAACTATCCTGCACCACACTGTGAGTATCAATTATTTTGCTGGCTGTGTTTACTTAGACTATTCAATAGCTGATACTCCAGTATCAAATCTTTTAGTATAGGTTGGGAAACCACAAGCAAAATCAGCTATTTCAAAGGCCAAAATAGGGGTAAAGGAGCTACTTGTAAACAATTTAATACACTTCAGCAGGTAAAATAGATCACAGGGAACAATTTAAATGGGAGAAAATATTTGGGTGAACTGTCCCTTTAATAATTTTAGTTTATTTGCGATGCGGGAGGGCTTCGGTTTAGGGGATAATAGGTTGTTTATGGGTGTTAGTGTGCTTTTTAGCACTTTAGTTATGAGTTTTATGCTACAGCATTGTAGTGTAAAACTCATAACTACTGACTTTAGAATGCGTTACGAATCTTGCGGGATAGGCTGTACCGCTCACTTTTTGGCCTAAAAAAAAAAGCTTGTAATACCGGCGCTGTGGAAGTCCTATTGAAAAAAGACTATACGCAAATTGCGCAAGGTGATTTGCGGTAAGGCAAAAAAAGTGTGCGGGACAGCTGTACCTACCAGACTCGTAATAGCAGCAGTAGTAAAAAAGCAGCGTTATGAGGCTTAACGCTGCTTTTTTACTCATAACGCAAGACTCGTAATCTAGCCGATATTTATTATCCGGTACCCAACTTTTATTTAGTATTTATTTGTACTAAATTCTATAGAAATGTCTAAATCTTTGGTCATATCCCTGGATAATACTCATCAACTTCTCTTCCCTCTATTGACCTCGCATTCTATTGGCTGATTGGATCAGCCAATCGGATTGCACTTCAATCCGATTGGCTGATTACATCAGCCAATCAGATTTTTCCTATCTTAATTCGAGGGACGCCATCTTGGATGACGTCATTTAAAGGAACCTTCATTCAGTGTTAGGACATCGGAAGAAGAGTATGGCTCCGCATCGGCTGGATTCAAGATGGCTCTGCTCCGCTCCGGTTGATTGAAGATAGAAGATGCCACTTGGATGAAGACATCTGCCGCTTGGAGGACCTCTTCTGCCCGGATTCGATGAAGACTTCTGGATGGATCGGATGACCACTTGTGCCCGGCTGGGTGAAGACGGCTCAAGGTAGGGTGATCTTCAAGGGGGTAGTGTTAGGTTTTTTTAAGGGGGGATTGGGTGGGTTTTAGAGTAGGGGTGTGTGGGTGGTGGGTTTTAATGTTGGGGGGTTTGTATTTCTTTTTTTATACAGGTAAAAGAGCTGATTATTTTGGGGCAATGCCCCGCAAAAGGCCAATTTTTAATTGCTGGTAAAAGAGCTGATTACTTTGGGGCAATGCCCCGCAAAAAGCCCTTTTAACCCTTTGAGTGCTAATGACGGCTCTGAGCCATCACAGAGTTTCTCACTCTGGTGCTAATGACGGCTCAGAGCCGTCATGAGCACTCTCCCACCTTGAGGGACATCTGGGGGCTCCTTACAGGCATCGCGGGGGCTTCACGTGATGTGCGGTGACGTCACGCGCAATTACGTGATGACGTCACTGCGCAACTTTATTTATACTTAACAATGTTAAGTATAGGAGGAGGGGGCATGCTGCTTAGAAGCCTGTATCTCAGGCATCTAAGCAGCTACAGACCCCCAAGACCCATTGTTGGAAAGGTAATCGCCTAACCTTTCCAACAGTGTAAAAAAAGTTAAAAAAATGTTTTAAAAAAATTAAAAAATAATAATAAAAAAAAAAATAGCACCCAAGTGGGAAATGGCTTATCAGCCAAAGCGTTAAGGGCTATTTTTAATTTAGTTTAGGGTAGGGAATTGTATTATTTTTATTTTATTAGGGGACTTAGATTAGGTGTAATTAGTTTAAAATTCTTGTAATTTTTTTTATTTTCTGTTATTTTTTTATTTTTTTTTGTACTTTAGTTATTTTTAGTTAATTTTATTTAATGTTAGGTAATTCGAGTTAATTGATTTAATTTATTTAATGATAGTGTAGTGTTAGGTGTAATTGTAACTTAGGTTAGGATTTATTTTACAGGTAATTTTGTAGTTATTTTAGCTAGGTAGCTATTACATAGTTAATAACTATTTAATAGCTATTATACCTAGTTAAAATAATTACAAAGTTGCCTGTAAAATAAAAATAAACCCTAAAATAGCTACAATATAATTATTAATTATATTGTAGCTATCTTAGGGTTTATTTTATAGGTAAGTATTTAGTTTTAAATAGGATTAATTTATTTAATTATAGGAATATTTATTTAGATTAATTTAAATAATATTTAAGTTAGGGGGGTGTTAGGGTTAGACTTAGGTTTAGGGGTTAATTCATTTAATATAGTGGCGGCGGTGTAGGGGGGGTAGGATAGGGGTTAATAAATTTAATGTAGGTGGCGGAGGGCTCCGGGTGCGGCGGTTTAAGGGTTAAACATTTAATTTATTAGCGGCAGGGTCCGGGATCAGCAGGATAAGGGTTAATAACTTTATGTAGGTGGCGGCGGTATAGGGGGTGGCAGATTAGGGGTTAATAGGTATAATGTAGGTGGCGGTGGGGTCCGGGAGCGGCGGTTAAGGGGTTCATATATTTATTATAGTGGCGGCGGGGTCCGGGAGCGGCGGTTTAGGGGTTAATATATTTATTATAGTTGCTGAGGGGTCCAGGAGCGGCGGTTTAGTTACAATTATTTAGTTGCAGCGGGGTTTAGGGGGTAAAACAGTATTGTATAGTGTGGGTGCTTAGTGACAGGGTAGCAAGAAAGCTGCGAAGAAGCCGATGAGCAGCAAGATCGATGACTGTCAGTTAACAACAGTCCGCTGCTCATCGCTCTGTACTTGGTGCGCGGCTTCTTGACAGCTTTCTTGATAACTTTGCCGAACGTATTCAGGTCCGCGGCAGCGATGTTAGGCGAGCTTAGGCAAGCGTATTGGGCCGGCAAATGCAGGTAAGTAGACATCTTGATAACTAGAGGCCCATGTCTCAAAGTTTATTCTCTCTTCTTATGTATATAATGTAAAAAAGAGTTCATATGAATAAAATTACTAACAATGAAGTTTTCTTTGCAGTTGGAAAAAATATTCCATCCTCTTAATTAATTTTAATATTGTATATTGAAGTTTCAAGACATTTCTGTTTTCTTGCTATAGAATAACATATCAGCCATGTCTAAACATTATTGAGGCAAATTAACATAATGTTAGCCGCACTTGTCTTTCAATTGCCAAACTCCACCCATCACTGGTCTTATTTGGAGGAGCCAATCCAGGAGTGCTTCTGGAGAAGACAAGGCTAGTCGTGGTTATGTTATGTTAAACTGTTAAGACAATTACATAGCAAGGTTAGCATTGAGATGTGTGCAGTGTTTAATTCTAAAACTGAGAATTAGTAAATCAGCAATTTTCAGAGCTAAATTACATGAAAACATGGAAAATATGTAATGAAAGTATTTTAAAAAGTTGAGTACTACACATAATTAAACATATTATATCAATGTTGCTTAATATCCCTTTAAATACACCCCAATTTAATAAATAAGCTGCCTAGAATTGCAATGGGGCTTAATGGAATACTAAACCCAAATTTTTTCTTTCATGGTTCAGATAGAGCATGCAATTTTAAGCAACTTTCTATTTTACTCCTATTATCAATTTTTATTTGCTCTCTTACTATCTTTATTTGAAAAAGTAGAAATGTAAGCTTTAGAGCCGGCCTTTTTTTTATTCAGCACCTGTGTAGCGCTTGCTTATTAGTGGCTTCATTTATCCACCAATCAACAAGCGTTACTCATGTTCTGAACCACAAATGGGCCAGCTCTTAAGAAAAATTTCTGCTTTTTCAAATAAAGATAGCAACAGAATGAAGAAAATTTGATAACAGGAGTAAATTAGAAAGGTGCTTAAAATTGCATGCTCTATCTGACCCATGAAAGAAAAAATTGGGGTTTAGTATCCCTTTAAACGATTTGTTTCTTTACAAATAGTTCACAGCTATATAGCCATGATATAAATATAGAATGAAGGGGGCGTGTCCGGGCAGTGGCCATCTTTGGTCGCAATATTTGAGGCTGCTGAGGAGATCTTATTAATCCGCCGATTAACTAGAGGACTTTACAGCATATCTGCATAAAACTTATGTATGAAGAACGCTTATGCTCCACTGAATCTATTGATCCTAGGATCACTGTGTGTGTGACCCTCCAGCCCAGATCTGGACCGTTGTAACTTCAGGCGGTGGCCTACCACGAAGATATCAACAACCCCCCCGGTAACACAGGTTAGGCAACCACTATTTGGCTGCACTAGTCACTCTTGGACCCTACAAAAGACAGTAAGAAAGATGGCACCTACTAGGTCATACCTACAAGCTGATCTCTACACACTCCTGGAGGAACAATTCCATGGGCTGCACCGGTTGGTAGAGAACTGTTTCCAGACATGTGGGACTACAAATGGTGATCAGGCTCCCAGCTTGGATGGACTCGCAACTGAAGTGGAAGCAGCTCAGGGGAGAGAGTCGCTCCATGAGGCTATTGTGACAGAGTCCTTCCCTGATGTGGATGACACAGACTTTGTTCTGCAGTTGGATCGACAACACCTCAGTGGACCTATATCTAGAGAGGCTACCTTGATGAGGGGCTATACAGGGTCAGACAACCTAGATGGAGGCCACGATCTGCATCTAGTTCGCTGTGAACTGAAACCTCAGAATTGCAAGTAATGTACCAGCCGGCAGTTTGTTTCTCATGCGAGGGGTTACCTGACCCTCCTAATCAAGCGGAGAGCCATGAGAGGAGGAATGCCCCTTCGCTGTCAAAACTAAATACAAGCATAACACGGCTTTCCTCACATGTGTCAGATGAGGCGGAAAACTATACTAAGATCAGCCTTGCCGTTACAGTCCTCATTTTAAAGCATGTCCCTTTCATTATATGCAAGATCCAGCATTTTTCACACAGTGCACCTCACGTCACGTACTGGAGTGGGCTAGGGGACTCCCTTTTTTTTGCATGTGAGGGTACCTGGGGTCGTCAGCTGCTAGAGGGATATTATTTACGGCTCTTAAACTTCTACAGTACCAGCCCTGTGAAACGGCCGACTGAGCCCCTGCCTCATTTGTGACTCTTTATGCTGCCACAGCACTTGTCAACAGATTTGCCTGTGGAGGTGTTACATACGCTGCTGAGGCTTAGCAGTGGGGGCTACATTTTTCACGAAAGCCGCTGCCAGCAGTATAGAACTAGTGTAGGCACTAGGCTATGCTCATGGAGGTTGCAGTTCTGTAGACACGGGTCGCCTGCACGAGTGTATCTACTGGATCTGGCGATTTGTATACTCAGGACTCTGTGCTTTAACAAGTGTCCCTCAAGAGGAGCGACAAGGAGTAGGTTAAGGAAGGTATGAGAAACGGGACTAGTGACTATGGCTTATGGCTGGTGATTCTGGGCCAGAGAGGAAACAGCTGTGAGCTTTGGTTATTGTCTCCATCGTTGTTAGAATAGGGTGTGAAGTAAGCAATGAGCTATTATACCGATGAGGACTTTATGTCTTAGATTTCAATGATAGCTATAGACTGCTTATAGTTACCTGCCATGCTAGTTTATTCATTTATAGTACATATGCCTATTAGTTCTAGCGATGCAACATATTTTATGTCACTCTCATGTTCTTTTAATATGCTGTTTTTTAAGTACACATGCTACCTGCTACCAGTATACCCTAGGTTAAACCTGTTCTGCTCAATAGACTCCATATGGCCACACAATTGAAATCAGGAACCTTTTTGGCTTACTGGATAATCTATATTTTAACCTATGTAGTTGAGAGTTAAGTGTATCAATATGTGAACATAACACTAACTGTGTCATCTACCCCTACAAAATATATATCAACCACATATGATTAAGATTGTTTTGGGTTACAAGTCCTAGTGTTAATTTACTATAGTCAGTGGGTATAAAGTCATATATACTCAAAATCTCATTGAAGTGCAGATACCTACCCCTATGGTGTTATCATATGCCCTCTACACTACTAACATGACTGAGTTTTTTTGCCAAAGCTTCAGTAATAACAGCTTACAATCCTTGATACCAGAGCATCTAAATACCTGTTTATTCCATAGCATGTTAACCCTAATATAATTCTTATATTAAGTATTATGAAGCCCAAGAGAGACCGCCTGCATCATAATTTGTTAAAAAGATGAGAAAATTAAGCCACATATTATAGGGCGATATGATACTTTAAAAGGTGTCCCAATTAAATATCAAAAAGGACAAAAGTGACCATTGCTTGTGCTCTTCTTATTTTAGAAGCACACAATAGTTAGATTTGATTTGAGCTTGAAAGGTCCATATATTGCCGTTATTTTAGTAGCCTACAGCAGGCATGCCAACATTATGTGCCTTTAGCATTCCTCCAACACCCGCACTCAGTTTTTGTCTATCATCAGGTTATTATATTAACATTTTATGGCTGGAGTAGCATTTATAACTTGGCTATATTCTTCTCAAGTACTAACAAGAGTAACCTACACTATATGACAGATTACTATACTATCTACATATATTGTGTCAGAAAATTCATTTTATAATACTTAAACTAAGTGTTATAAGGTCCAACAGTGACCTTCTTTATTATAAGATTTCCCCTAGCGTATATTTCTTGATCATCTGGGCCCATAATTGACCCTACAAAGGTTTTGGGACATTTGCTTTATTTTATTTTACTTAAAATGAGGTTTCATTTCCCCCCATTGATTACCATTTTGGATGATGGAATTCTCTATATTTTCTTGATAATGCATAAACTTGTGTACAATTTACAATTGCCTACTTTAATGTAATCGTATATTAATTATTATTATACCGCTTATTATTTTTGTGGAATGTTTGATCTATGTTGTGTATTATTATATATTAACCTCAATAAAAAAAAAAAAAAATAGAATGAATGCCACCTAGACAAAATGTTATTCCACCTTAGTGAGCCAGTGTTACCAAAGTAAACATTTATTTAATTGCATGTCAGCATATTATGAGGTTTTTAAAATTGTAGGACTTTAATTCCTTCACTTCTGAGTCAGGACACTGCTTTTCAGAGTCTCACGTTTCATTTAAAGGGATAGTCTAGTCAAAATTAAACCTTCATGATTCAGATAGTTTAAATGTAGCCACCAGTCAGCACGCACTACCCAGGTGCTGAACCAAAAATGGGCTGGCTCCTAAGCTTACATTCTTGCTTATTTAAATAAACATACCAAAAGAATGAACAAATGTGATAACAGAAGTAAATTAGAAAGATGTTTAAAATTGCAAGCTCTATCTGAATCAGGAAAGTTTAATTTTGACTAGACCATCCCTTTAAGAATAAAGGGCATTTTAAGAAAATGTCATTAGTTTGCAAAAAATACTTCAGAAATAGGACAGAAGCCACCAATTAAAATACAGCAATTGTTTGTTTTGTTTGTTACATTGTTCATTTTTATTGTGGATGTGGTAAACAACAGAATGTGTGTAATATTTATTTTCTAATGCAATAAAACACAATGTCATCTTTAAACCACAACTATTTAGCATTTTTGTACAGTAAAAATTAGTAACTAAAAATTAAATATACCAGTTGTCACTATGCACCATATTGCAGTTTATGCAGAAAGAATAGGAGTCAAATATCTCATTATTAATGGGACAGTCAAGTCCAAAAAAAACTTTCATGAAGTTCCCCTATAGTGAGCACTGATTGGCTAAAAAGCAAGTCTGTCAAAATAACTGAAATAAGGGGGCAGTTTGCAGAGGCTTAGATACTAGGGGGTCGATCCGATAAAAATCGTCGCCCGCAAAAGCCGGCGACGCCAATATTTGCGCTGGTTTGGTATCACATATATGGCGTAACCTAGAAGTTACGCCCGTATATTTCTGCCGTCGCCCGTAGTTTTTTGGGCTATAGGCAAGTATACCAAACCAGCGCAGTTTGGTATCCAATATGCAGCGTAAGGACTTACGTGGGGAAAATGGAGAAAACTTACTCCATTTTCACCTCGCCACAAAAAGCAGCCGTAAGAAGCCTTACGCTGACTATTGGAGCCCCATAACTCCCTAAACTAGCTAGAAAATAAACCTAACACCTAACGCATGCGCAATGTCTATCTACCTGTCACCCGCGATCCCCCCCCCCCGAAATCCCTAATAAAGTTATTAACCCCTAAACCGCCGCTCCCGGACCCCGCCGCCATCTACATAAACTAACCCCCTACTGTGAGCCCCTAAAATCGCCGCAATCTACTTTATCTATCCCCTAATCTGACCCCTAAAACCGCCGCCACCTATCTAAAAATTATTAACCCCTAATCTAATCCCCCTATACCGCCGCCACCTATATTAATATTATTAACCCCTAATTTAATCTACCTACCCTGCCGCCAGCTATATTATCTATATTAACCCTAAGTATATTAAAGTTAATATAGTTATTACATTATATATATATTAACTATATTAACCCTAATTATATTAGGGATAATATAGTTAATATAGTTACTATAGTATTTATATTAACTATATTAACTCTATCTAACCCTAACACCCCTAACTAAATTTATATTAAATTAATCTAATTCATATTATAAACTAAAATATTCCTATTTAAATCTAAGTACTTACCTATAAAATAAACCGTAAGATAGCTACAATATAATTAATAATTACATTGTAGCTATGTTAGGGTTAATATTTATTTTACAGGTAAATTGTTAATTATTTTAACTAGGTCTAATAGCTATTAAATAGTTATTAACTATTTAATAGCTACCTATTAAAATAATTACCCAATTACCTGTAAAATAAATCCTAATCTAAGTTACAAATACACCTACACTATCAAGAAATTAAATAAACTACAAATATCTATCTAAAAATACAATTAAATTAACTAAACTAAATTACACAAAAAAACAAACACTAAATTACAAAAAATAAAAAAAAAGATTACAAGATTTTTAAGCTAATTACACCTATTCTAAGCCCCCTAATAAAATAATAAAGCCCCCAAAATAAAAAAATTCCCTGCCCTATTCTAAATTAAAAAAAGTTCAAAGCTCTTTACCTTACCAGCCCTTAAAAGGGCCTTTTGTGGGGCATGCCCCAAAGAATTCAGCTCTTTTGCATTTAAAAACATATGCAATACCCCCCCATTACAACCCACCACCCACTAACCCCTATTCTAAACCCACCCAAACCCCCCTTAAAAAAGCCTAACACTACCCCCCTGAAGATCTCCCTACCTTGTCTTCACCACTCCGGGCCGAACTCCTCATCCGATCCGGGCGATGTCTTGCTCCAAGCGGCAAAGAAGAATTCTTCCTCCGGCGACGTCTTCCTCCAAGCGGCAAAGAAGAATTCTTCCTCCGGCGACGTCTTCCTCCAAGCGGCAGCAAAGTCTTCATCCTTCCGGCGGCATCTTCAATCTTCTTTCTTGGCTCCGCCGCCGCGGAGCATCCATCCCGGCCGACGACTGAACGACGAATGAGGTACCTTTAAATGACGTCATCCAAGATGGCGTCCAGCCGAATTCCGATTGGCTGATAGGATTCTATCAGCCAATCGGAATTAAGTTACAAAAATCTGATTGGCTGATTGAATCAGCCAATCAGATTCAAGTTCAATCCGATTGGCTGATTGGTTCAGCCAATCGGATTGAACTTGAATCTGATTGGCTGATTCAATCAGCCAATCAGATTTTTGTAACTTAATTCCGATTGGCTGATAGAATCCTATCAGCCAATCGGAATTCAGCGGACGCCATCTTGGATGACGTCATTTAAAGGTACCTCATTCGTCGTTCAGTCGTCGGCCGGGATGGATGCTCCACGGTGGCGGAGCCAAGAAAGAAGATTGAAGATGCCGCCGGAAGGATGAAGACTTTGCTGCCGCTTGGAGGAAGACGTCGCCGGAGGAAGAATTCTTCTTTGCCGCTTGGAGGAAGACGTCGCCGGAGGAAGAATTCTTCTTTGCCGCTTGGAGCAAGACATCGCCCGGATCGGATGAGGAGTTCGGCCCGGTGTGGTGAAGACAAGGTAGGGAGATCTTCAGGGGGGTAGTGTTAGGCTTTTTTAAGGGGGGTTTGGGTGGGTTTAGAATAGGGGTATGTGGGTGGTGGGTTTTAATGGGGGGGTATTGTATATGTTTTTAAATGCAAAAGAGCTGAATTCTTTGGGGCATGCCCCACAAAAGGCCCTTTTAAGGGCTGGTAAGTTAAAGAGCTTTGAACTTTTTTTAATTTAGAATAGGGCAGGGAATTTTTTTATTTTGGGGGGCTTTATTATTTTATTAGGGGGCTTAGAATAGGTGTAATTAGCTTAAAAATCTTGTAATCTTTTTTTATTTTTTGTAATTTAGTGTTTGTTTTTTTGTGTAATTTAGTTTAGTTCATTTAATTGTATTTTTAGATAGATATTTGTAGTTTATTTAATTTCTTGATAGTGTAGGTGTATTTGTAACTTATTTTAGGATTTATTTTACAGGTAATTGGGTAATTATTTTAACTAGGTAGCTATTAAATAGTTAATAACTATTTAATAGCTATTAGACCTAGTTAAAATAATTAACAATTTACCTGTAAAATAAATATTAACCCTAACATAGCTACAATGTAATTATTAATTATATTGTAGCTATCTTAGGGTTTATTTTATAGGTAAGTATTTAGATTTAAATAGGAATATTTTAGTTTATAATATGAATTAGATTAATTTAATATAAATTTAGTTAGGGGTGTTAGGGTTAGATAGAGTTAATATAGTTAATATAAATACTATAGTAACTATATTAACCCTAATATAATTAGGGTTAATATAGTTAATATATATAATGTAATAACTATATTAACTATAATATACTTAGGGTTAATATAGATAACATAGCTGGCGGAGGGGTAGGTAGATTAAATTAGGGGTTAATCATTTTAATAGAGATGGCGGCGGTGTAAGTGGCTTACATTAGGGGTTAATAATATTAATATAGCTGGCGGCGGTATAGGGGGATTAGATTAGGGGTTAATAATTTTAATAGAGATGGCGGCGGTGTTAGGGGCTTACATTAGGGGTTAATAATTTTAATAGAGATGGCGGCGGTGTAAGGGGCTTACATTAGGGGTTAATAATTTTAATAGAGATGGCGGCGGTGTTAGGGGCTCACTTTAGGGGGTTATAGATTTAATATAGCTGGCGGCGGGGTACGGGAGCGACGGTTTAGGGGTTAATAACTTTATTAGGTTGCGGCGGGGTACGGAAGCGGCGGTTTAGGGGTTAATAACTTCTTTTTATTGTTAGGTTAGTGAGGGGGGATAGCGGATAGAGGGTTAGACGTGTCGGGCTATGTTTAGGAGGCGTGTTAGACAGTGCGGGTGATTTAGACTTTAGTCAGGTTTTGTAGGCGCCGGCAGTTTCTAACGTGGCGCAAGTCGCACATCGCTGGTTTGTGAGACTTGCGCCACTTTAGCAAGTGACGGCGCTGCATATTGGATAGCTCGAGTTGCGAGCTGAAACTGCGGGCGACACGGGTTCCCTCGATTGCACCGCAAACTGCGATCTATATCGGATCGCGCCCAAGGTAATCACAGAGGTAAAAAGTGTAGTTAAATAACTGTGTTGGTTATGCAAAACTGGGGAATGGGTAATAAAGGGATTATCTTTCTTTTTAAACAAAAACAATTCTGGTGTTGACTGTCCCTTTAATTAGTATTGGCTAGATTATGAGTGTTGTGCTAATTTTTTATGTCTGATAAAAACGATTGTAAAGAAAATTGCATTAAAAAGTTTTAAAAAAGGGTGGCAAAGGGCTTTAACATATATATTCATATATACACATGTCTAAATATGTGTGTGTATATATATATATATATATACTGTATATATATATATATATATATATGTGTGTGTATATACTGTATGTATTTAAATATTTATGTGTTTACTTTATATTTAGTGTACATATTTAACATTCCAATGTTCTTCGCTTTAATGTTAATACATAATTATATATATATATACATATATATATATATATATACACACACCCCTGTACCTGTATATCTATTTCTATAAATATATAGGTATAGATATGCATTTTACATGAACAATATCATATATATATTAGAACAATATAGAATATTTTATTGGTCGTAGTTATTAAAATATAATATGTAAACTATTAATAAAAATTATTAAAAATTATTAAAGCTATGGTAAAATATTCTAAATAATCCATAGAATTTACCTATATTTTACAGTATCTTTAATAATTTTTAATAATTGTTTTTATAAATATTTTTTATTTCTTCTTATTGAGAAAAATTCAGGTATACAACATGAAAAAGATCACTTACAAGTAGTCCAGCACCATTCAAAGCACTGATTGACACTAGACAAAGAGCATTTGAAACAAAGAACATGAATGTAGGAGACAATTCCATATATAAATTTATTATGAGCGGGTTGTCCTGTGAAACAAATATTCATAGATAAGAGATAACTATCAAATACAAGAGATAAATGAAATTGTGAAATGGAATTGTATAATAATACATAGAATACAAGTACAATATATGTTTACAACACACGTTTACCAAAGCTTTCTCATTGTCATATGTCAAATGAACTCCCCCCATTTTTTTTAACTAAACTAAACAATTAAACCAAACAAAACAAAACAGAGTAGACCCAGGATTAAATGAGCAACTGTCTTAATAAGAAAGATTTGCATTAGTATAATAGTCCCCCAATAAAAAACAACATATTGGGAATATATACAGGTATATAAACTACGTAAAGGGACATTATACACTCATTTTTTCATTGTATAAATGTTTTGTAGATGATCTATTTATATAGCCCATAATGTTTTTGTTTTTTATAAAATGTATAGTTTTGCTTATTTTTAAATAATATTGCTCTGATTTTCAAACTTCTAACCAAGCCCCAAAGTTTTATGAGAATACCGTCAGCTACCTTGTCCAGCTTGCTCCTGTTTGTGTAAAGGGTCTTTTCATATGCAAAAGAAGGGGGAGGGGGTGTCTTATTTCCCACTTGCAGTGGGCTTTCCAGCTACCTTTTCAACAGAGCTAAATTGAGAACTTCTAAGTAAGTTTTTAAACAGTTTTATACAAAGGGACAGTCAAGTCCAATTTTTTTTTTCATGATTCAGATAGGGCATGTAATTTTAAACAACTTTCCAATTTATTTTTATCACCAATTTTGATTTTCTCTTGGTATTTTTAGTTGAAAGCTAAACCTAGGGGGTTCATATTGAAGGCTGCCTCTAATCTGAAAGTATTTTGACAGTTTTGACTACTAGAGAGTATTAGTTCATGTGTTTCATATAGATAACATTGAGTTCATGCACATGAAGTTATCCTGGAGTAAGCACTGATTGGCTAAAATGCAAGTCTGTCAAAAGAACTGAAATAAAGGGGCAGTCTGCAGGGGCTTAGGTACAAGGTAATCACAGAGGTAAAAATGTTTATTTTTATAACTGTGTTGGTTATGCAAAACTGGGGAATGGGTAATAAAGGGATTATCTATCTTTTTAACCCCTTAAGGACCGAGGACGTGCAGGGTACGTCCTCAAAAAAAAAGGCAGTTAACGCCTGAGGACGTACCCTGCACGTCCTCGGTGTGGAAAGCAGCTGGAAGCTTCCAGCTGCTTTCCGGTTATTGCAGTGATGCCTCGATATCGAGGCATCCTGCAATAACCATTTTTAGCCATCCGATGCAGAGAGAGCCACTCTGTGGCCCTCTCTGCACCAGACATTAACGGCTAAGTTCGTTGGTGGGTGGGAGCCGGTGTGGGAGGCGGGTGGCGGCCATCGATGGCCCTGGATGATGCGGCCCTGGATGATGCGGAGGGGGGCGGGATCGTGGGCGGGGATGTCCGGGGGCACGCACAGACCCGCGCACATCCACTGGGAGGCGGGAGCGTGCACCGGGAGGGAGCGGGTGGGAAACGCTACACTACAGAAATATTTTATTTAGAAGTGGGGAGAAAGGGGGATATTATTTTTAATTTAGCAAGATCGGTATGGCTGGTGGGGTGTTAGTCTGTGGGGGGAAGCTACACTACAGAAAAAAAAAAATGAAAATAATAAAACCCTTTTTTTTTTGCAAACTGGGTACTGGCAGACAGCTGCCAGTACCCAAGATGGCCCCCAATAAGGCAGAGGGGGGGTTAGATAGCTGTTTTGGGGGGGATCAGGGAGGTTGGGGGCTAAGGGGGGATCCTACATAGCAGCATATGTAAATATGCTCTCTTTTTAAAAAAAAAAAATATTCAAAGATGCCTTTTATTTTAGTACTGGCAGACTTTCTGCCAGTACTTAAGATGGCGGGGACAATTGTGGGGTGGGGGAGGGAAGGGAGCTGTTTGGGAGGGATCAGGGGGTGTAATGTGTCAGGTGGGAGGCTGATCTCTACACTAAAGCTAAAATTAACCCTGCAAGCTCCCTACAAACTACCTAATTAACCCCTTCACTGCTGGGCATAATACACGTGGTGCGCAGCGGCATTTAGCGGCCTTCTAATTACCAAAAAGCAACGCCAAAGCCATGTATGTCTGCTATTTCTGAACAAAGGGGATCCAAGAGAACCATTTACAAACATCTGTGCCATAATTGAACAAGCTGTTTGTAAATAATTTCAGTGAGAAACCTAAAATTGTGAAAAATTTAACGTTTTTTTTTTTTTAATTTGATCGCATTTGGCGGTGAAATGGTGGCATGAAATATGCCAAAATGGGTCTAGATCAATACTTTGGGATGTCTTCTAAAAAAAAATATATACATGTCAATGGATATTCAGGGATTCCTGAAAGATATCAGTGTTCCAATGTAACTAGCGCTAATTTTGAAAAAAAAAAATGGTTTGGAAATAGCAAAGTGCTACTTATATTTATGGCCCTATAACTTGCAAAAAAAGCAAAGAACATGTAAACATTGGGTATTTCTAAACTCAGAACAAAATTTAGAAACTATTTAGCATGAGTGTTTTTTGGTGGTTGTAGATGTGTAACATATTTTTGGGGTCAAAGTTAGAAAAAGTGTGTTTTTTTTCCATTTTTTCATCATATTTTGTATTTGTTTTTATAGCAAATTATAAGATATGATGAAAATAATGGTAGATTTTGAAAGTCCATTTAATGGCGAGAAAAACGGTATATAATATGTGTGGGTACAATAAATGAGTAAGAGGAAAATTAAAGCTAAACACAAACACAGCAAAAATGTAAAAATAGCCTTGGTCCCAAACGGACAGAAAATGGAAAAGTGCTGCGGTCATTAAGGGGTTAAACAAAAACAACTAAAATTCTGGTGTTGACTGTTCCTTTAATATATCAATACATTTATGGCTGCAAACCTAAAGCAGGATCCTGTAAATGATTAGGTACTAAACAACAGTTTGCTAAGCCATTGTACTTTCTGAAAAATATGTCTGACAAAAGCAATATTAGGAAAGATCATATTGTTAACTGCTAAAATATAACACTAAACAAAGTGCTTCTAGTAAGCAATATTCCAGTACCCGAATAAATACAAAGCTCAGTGCTTATATATAAAAGCAACATGGCCTAAACATGGCATTAAAGAAACAAGATGTCAAAAATAAGAAAACATTTAATATTGTCAAATAATCAGATTATGATCAAAGATAATAAGATAACTTTGGCATTGCTTTAAATTTCATGTGAGGCAACCCACAGTTACAAACTAAGAGGTAGTACCTGAGCCACCCTATAATAATGAATAGACATTAGAAACATTAATTCAGTCAGCAAATGTTCTCAGGCCAAAGGATCATTAGACTGTGTGGCAAGCCAGTTGCTAGAAAAAAAGAGATCTGTACCAAATACAGACTTTAGTCCAGCAGCCTTTTGGGACAGTGAGATGTAAAAACAATTTAACCCATGCCTGTTCTTACTTTATCTAGTCCAGCTAGAAAAGATAAATGTTGTTCCAATGTCTCTTTGGGGACTTTAGAGCTGGAATCTGTAAAACGACTTGTGATGCTGCAGTACCAAATTCTGCTCTTGAAACCACTAAGCCAAATTAGTTAAGAGCATGTTTTTATTCTGAAGGCTTAAGCCACTGCTTTTAAAAAAAGACAGAGTTAGCCGACATTGAGCCGACATTGACTCCTGATCTTTAGTAACATCCTCATTGTCTGATATTCTATTTGAGGTAGACATGGGGGGCTGCCATGATCTGTCTAGGCTTAAGGGCTCAAAACTTTAGGCATGACTGCCAACTGGTGCACCCACTCTGGCCTCATCTGTGCACAATACTCTTCCCATATATTCATGTGATTTGATCTGCATCTGCTCCAGTAGAAGGTTAGTGGTCTCTTCCAGTTTTTAAAAAAGCCAGCATCAACTTAGCTTGCAGAGCTGAAACGATTTTTCTGACACTTAAACTATCCATTTTGTCCTGTTCTTCAGTGTTGTTAATCATTAGTTATATACAACGACGCAAGATCAATAGGATTCTCTGATTAATTGTTTAACTAAACAATAGGTGCAAATCTTGTGCAAAACTATATACAAAATATAGCAGCTCCAGATCCCAGCACATCACCAATCGGCTTCTATCAATGTAAACTGCTTCTCAGTGGCCAAGGGAGGCCAATCCTTGATCCTAAAGAGTTCCCAAGCACAAGTATTAGCAAGGACAGTACGATGGCAGAAGTTGTGACCACTATGCAACCTGAGGATTAGCAACTTATATGGAGCTTCAGAACTGACTGGCCATCTTAGAACGCTGACCACCGGAAGACTGTTATTAATATTTCTATTTAATATTTCAATAACGCGCCTTAAGGTTACTGTTTTCATGCGAGCTAACTGACCACGTTAAATCTAATTTGCAAAACCCATTGTGCAAAAAACGCATATTTTACATTCCTATGGTCTTCATATATAAAAAATATTACTTTTTATTATTAAATATATATTTCTATAAATATTGACCAAATGATCCCCTGTTATTCAGTTAGGTGTGTGATCCCTCTTTTGAAAGTGTGAGGTCTTACTTGACCCATTCTAGAACTTATATGAAGTTCTGGACTGGAACACTCTGATTGTGGACAGGAGACTAGACTCCCTATTTTATTTAGGGGTCATTTGTCCATTTTATGTTACAGGTGTAGATAACAGGGGCATCGGTGAGCCTTCCTCATTAAACATAAACTGACACCTAGTGTTAGAGAAGGTTGCTTTTATTACAAAATCACCTTTATTTTAAATATGTAAGCTCCCATTTCAATGATCACATTCACATGTTTCAGATAAGCTGTGTGATGTCCCTTTATGTTTTACAAAGCACTTCCTCATTGGATGTGTTATCATCATCCAATACATGATTGGTTCACATATATCCCTATACTTTGTGGATAAAGTATGTCTATTCTTTGGCATAAAACTACTGTATAAGGAGGACTTGCATCAATGAAGAGAACATGCAAAAAAAAAAAATCCACTGTGTGAACGCATAAATATTTTGCATCAATAATCATAAATACAAATTAAGCTGTATGTATACTTTCATACGTTTTGGCATGAAAACCATACAACAGCTAGTATATTTGCTTGGAAACAACAAGAACCTTTGTAATTTGTCAATTATTCATTTTTTTAGGAACTCCCATGAAGAATTAGAACAATAAAACAAACATGGATATGTGCCATTCTCTTGGCTTTGTTTACACAACTGCATAAAATTGAGTTATCCAGGAGGTAGATTTGTCCAAAAACTTCTGCTTGATTTTAAAAAAAAGCCATTCTAGGGGATATGTAAGTCCAAATTGTTTCCTGAAGCAATAAATGCATCTAGGGCAGTGTAGTGCATGTGTAGGTTTTTCCAATACACTTAATTCTAAATGGACATGATAAACTTCTTCTTCTCACAGGGGTTTAGTTGATGATGCCAACATATAAGCCCCCATTTATTAAATAAAGAATGGACAAGGTTCTCCACCAAGACACAAAAATTACAAAAGCGGCTGCCCATCAAGTGGCTAATTAAAAAAGATTTGTTTTATTCAGTCCACATTGGGAATAAATACAAACAGGCATGGAGAATGTGCAAAGTCTTACATGTTTTGCACCCCCTAGTGGTGCTTAAAAGAACAGTCTACTTGAAAATGTTTATTGTTTAAAAAGATAGACATTCCCTTTATTATCACTACCACCGTTTTGCATAACCAACACTGTTATATTAATACATTTTTTACCTTTTTAACTACCTTGTATCTAAGCCTCTGCAGATTACCCCCTTTTGCCTCCATTTTTTTGACAGACTTGTGTTTTAGCAAATCAGCGCCGACTCATAAATAACTCCATGGAAGTGAGCACAACCTTATCTATATGGACTAGCATTGTCTAACTGTTAAAAACTGTCAAAATGCACTGAGATAAAAGGCTTTCAACAGCTTAGAAATCAGTTTGAGCCTACCTAGGTTTTTACTAGACTGTCCCTTTAATCATAGACTAGTGTTCCAGACATTCTCACTTCCTTTTATAGGATATTCATCCTGTCAGAACATTAACTCTTTATGTACTAAGAACATGTATAAAAATACCCTCTAAAAACAATAATACAATTCATATCAAAAACCATATCATATGCAATAATTTGTTTACACAAAAAAAATTATTTTACACATTGATAACGGAAGTCCATAGTAATTAAAAGGATGCTATATACAGCTCAAAAAGTTTAAAATATATCTCTGTTTTCACAGGTATATATATTATTTTATATTTTAAATATATACTGTAAAATGCATCTCTTTTCAGGGAGAGTTTCTGTAAAGAGATTTGACTATAGGCCAGAGCTTTTTTTAAATTTCTGGATAAAGGAACACCACTGTCAGTTGCAATGTTTTGCTTAAATAAATATGTGAACACATGATTTTTTTTATTATTACCTGACGCATTCAATACTGTAGGTTTTTTGTAATAGCCTTGCTTTTGGACAGCAGTGCTAATCCTACAAAAAAGTTGAAGTCAGAGGCCCCTATTTATCAAGACGTCAACCGCAAATACTCTGGAATTCCGCAGCGTATTTGTGGCGAGCCTGATTTGCCTTATTTATCAAAGGCTACAGTCCGGCAAAAGTAGAATTTTGTGATGTAACATACGATCCGCCGGTCAAAGTCCGACACAGGTCTATGCTTAAGTCACTACAGATGTTCCGAATGCAAATTCGGCACTATCTGACTACTTTTGCTACTTATCAAAATTCTACCAGGTGCGCTCGCCACTATTCCGGCCCAGCGTACCTTGTTTTCAATCCGCCGCCCTGGAGGCGGTGGATGCCATAAGAATCAATGGGACTCTGAAAGCAGCGAAAACTCATGTTCGCTGCTGCCCGATATCCCATTAATTCCTATGGGAGAATAAAGTTACGTTTACACCTAACACCCTAACATAACCCCAGAGTCTAAACAACCCTAATCTGCCACCCCCTACACCGCCACCACCTACATTATACTTATTAACCCCTAATCTACCGCCCGCCACCGCCGCCATCTATATTATACTCATTAACCCCTAATCTGCAACCCCAACATCGTCGCCACCTACATTATGTTATTAACCCCTAATCTGCCGTCCCCAACATCGCCACCACTATATTAAATTTATTAACCCCTAAACCTAAGTCTAACCCTAACCCTAACACCCCCTAACTTAAATATAATTTAAATAAATCTAAATACAAATCACTATCATTAACTACATTATTCCTATTTAAAACTAAATACTTACCTATAAAATAAACCCTAAGATAGATACAATATAACTAATAGGTTTATTTTTATTTTACAGGCAAGTTTGTATTTATTTTAACTAGGTACAATAGTTATTAAATAGTTATTAACTATTTAATAACTACCTAGCTAAAATAAATACAAAAGTACCTGTAAAATAAAACCTAACCTAAGTTACAATAACACGTAACCTAACCCTACAATTAAATAAATGACATAAATTAAATACAATAACCTAAATTAAATTAAAGTATCTAAAGTACAAAAACAAACAAACACTAAATTACAGAAAATAATAAACAAATTAAAGAAATTTAAACTAATTACACCTAATCTAATAGCCCTATCAAAATAACCCCCCCACACAAAATAAAAAAAAACCCTAGCCTAAACTAAATTACCAATAGCCCTTAAAAGGGCCTTTTGTGGGGCATTGCCCCAAAGTAATCAGCTCTTTTTTTAACTGTAAAAAAAAATACATACAACCCCCAACAGTAAAACCCACCACCCACACAACTAACCCCCCAAAAAAAATACTAACTAAAAAAACCTAAGCTCCACATTGCCCTGAAAAGGGCATTTGGATAGGCATTGCCCTTAAAAGGGCAGTTAGATCTTTTGCGGACCAAAGTCCCTAACCTAAAAATAAAACCCACCCAATACACCCTTAAAAAACCTAACACTAACCCCCTGAAGATCGACTTACCGGGAGACATCTTCATCCAAGCTGGGTGAAGTGGTCCTCCAGACGGGCAGAAGTCTTCATCCAAACCGGGTAGAAGTGGTCCTCCAGACGGCAGAAGTCTTCATACAGACGGCATCTTCTATCTTCATCCATCCGGCACGGAGCGGGTCCATCTTCAAGACATCCGACATGGAGCATCCTCTTTAGCCGACGACTACCAGACAAATGAAGGTTCCTTAACCTTAAAAGGGCATTTGGATAGGCATTGCCCTTAAAAGGGCAGTTAGCTCTTTTGCGGACCAAAGTCCCTAACCTAAAAATAAAATCCACCCAATACACCCTTAAAAAAACCTAACACTAACCCCCTGAAGATTGACTTCCCGGGAGAAGTCTTCATCCAAGACAGGTAAAGTGGTCCTCCAGATGGGCAGAAGTCTTCATCCAAGCAGGGCAGAAGTGGTCCTCCAGACGGCAGAAGTCTTCATCCAAGCCGGGCAGAAGTGGTCCTCCAGACGGCAGAAGTCTTCATCCAGATGGAATCTTCTATCTTCATCCATCCGGTGCAGAGCGAGTCCAGCTTCAAGCCATCTGACGCGGAGCATCCTCTTCGGCCGACGACTACCCGATGAATGAAGGTTCCTTTAAGTGACGTCATTCACGATGGCGTCCCTTAGATTCCGATTGGCTGATAGAATTCTATCAGCCAATCGGAATTAAGGTAGAAAAAATCCTATTGGCTGATGCAATCAGCCAATAGGATGGAAGTTCAATCCTATTGGCTGATCCAATCAGGATTGAGCTCATATTCTATTGGCTGTTCCAATCAGTCAATAGAATGCCAGCTCAATCCTATTGGCTGATTGCATCAGCAATAGGATTTTTTCTACCTTAATTCCGATTGGCTGATAGAATTCTAGATCGGAATCTAAGGGACGCCATCTTAGATGATGTCACTTAAAGGAACCTTCATTTGTCTGGTAGTCGTCGGCTAAAGAGGATGCTCCATGTCGGATGTCTTGAAGATGGACCCGCTCCGTGCCGGATGGATGAAGATAGAAGATGCCGTCTGTATGAAGACTTCTGCCGTCTGGAGGACCACTTCTACCCGGTTTGGATGAAGACTTCTGCCCGTCTGGAGGACCACTTCACCCAGCTTGGATGAAGATGTCTCCCGGTAAGTCGATCTTCAGGGGGTTAGTGTTAGGTTTTTTAAGGGTGTATTGGGTGGGTTTTATTTTTAGATTAGGGACTTTGGGCCGCAAAAGAGATAACTGCTCTTTTAAGGGCAATGCCCATCCAAATGCCCTTTTAAGGGTAATGGGGAGCTTAGGTTTTTTTAGTTAGTATTTTTTTGGGGGGGTTGGTTGTGTGGGTGGTGGGTTTTACTGTTGGGGGGTTCTTTGTATTTTTTTTACAGGTAAAAGAGCTGATTTCTTTGGGGCAATGCCCCGCATAAGGCCCTTTTAAGGGCTATTGGAAGTTTAGTTTAGAATAGGGTATTTTTATTTGGGGCGGGGCTTTTTTATTTTGATAGGGCTATTAGATTAGGTGTAATTACCTTAAATTTCTGTAATTTGTTTATTATTTTCTGTAATTTAGTGGGGGGTTTTTTGTTCTTTAGCTAATTTAATTTAATTTAGGTTATTGTATGTAATTTAGTTAATTGTATTCAATTTATGTAATTTATTTAATTGTAGTGTAGTGTTAGGTGTTATTGTAACTTAGGTTAGGTTTTATTTTACAGGTACTTTTGTATTTATTTTAGCTAGGTAGTTATTAAATAGTTAATAACTATTTAGTAACTATTCTACCTAGTTAAAATAAATACAAACTTGCCTGTAAAATAAAAATAAACTCTAAGCTAGCTACAATGCAACTATTAGTTATATTGTAGCTATCTTAGGGTTAATTTTATAGGTAAGTATTTAGTTTTAAATATGAATAATGTAGTTAATGATAGTAATTTTATTTATATTTATTTAAATTAGATTTAAGTTAGGGGTGTTAGGGTTAGACTTAGGTTTAGGGGTTAATAAATTTAATATAGTGGCAGCGACGTTGGGGACGGCAGATTAGGGGTTAATAACATAATGTAGGTGGCGGCGGTGTGGGTGGGCAGATTAGGGGTTAATAACATAATGTAGGTGGCGGTGGTGTAGGGGGGACAGATTAGGGGTTAATAACATAATGTAGGTGGCGGCGGTGTAGGAGCAGCAGATTAGGGGTTAATAAGTATAATATAGGTGGTGGCGGTGTAGGGGCAGCAGATTAGGGGTTAATAAGTATAATGTAGGTGGCGGCAGTGTAGGGGCAGCAGATTAGGGTTTAATAAATATAATGTCGGTGGCGGTGGGCTCCGGGAGCGGCGGTTTAGAGGTTAATAACTTTATTTAGCTGCGGCGGGGTCTGGGAGCGCGGTATAGCGGTAAAACAGTATAGTATAGTGTGGGTGTTTAGTGACAGGGTATCAATAAAGCTGGGAAAAAGCCGAAGAGCAGCGAGATCGATGACTGTTAGTTAACAACAGTCCGCTGCTCATCGCCCCGTACTTGGTGCACGGCTTTTTGACAGCTTTTTTGATAACTTTGGAGAACGTATTCAGGTCCGCGGCAGCGATGTTATGTTTTAACATAATTAAAATAGAGCTAAATTAAAGTTACAATTATTAACTAAATAATACCTATTTAAAACTAAATACATACTTACCTGTAAAAATAAACCTAAGCTAGCTACAATATAACTAATAGTTATATTGTAGCTATCTTAGGTTTTATTTTTATTTCACAAGTAAGTTTGTAATTATATTAACTAGGTAGACTAGTTAGTAAATAGTTATTAACTATTTACTAACTACCTAGTTAAAATAATTACAAACTTACCTGTGAAATAAAACCTAAGCTGCCTTACACTAGAACCTACCATTACAAAAATAAAAAACCTACCACTACAAAAAATAACAAAGAAAATTATCCAAAATAATAAAAATGATTCCTATTCTAATACCCTTTTTAAAAAATTAAAAAACAAAACAAAATAAAAAACGCTAATCTCTAATAAACTACCAAGGGCCATTAAAAGGGCCTTTTTGTAGGGCTATTAGATTAGGTGTAATTAGTTTAAATTTCTGTAATTTGTTTATTATTTTCTTTAATTTTAGTGGGGGTTTTTTGTACTTTAGCTAATTTAATTTAATTTAGGTTATTGTATGTAATTTAGTTAATTGTAATTAATATATGTAATTTATTTAATTGTAGTGTAGTGTTAGGTGTTATTGTAACTTAGGTTAGGTTTTATTTTACAAATACTTTTGTATTTATTTTAGCTAGGTAGTTATTAAATAGTTAATAACTATTTAGTAACTATTCTACCTAGTTAAAATAAATACAAACTTGCCTGTAAAATAAAAATAAACTCTAAGCTAGCTACAATGCACCTATTAGTTATATTGTAGCTATCTTAAGGTTTATTTTATAGGTAAGTATTTAGTTTTAAATAGGAATAATGTAGTTAATGATAGTAATTTTATTTATATTTATTTAAATTAGATTTAAGTTAGGAGTGTTAGGGTTAGACTTAGGTTTAGGGGTTAATAAATTTAATATAGTGGCGGCGACGTTGGGGACGGCAGATTAGGGGTTAATAACATAATGTAGGTGGCGGCGGTGTAGGGGGGACAGATTAGGGGTTAATAACATAATGTAGGTGGCGGCAGTTTTGGGGGGCAGATTAGGGGTTAATAAGTATAATGTAGGTGGCGGCAGTGTAGGGGCAGCAGATTAGGGGTTAATAAGTATAATGTAGGTGGTGGCAGTGTAGGGGCAGCAGATTAGGGGTTAATAAGTATAATGCAGTGGCGGCTGGTGAATTATGAAGATGGAGGTGCACGTAGCCCCTCCCCTGACCACACCCCTTGAAATAAAGCCCCGCCCCTCAGATTGCTCATATATATATATATATATATATATATATATATATATATATATAAATATAGGACAAGCGCACTCCAATTGACTTAGCAAAAATCACTTTAATCAGTGTTATACAGCACAGTATAAAGAGTCTTATAACATATAATGTAGGCACCAATCATTATTCACAGGGATTGCACAGACCGCTACATGGTTGCCATAGCAACCTATATAACAATAAAGTTAGCGTGGAAATCCCAAATATGTACAAACCAGGTGATATAATATGTACATGAATACCTAATAGAAACCAAAACACTGCAGTAAATAAGACAAAATTCTAAGCAGTAAGAGTGTTACACATGAGCAGTACAGATCACCCAAGGTTGCCATAGCAACCTAAAACGTGCAGAACATACGGTACACTGCATGCTGTGTTAAATGCCATGGTCAACAAAAAATCATAAATATAAGTGCCTAAGATACATCATACAATAATTACAGGGTCTAAACCACAATAAAAATTATTATTATTAAGTTACAGAGTTAGCAAGATGTTGAAACGTATTTGTCTTGGGCTGCAGACTCATTTTATTACTTTAAGTAATAATAAAATGAGAGTGTCTGCAGCCCAAGACAAATACGTTTCAACATCTTGCTAACTCTGTAACTTAGACACCCACGACACCACACACAAACATATTCCAGAGGCGTGTACTGGGGGAGGATATACATTGCTCTCTGACTTCAATGCCTCCCTGGCCGGTCCGGTGCAGTGCTAGCCCACAGCAGGGCTAAAAGTAGAAGATACACTTACAATTTAGATGCCCATTTCTCCCGGGAGTCCCGGCCAAACCAGACTCCAGATGAGATCCAACTGGCTGCCTGCGCACTGAAATTTTTGGCGCGACTGAGCCAGCAAAAAAAAAAGAAAACTTAATAAAAAAAAGTGCTCCCTCTGCTGGCCGCCCATACAAATAGCCCAATTAGCACACTAAATAGTGTGCGATTAAGAGAGGTATAGGCTCAGTTATGGGCTGCACTGCAAGCATAGAGGAAAAATATGCAAATTTGTATGACAGGCTATACTTCTCTACCGCACGTGCGGTAGAGAAGTATAATAGAGCATAGATGTATATAAAAGGTGGGTTTTTTTAAATAAAACTTGACAGTCTAGACTAGAAAAATTTTGGCTGAATAAATATAATTTTTCCAATAGGAGAAATTATATTTATTCATCCAAATAAATTATTTTCTTTCTTTTTCCCCCCATTTTATTTGGGTGTTCACGTGCGGGAGTGCTCAAATGGAGGAGCCTCCACTGGTATAATGTAGGTGGCGGCAGTGTAGGGGCAGCAGATTAGGGTTTAATAAGTATAATGTAGGTGGTGGTGGGCTCCGGGAGCGACGGTTTAGAGGTTAATAACTTCATTTAGCTGCGGCGGGGTCTGGGTGCGCGGTATAGCGGTTAAACAGTATAGTATAGTGTGGGTGTTTAGTGACAGGGTACCAATAAAGCTGGGAAAAAGCCGAAGAGCAGCGAGATCGATGACTGTTAGTTAACAACAGTCCGCTGCTCATCGCCCCGTACTTGGTGAGCGGCTTTTTGACAGCTTTTTTGGTAACTTTGGAGAACGTATTCAGGTCCGCGGCAGCGATGTTAGACGATCTTAGGTGAGTGTATTGGTGCCGGCGAATGCAAATAAGTTGACGGGTTGATAAATAGGGGCCAGAGAGTCATTAACAACTTTAACAACTTAAATTGATCCTTTTAGACATGAGAAGAAAATAAATGTTTGCCCCTATCTAACAAACCTGCAGGTAATTTTTTTTTTCCTTTCCAACGGCTTTGAAATGCTGTGTCACATAAATGTATAAGGATTTTAACAGCCCTATTTCCTATTGGCTGATTCAAATTTTTCAGCCAATAGGAATGCAATGGTACCCCCAGTATTAAAGGGGTACCTTGCATTTCAATCCTCAGTGTGCGGTGGACGATCACATGAAGAGGACCTCCACGTCAGATTGATGGACCTCTGCCTGGACCTCCGCCTTGGCCCTTTGCTTGGACCTCCGCCTTGGACCTTCACCTGGACCTCTGCCTCCATGCATCGACCGATCCACCTCCGCAGGGATGAAGAAGATACCGGTCCCGCGATGGATGAAGATGGAGCCGCCTGGATGAAGACCTCTCACTGCCTGGATGTCTGGACTTCAGGAACTATAAGTGGATCTTCGGGGGTTAGTGTTAGGATTTTTAAACTTTTTTGGGTGTTTGTTTTTTTTAGTTTAGGATTTGGGCTTTTCTTAAAAGCGCTAAATGCCCTTTACAGGGAAATGCAAAAGAGCAATGCCCATAAAAATGCAATTTTAGGGCAATGGGTAGCTTAGGTTTTTGTTAGATTTAGGTTTTTTTTATTTTGGGGGGATGGTTGGGTGGTGGGTTTTACTGTTGGGGGGTCTGTGTGTGTTTTTTACAGGTAACAGAGCTGTTTAAGTTAGGGCAATGTCCTGCAAAAGGCCCTTTTAAGGGTTATTGGTAGTTTATTGTAGACTAGTGTTTTTTTTTTATTTGGGTGGGCTTTTTTATTTTTATAGGGCTATTAGATTAGGTGTAATTCTTTTTTATTTTTGATAATTTCATTTATTTTTCATAATTTAGTGTTTAGTTTTTGTAATTTAGCATTTTTTATTTTTTTGTAATTAGCTAGTTTGTCATTTTTATGTGTATTTTAGTTTTCTTTAATTGGTAGTTAAATATATAGTTATATTAGTTTAAACTTAGTTTTTTTAATTTGACAGGCAAGTTTTAATTTAATTTAAGATAGGGAAATTGTAATTTAATATAAAGTTAGGGGGGCATTATGTTTGGGGGTTACTAGTTTAAATTAGTTTATTGCGATGTGGGGGGCTTTCGGTTTAGGGGTTAATAGTTTAATTTAGTATATTTCATTGTGGGGGCTTCCGGTTTAGGGGTTAATAGTTTAATTTAGTATATTTCATTGTGGGGGGGGGGTGCGGTTTAGGGGTTAATAGGTTTACTATAGTGGGGGCGGTGTGGGGGAGCGGCGGAATAGGGGTTAATAACTTTAGTATAGTGGGGGCGATGTGGGCAGATGGCAGATTAGGGGTTAATAATATTTAAATAGCGTTTGCGATATGGGAGGGCGGCGGTTTAGGGGTTAATAACTTTATTATAGTGGTGATGATGTCGGGGAGCGGCGTAATAGCGGTTAATACATTTTATTAGTGGCAGCGATGTGGGGAGCGGCAAATTAAGGGTTAATAACTTTAATATAGTATTTGCAATGCAGGAGGGCGGCAGTTTAGGGGTTAAAAGGAAGTTTATGGGTGTTAGTGTACTTTGTAACATTTTAGTTATGAGTTTTATGTCACAGTTTTGTTGCGTAAAACTCATAACTACTGCTCTCAGATTGCGAAACGGATCTTGTTGGTATAGGCTGGAACGCAAGCATTTTAGCCTCACCTCAAAACTCGTAATGGCTGCGCTATGGAAGTCCCATGAAAATACGTAATTTTTACGAGTGTGGGACTGACATTGCGTTACAGGCTAAAAGGCTTGCGGGACAGTTATACTGACAAGACTCGTAATGGCTGCAGTGCTGTTTTAACGCTGAAATGACCATTATTTCAGCGTTAAAACCAGAACGCAAAACTTGTAATCTAGGTGAATGTTAAGTAGCATACAGTAACACACACAGATATACACAAACACACACACTGATTTTTTATTTTTCAATTACTGAACCAGTTCCATTGAAAAATAACTGTTTCATATACTTCAGTTTTATCACAATAAAATGATTGCAGAGTCGCCAATACACACTGCTCTTGTCAGTGTAATATACTGCACAGCCCACAACTACAGAATTGATTTGATCACAATCTTTCTTGATTTACAGCAATCCCAGAGGTTTTCTACATCCTGGTATCTGGTAATTAATAGTAAAAAGATGAGAACTGAAGGGAAAAAAAACTATACATATACGGAATACCAATAATGCAAGGCACAGAGTAATTTTTTTTTAAAAAGCAATGCAAAATGTAACATACTTAATTGCCCTGGTTTTGCATTCTTATAATTGAAGAAAGTTATCACTTAAAAATCCAATTTTACCAACAGCCATTTTTTAGTTTTTTTTTATTTAAGCTGTAAAATCTCATGTGTCTTGAATTTTGCAGAGCAACCAACTATTATCCAGCAAACCCAGCATACTTACCTAAAAGCAGTTACTGTATAAATGTATTGCATGGAAAAGTGATGTTTCCGCAAAAATGTTTTACTTGTTGAAAAACATGTAATCCATGAGAGGTTAATGTCACAAAAGATTTGAGTAAATGAATATAAGAATGTATTTGCAGTGCATTTTAAATACAATTAAAAATACTTAATACTCTTTGTAAATATTTTGGGCCGGATTACAAGTGGAGCGCTAATTTATTTTGCGCCCACAAACTGGCAAATTTGTCTGTTTGCAGGTGCGCTATAAATAACCAGCTATTACAAGTGGCTGGTTATTGGTACCGCGAGTTTGAGGTAGCAATTAGCGCTCTGAAAATTAACCAGAGGTCGGACCTCTGGTTTACTTTAAAATAACTACCCAATTCCCCCCAAAATAAAGTATTTCTAAATTTGCATTTTTTTAAATAAAAATAAACATCCAAAAAGCAAATTTTAGGGGTTAAAGTTGGCAAGTCTGTGTAAGAAAAAAAAATCACTGAAAAGTGCTTTACATTGCGGTCTTTGGGAACTGTGTGTTCCCTGTAAATATATATGTATATGATTATACACATATATATTTATGTGTTAATATGTTTAGATACACATATAAACACATAAATATATATGTATATAAGAATATACATAATGTATATATTTAAAATTGCTGCCCATCGCTGTGTGACTTACCCCCTTTGCTGCACTGCCTCATGCGGGACAAAAATAAGCATGCAGGCAACCTTTGGCTACAGCAACAGGTCACAGGTTTTTTTGCAATGGACATAGATTGCAATTCTTTTAAATTAAATATATATTTTAATCCATTAGGAATGCTTTTCAAGATATTTTTTTCACCATAATTTACCATTAAAGCCTATAGCATTTCAGTGGCTTAATGCAAATTCTGGATCAACAATTCAAACATCTTTGCTTTGTTCGATGTCTTGTGACTGTCCATCTTCCTCTTGATCACATTTCAGAGGTTTTCAATGGGGTTAAGGTCTGGAGAATGGGCTGTCCATGAGAGGTTCTTTATCTGGTGGTCCTCCATCCACACCTTGATTGACCTGGCTGTGTGGCATGGAGCATTGTCCTGCTTAAAAAAAAAAACAATCCTCAGAGGTAAACATTATCAGTGTATAAATAAGCAAGTTTTCTTCCAGCTTAACCTTGTACATGGCTTGATTCATGCATCCTTCATAAAGATGAATCTGCCTGATTCCAAACTTTCTGAAGCACCCCCAAATCATCATGATCCCCCACCAACTTTCACAGTGGGTGCAAGACAGTGTGGCTTATAGGCCTCTCCAGGTGCTGGGCAAATTGGACTCATCAGAGAAGATTAACTTACTACAGTCCTCTACAGTCCAATCCTTATTGTCTTTTGCAAACAACAGCCTGACTCTTCTTTGCTTCTCATTGATGAAGGATTTTTTTTTCTGGCTTTGCACAACTTCAGCTCTGTCCCTCGGAGCCTATTTCAAACCGTACTTCACCCCAGCTGCTATTGGCAATTTTTTTTGTAGATCACTTGTCATCCTACGTGTCATGAGATGCAGGACACAGCATAGAAGGTACAACTCTATTTTATTGCAGAGCATAGAAGTATACAGACTGCACAACACATCAGACTTAGTAACTGTGACATAGACTGTAACGACTATAAGCCACGCCCCCATCCAGTGACATCACACTCCCACTCTCATCACATCTTCGCCCTTTTCAAAGTATAAAGCACACATTTTTTATTTAGAGTACAAAAAATAACAAGGTATACAAGAAGCATACAATATTTTTTTAGTTATTAGAGAATATATATTAACAACAAGAAATACAATCCTGTCTTGGACATTGGGGTAGACTACCCTAGTCCACAGTGACCATGGGATTATTCTGCCCATTCTTATTGTCACTGCTCTAACTTCAGTGCTAATCCCGGTAGCGGACTGAAAGTTTCACCACTCTTCCACTTGACGTCATTTTACATGCACTATCCTCTGATACAGAAGAAGGTGATTGAGAGTCTGCTGGAAGCAAAGAAGTATCCCCTCTGTGGTCTTGCTGAGGGGAAGTCACCCCTCTTAAAACAGGGGATCCCACCGGCTGTGGCTCTGAGGCATCCAGTCCCAAACTCTAAGGTACTGGCTGAAGATGTCTTCTATTTCGACGTGTGACTGTCCCTCCTTCAGTAAGGACTACATAAGACCTTGGTTCTGGAGAGCGCCCTATTACGGTAGCAGGCATCTTCCATTTCTTCTCATTATCCAGTTTAACTCTGACATTTTGGCCCACATTCAGCTCCTGCATGGGCCTCACAGAGTGTTTTATCTCGTAGAAGAATTGGTAGCCCCTTTTCGCCTCTTCATTCATCCTAAAGACCTTGTCCTGAGGATTAGAGGGGGTTGGCTGGAAGACACTCACAAAGGGTAGAGTGCTGCAGATCTGGTGTCCTAACATAAGCTGTGCCGGGCTAAAACCTGTGGCATGGATGGGAGTTGCCCAATAGGCCAAGAGAGCTAGGTACGGATCAGATTGCTTCAGAATTAACTTCTTTCGGCCATTCCATTGGCCTGCGGGTGATGCAGAGTTGATGTAGAATGGATGAAATCATATTCACTGCTGAAAGATCTGAACTCCATGGAAGCAAACTGCATTCCGTTACCACTCTCTAGCTCAATCGGAATGCCCCACCGTGTGAATAAGCTTTTGAGATGAGTTATAACAGCCAGACTAATGGTGTCGTTCAGGGGTGCAATGTCCAAATACCTGGAAAAGTAGTCGATCACAACCAGGAACTTCTTCCCATGGAGTTCGCACAAATCTGCGGTTATCTTCTGCCATGGACCTGCAGGCAGCGGGGTAGAAATTAAGGGCTCTCTTCCCTGAGTAGACCAGCTTTCCCGGGAAAAGGCCCATTTTGACACGTGACTTGCAATGTCGGTGCTGATCCCAGGCCACCATACTGCCATAGCTGCCCTTTCTCTGTACTTTGTAATGCCCAAGTTGCCATCATGAATCCTGCTTAACATCTCTTGCTGCATGCTTCCAGGAATAACAATGTGGTCTTGGAACAGCACTAAACCATCCAGCTCCATTCGCTGTGACCTCTCTGACTGGTAAGAGCTCAAAGACATCCAGGCTGCCCAGCTCTTGGTTCAACCTTTCTTTATGCATTTAATAACCTCTTGAATATCTGTATCTAAATTGTCTCCTTTCTTATTTGCTCTAGCTTCCTTGACGATATGGATATAGAACTGAATCCACCTACACTTTCACATCTGATTCCATTGGAGATCCATCAGCAGCAGGCAGCTGGAGCGTGGAAAGTGTATCTGCCACTACCAGTTGTTTCTCTGGCACATGCACTGCCTGAACATTAAACATGAGCAGCCTCATCAGAAGTCTCTGACATCTTAAGGGTGTCTTGTTAATATCATAGGAATTGATTAGAGGGACTAGTGGTTTATGGTCAGTTTCAAGACTAAATTTAACTGAAGCCACTAAGTAACACTGGAAGCGCTCACAAGCCCAAACTGCAGTCAGGCACTCTTTCTCAATTTGGGCGTATTTCGATTCTGCAGCCATCAGTGTATGGGAACAGTAAGCGATGGGCTGTAGTTTGTTCTCATTCAGCTGCAAAAGGGTGGACCCTATCCCATAACTGCTTGCATCAGTACTAACCACAGTCTTTTTAGAAGGGCTGTAGAACCCCAACAATGGGACAGACCGCAGCAGGGACTTTACCTGTATAAAAGCTTCTTCCTGTGGAGGTTCCCAGACCTAGGCAACATCTTTTCTTCAACAACTCAGTGATAGGGTGGAGTACTATGGATAAATCTGGTAGGAACCTGCCCACATAATTCACAAGGCCCAATATTTGTCTCAGCTCGTGTACATCAGAAGGACTTTACATCTGTTCAATAGCAAGGATTTTATCAACGTCTGGCTTAATGCCATCTCCATTGATGATATGCCCAAAATAACATAACTCAGATTTTCCAAAGTGGCATTTCTCTTTATTTAATTTCAGCCCGGACTTTATAATGGTCTGCAGCACACAGCTCAATCACTGATCATGTTCTTCCTGTGTAGATCCATACATTCAAATATCATTCATAACGACTTCCATGTCCTTGTGGTCCCTTAAGAAGGAACTCATCTCTCTTTGAAAGATTTCAGGAGCAGAGGAGTCTGCAGAAGCAAAACCGACCTACCTGTGAAATGAAGGTAGTCAGTTTGCGGCACTTTGGGTCGAGTGGTATCTGCCAGAAACCACTGGAATTATCCAGTGTAGATAAGAACTTCGCCCCAGCCAGTTTCAGAGCTATGTCTTCAAGCATCGGCAGCACGTATCTCTCTCTTTTCACCGTCTCATTCAGCTGTTTCAAGTCTACATAGATGCGTACCTTCCCGTTCTTCGCAATGGGCACAATTGGGGCACACCAGTCAGTTTGCTTCGACAACCTCTTCAATAACCCCCATATTCTTCATACCCAGAAGTTCCTTCTCCACTTAAAGGCTTGAGCGGGAATGGAATTCTACGAGGAGTAGTAATGCTGTATGGGACTGCATCAACTTTAAGTGATATTTGGACTGGATTGCAATTTAGCAGGCCCAATTCACCAAAACATGTCTTCTGTAATCTCGTTTACTCTGGCGACAAGGCCCAAAGTACAGGCTGCTTTCCTGCTCAATAGGTTGTTAACACACTGTCCTCTAATTACATGTACGCACATGGTGATTTTTCTCTGCTTCTACTTGCATCTGGCAAGAAATTTCCCCGCATAACCGATACAGCCACCAGAACTATGAACTTCTGTTGTAACTTTCACCTGCTGAGGCTGTCGAGGCAGTTTTATGAATGCTGCAAGGGACATAACAGAGATCACAAGAGAAAAGACCAATGGCACTACTTGCAGCAAAAATAAATGTGTAAAAACGCCTTGAAATCTCTGTAATTGGAGTAAGCTAAACGCTCCACCTAATAACTGGGGTGTGGTGCTATGTAGTAATGAACACTTTAGAAAAAACTAATAAGAGAGGCAAGACAGCCTACACTTAAAAGACAAAGACTACATATATAGCACTCACCGGGTTGTAGTTAATATAACTGTCATGCAAATGGGTCACTTATAAACCAGACTGTCAGGTTAGGAAATGTCCAGAAGAAGACCCAAATGCTAGGGCGAACTTAAACAACACCCTTGCACTCTGAGTTTAATCCAGGACGTGACCCCACGACAACCTCCAAAAAACAAAGTACTCACGATATGGAGCAGGGTTAGCCTGTGCCAAAGTAATTCATGATATCAGCCAGATAGACTTCTGAATAAGGAACTGGTTTCAGGAAATGTCTTCCACAGGATCAGGAGAGCAGGGATAGTCCACTTATACTCAGACAGAAGAAGGGTAAAACAGGAAACAGTTAATAATGCAGGAGTAGGTCATTTGTTATCAGGCAGTCTGAAGGTTAACACTGTGTAGACAGTCTTTGCAGAGTATGCAACAGGTAATCAGGCAGTTTGAGGGTAAACACTGTGTAGTCAGAACTTGCAGAATTAACAACATGTAATCAGGTAGTTTGAAGGTTAACACTGTGTTGTCAGAACTTGCAGAGATAGCAACAGGTAAGCTGGTAGTTTGAAGGTTAACACAGATTAATCAGTACTTGTTGAGATTGGCAACAGGATATCAAGCAGTTTGAAGGTTTACACTGAATAATTGTATTAGCAGAGTTTGGAAACAGGTAAACATGCAGATTGAAGGTTTCACAGAAATAACAGTATTTTAATAGTTTGGCAGTACACAGAGTAGTCTGAATATGCAGGGTTTGAAGCAGGTAAACAGGAAGTTTGAAAGTTTCACAAAACAAACAGTACTTGCATTGTTTGGAGACAGGTAATCAGGAGGTTGAAGGTTAATCCAGCATAGTAAATCCTTGAAGAGATTGGCAACAGAAAAGCAGCAGTTAGAGAGATTCCTCAGCGAAATCCTATCAGAAGCCACAAAGTTAACAAACAAACTGGCACTGGAGAAACAGGAAGCCAAGAATAAAAAGCCTGGTTGTGACATCATCAGGAAGGGGTGGCTCAGACACCTGTCAATCAAGCACACAGAGAGGACTACAGAGCTTCCCAGCAGCTGAGCGTGACAGTGCCCCCTCCTCAAGTACCCCTCCGGGGGACCCGACCGGGCCTGGCAGGGTATTTCTTGCGAAAAGACTTGACAAGAGTTGGAGCATGAAAATGAGAGGCCGGTTCCCAAGATCGTTCAGAGATAGGATAACCCTTCCAATGGACCAGGTAGTACAGCCGATTGCCCTGTAGCTTGGAATCGAGAATCTGGCTGACTTCAAACTTAGACGTTCCCTCTACGGAAAGTGGAGGAGGTTGTTTACTGTTGATAGAATACCGATTGTATATGACTGGCTTGAGTAGGGAGACATGAAACACTGGATGGATCTTGAGAGTCTTGGGTAAGGCCAGGTGGTATGCAGAAGAACAAACTCTGGAAACAATTTGAAAAGGTCCAATGTACTTATGACCCAACTTGGTACAAGGTTGTTTTAGACGTATGAATCTGGTGGATAAAAATACTCTGTCTCCAGTATGAAGTAAAGGAGCCTTGGACCTTCTGCGATCAGCATATTTCTTATGTCTTAAGGAAGAAGAGAGTAGATTTTGACGAATGAGTTGCCAGTGATTACTGAGATTTTTCACTATACGATCTGCTCCAGGGGCTTCTGTAGAACTGGTAATCATAGGAAAGGTTCTAGGTTCAAATCCATAAGCTGCCTTAAAGGGAGAGGTCTGTAATGAGGCGTTATAACGTGAGTTGTGAGCTAATTCCGCCAAAGGCAATAACTGAGACCAGTTGGAGTGGTGATGGTCTACATAATGTCTTAGAAAAGATTCCAAGGCTTGATTTACATGCTCAGTCTGTCCGTTGGATTGAGGATGGTGTGCAGTAGAAAGTGATATGTTGATTCCGAAGTGTTTACAAAAAGACCTCCAAAATTTGGAAACAAATTGGACTCCACGATCTGAGACTATGTCAGTGGGAAAACCATGTAAACGAGATATATGTAGAACAAAGAGTTCAGAAAGTCTTTGAGCTGAAGGCAAGCCTGGAAGAGGTATGAAGTGAGCAGACTTGGAGAACCGATCCACCACTACCCAAATGGTCATATTTCCAGCAGAAACAGGAAGATCTGTAACAAAGTCCTTGGATAAGTGAGACCAAGGATAATGAGGAATAGGAAGAGGGTGTAATAGACCAAACGGTCGATGAGAAGATTGTTTGTTCGAAGCACAAGAACTACAAGCAGCAATATAATCCTTAACATCCCTCCTCATAGTGGACCACCAAACATGCTGCTTCAGTTTCCACAATGTATTGGTTATTCCCGGATGACCTGCTGAAATGTTGTCATGAGCCCAACGTAGAAGCTTAAGACGTAATCCTTTGGGTACATACAGGATACCAGAAGGTAGTTTGCAAGAAGATGGTACCCGGACTTGAGCAGCATGTAAAGCCTGTACTGGAAAAGAGGATACTTGAGCCAAAACTTTGACTGGACGTAGTATAGGTTCTGAATCCAATGGAGAAGGTTCAGAAGATTGGAACTGCCTAGATAAAGCATCTGCCTTGGAATTTTTTGAACCAGGAACATAGGAAAGTACAAAATTAAACCTGGAGAAGAACAAGGCCCACCGAGCCTGACGAGGATTGAGATGTGTAGCTGTTTGGAGGTATAAAAGATTTGTGTGATCTGTCAGAATGAAAAAAGGTTGACTGGTACCCTCTAACCAATGCCTCCATTCATCCAAAGCTAATTTTATAGCCAAAACCTCCTTATTGCCCACATCATAATTTAACTCGGCAGGATTGAATTTTTTCGAAAAGAACGCCACAGGATGTATCTTGCTGGTAGTCAGATCACGTTGGGAGAGAACAGCTCCAGCTGCTATAGAGGAAGCGTCAACCTCCAAAATAAACTGGAAATCAGGAATTGGATGACTGAGAAGAGGTGCAGAAGAAAATGCTGATTTTAGCGTTTCAAAAGCCTGTACTGCCGGAGATGACCAGTTCTTACAATTTTGCCCTTTCTTAGTAAGAGAAGTGAGTGGAGACGTGATGTCTGCAAAGTTCTTTATAAACTTTCTATAGTAATTGGCAAAGCCAAGAAACCTCTGCAGGGATTTGAGAGTAGTTGGTCTGGGCCAGTCCTTGATAGCCGACAGTTTAGCAGGATCCATCTCAAAACCTGATTCAGAAATGATATACCCCAAAAAGGGGATGGAACTCTGATGAAAAGAGCATTTCTCCAATTTAGCGAACAGGGAATTGTCTCGTAACCTCTGAAGAACCAGTCTTACATGATGTACATGTTCCTGTAATGTTTTCGAATAGATTAGAATGTCATTGAGGTAAATGATAACAAATTGATTTAGATAATCTTTGAAGATTTCGTTGACAAAGTGCTGAAATACTGCTGGTGCATTGCACAATCCAAATGGCATTACTAGATACTCGTAGTGACCAAATCTAGTGTTAAATGCCGTCTTCCATTCGTCTCCTTTACGGATTCTGACCAGATTGTAGGCCCCACGGAGATCTAACTTGGAAAAAATAGAAGCGCCTTGAAGACGATTGAATAACTCAGAAATGAGCTGCAGAGGATAGCTGTTTTTGACAGTAATCTGATTCAAGGCTCGATAATCAATACAGGGACGAAGACCTCCATCTTTTTTCCCAATGAAGAAAAAACCTGCACCCACAGGTGAAGAGGAAGGACGAATGAATCCTCTGGCTAAGTTGTCCTTTATGTATTCCTCAAGAGAGACATTTTCTTGACGAGAGAGGGGATAGGTCCTTCCCTTAGATAGAGGAGCCCCTGAATACAATTCGATAGGACAGTCAAATATCCGGTGTGGAGGTAACGTCTCAGCCTCTTTTTTAGAAAACACATCACAAAAGGCATGATAGTAATTGGGCAATGATTCAGGAACTTCCACCATAGCTACGACAGGACAGGATGGTTTAGAGGGATTTTGCAGGCAATGTTTGAAACAGGTAGTTCCCCAGGAAATAAGTTCTCCTTTAGACCATGAGAAAACTGGATCATGAAGCTGCAAACAAGGTAACCCCAGAATCAATGGTATGTGTGGAGAAGAAATGACTTCAAAACGAATAATTTCAGAATGAAGTATGCCCACAGTCAAAAGAAGAGGAATGGTAGAATGTTGTATGATACCAGTACCTAGAGGCTGTCCACTGACAGTAGTTACCTTAATTAACTGTTTCTTGGCTTGGAGAGGAATCCTGAGAGAGTCAGCAAAGTTTGAATCAATGAATACTCCAGCAGCTCCAGAATCAATGAGAGCTTGAGCTCGAAACTTGGTGTTTCCAAAAGAGATAGTTACAGGAACAAAAAGTTTAGAATTGAGGGAAGACATCGGATTCTGTCTTAACTCTGTCCCTCTATCAAAAGTTAAGCCTTGGCTTTTACTGGCCGGATAGGACAGTCCTTCAGTAAATGTCCTTTGGTACCACAATACAGACATAACCCAAGAGTACGCCTTCTATGGCGTTCAGCTTCTGACAATTTAATAGCTCCTACTTCCATGGGTTCCACAGACTCAGAAGATTGGGAAATATTATTAGAAAGACTTGAGGTTCGAATAGGAGGACGAAAAGAAGATTTAACAAAGGATCTCCGATTCCTATCTCTCTCCTGAAGACGTTCAGAATGCCGGGCGTCAAGAGTAATACATAAATTGATAAGACCCTCCAATGAATCGGGGAGTTCCCGAAATACAAGTTCATCCTTAAGGCGTTCGCAAAGTCCTTTGCGAAAGGCTGCCCGTAAGGCTCCATGGTTCCAATCAGTTTCTGCGGCTAAAGTCCTGAATTCAATAGCATATTGAGCTACCGAAAGGGATCCCTGTCTCAGATCCAACAATCCTGCCTCAGCAGCTGCAGACCTCCCAGGCTTGTCAAAAACAGAAGAAAAAATGGACACAAATAATTCCACATCCTGTAGTAACGGATCATTCTTCTCTAAAAGAGGGGACACCCAGGCTAGAGCCTTACCCTTCAAGAGAGAAATAATAAAGGTGATTTTGGAGGTAGAATTGGAAAAAACTTGAGGATTGTTTCTGAAGTGTAAACGACACTGATTAAGGAATCCACGGCATTCTTAAGGATTACCGTCATATTTATCTGGAAGTGGGATTCGTGGTATATTCTGTCCAACAGTTTGAGGTGGATTAAAGACAGCATTGGTGCTAGTAGCAGTGGCAGCAGGAGTCACCGTCGCTTGAGAAGGAGCGGAGAGGTTATGTAGCAGAGCAGTAATCTGGTCAAGCTTGGAATCCAAAGATCGCAAATGAGCAGAATGATTTCCTAGAAGTTGCCCTTGTAGAGCCACAGCCCTGGATAACTCGTCAGGGTCCATATTATGGCCAGTTTGTACTGTCAGGTTAGGAAATGTCCAGAAGAAGACCCAAATGCTAGGGCGAACGTAAACAACACCCTTGCACTCTGAGTTTAATCCATGACGTGATCCCACGACAACCTCCAAAAAACAAAGTACTCACGATATGGAGCAGGGTTGGCCTGTGCCAAAGTAATTCATTATATCAGCCAGATAGACTTCTGAATAAGGAACTGGTTTCAGGAAATGTCTTCCACAGGATCAGGAGAGCAGGTATAGTCCACTTATACTCAGACAGAAGAAGGGTAAAACAGGAAACAGTTATTAATGCAGGAGTAGGTCATTTGTTATCAGGCAGTCTGAAGGTTAACACTGTGTAGACAGTCTTTGCAGAGTATGCAACAGGTAATCAGGCAGTTTGAGGGTTAACACTGAGTAGACATTCTTTGCAGAGTATGCAACAGGTAATCAGGCAGTTTGAGGGTAAACACTGTGTAGTCAGAACTTGCAGAATTAACAACATGTAATCAGGTAGTTTGAAGGTTAATACTGTGTTGTCAGAACTTGCAGAGATAGCAACAGGTAAGCTGATAGTTTGAAGGTTAACACAGATTAATCAGTACTTGTTGAGATTAGCAACAGGATATCAAGCAGTTTGAAGGTTTACACTGAATAATTGTATTAGCAGAGTTTGGAAACAGGTAAACATGCAGATTGAAGGTTTCACAGAAATAACAGTATTTGAATAGTTTGGCAGTACACAGAATAGTCTGAATATGCAGGGTTTGAAGCAGGTAAACAGGAAGTTTGAAAGTTTCACAAAACAAACAGTACTTGCATTGTTTGGAGACAGGTAATCAGGAGGTTGAAGGTTAATCCAGCATAGTAAATCCTTGAAGAGATTGGCAACAGAAAAGCAGCAGTTAGAGAGATTCCTCAGCGAAATCCTATCAGAAGCCACAAAGTTAACAAACAAACTGGCACTGGAGAAACAGGAAGCCAAGAATAAAAAGCCTGGTTGTGACATCATCAGGAAGGGGTGGCTCAGACACCTGTCAATCAAGCACACAGAGAGGACTGCAGAGCTTCCCAGCAGCTGAGCGTGACACAGACAGTTTAAATTGTGTACATATTACTATAAATGATTAAAATATAACTTTTATTAAAAATACACATAAAATTGGAAAAATATCAACTTAAAAATGCTCTTAGGAGGGGGGGCGGAGCTAGCCTGAGACCAGAGCAGACGTGTTTTCATTGAGCTCCTGCATTCTTACAACAAACTTTAGATTTAAAACCCTTTTTTCTTTTCTTTTACTTGTTTCTCAGCCTACCTAAAGTACTAATTAGCTGATGAGACTAGCCTGTTGTTGGTTGCTGCAGGAAAATAACTGATAGGAACGAAGGGCGCTAGCTGACATTCCCTATCAGAGACTCCTGGAGAAGTACCTTGCCGCCCGGGAAACTATCGCACCATAAGGACTAGTACACCCCATCCAAGGTGTTCCGATGGCTGAGGACGGCACCCGGTTCCCAAACATACCTGGCGGTGTGCGGATATAGGTCCCATATTACCTATACATCTGTGGGGACTTAGAAGCCGAAAGGCGCGAAGACCTCCATTCCGGAGTGACGTCACCAGAAGGCTGCGGGGAAGACGGAGACAGCCGACTTGTGAAGTGGCAGCGGTGCTGCAGTCCGAGACACTAGCGGAGGCTCTTCTGCTGAGACACTGCTGGGCAGGTTGGAGGCCACTGTGAGAGAACAAAGAAGACCAGGAGGGGTGAGTGACTTTAGCACACTGTGTTCCGGAGGGTCGGGGCTCCGCTCCGGAACGCTCACCCACGTGACATCCACACTTTGAGACCATAATAACCTCCCTGTACATTGGAGGTGCTCACCGGTCTGCCCTGCTAAACCTGCCGCAGCCATAACTTAGATCACAGATACGGAGAACTACACAAACCCTTACTTACAACCACTGAGAGGTGAGCTCAGGAAACTCGGCTCTACTGCCGCCTTAACTTTTGCAGCGCTTGATTCACAACCACAGTGTTAAGCCCCATTTGAACCCCGGCTGCATTTCTTACAAGTAGTCGCTCTGGGCCTAAACCACTGAGAGGTGAGCTCAGGAAACTCGGCTCTACTGCCGCCTTAACTTTTGCAGCGCTTGATTCACAACCACAGTGTTAAGCCCCATTTGAACCCCGGCTGCATTTCTTACAAGTAGTCGCTCTGGGCCTAAACTTAACTCCTGCTGCCCCAGATACTATACCCAATTACTCTACCTGGAGTTACCTATCCATTCAACACTGAGAGGTTTACTAAGAAAAGCAGGATAGAACTTTCTCAAGCACTCCCAGCTTACCTATTGATATTAGCCTGAGTGGCAGCAACACCCTGATAACATTGGAAGCCACCCACCTCTTACTCTAAATCAGGAATACCACTGTGTGCCTTGTGTCACCACCCGCAATCTGCAGCAGGGTTTTCCTATCCAAATAACGGCAGATACTGAGGCTCTATCTTCCACAATTGTAACACTCCCTGTGGTCACCCCCTCCACTCAGAAATAGAAGTTTTCTATCTATACCCACAATAGCCCGTGGACTCAGAGACTCATTGCAACATCCCACGTTACTTTGAACTTCCTGGCTTACCACAATCTAAAAGCCAAGATCCCTCTATACACCCCAGACTGCCACTGCTCTATAGTGACTCTCCTCCTCCTTTCCCGCTCTGCTTCCCAGAGCGGGTCATAACCTACATCCCTCTCCCGACTGTGCCCAGTGGTGGCATTTTCCCCTGAGGAGAGACACACTCTATCAAGGCCCCCTGCTCACAGAAACCACCTGACCTCTACAATACTGTTTGCTTGTCCTGCGGCCAACCGCTGAATCAGCTTCTATAAAAAGTATTTCTCTTAACTACCTGGCATAAGCAACATAGCCATGATTTGCTAAATCCTGTGGCGCCCCTCCCTACCGGTGTAATCCAGCTGAACCCGCCAGGTTTTCCTCTTTCCCTGCAACTACCTATTGACATACCACCCACTATCTGTTACAATATCTGGTATACAATGTCACAGCAAGCCAAGAAGAAGTCAAAAGGACTAAACCCTTCAAAGCATACAGTTCGGGACCATTTTCAACCTATCAGGGACCCACTACCGGACATCTCAGACGATGATAGATCTGTCTCACCTCCTTTATCAGAGGGGAGAGCTAGTGTGAGGAGCTCACCACCCTCTCACAGGCAATCTGAAACGATCACCATGGATTCCATGAAACTACTACTAGATCAGCAGACTCAGTCATTCACGAAAAGATTTGACAAATTGGAGAGGTCCTTTGATGACCTCAGAAAGGACATTGTTACAGTTAATGAACGAACAGACATAATAGAACGCAAACAGGAAGACCTGTTAGTGGACCACACAAACTGGGTCAGCTATACACAAAATCTAGCGGATCAGGTGTCCTCTCTAGAGGCGAAATTAGCAGACCTGGAAGACCGTTCCAGGCGGAACAATGTTAGAATCCGGGGAATTCCAGAGTCTGTGGGTCCCCAGGAGCTAGAAAAATTTGCCCAAGCACTATTTAGATCTATCATAGGTCCATCAGGGGAAAAAGATGCAAGAATCGACAGAATACACAGGGCTGCTAGGCCGCAAAACCTCCCTATGGATAAACCCAGAGATACCATAGCTAGGTTGCACTATTTCTCCTTCAAGGACAGACTCTTGAAAGTCACCCTGAGGCAACCCCAGCTCCCGGATCAGTTTAAGGACATCTCACTATACCCTGATCTGTCCTCATTCACGCTTCAACAAAGAAGAAGTTTCAACGAAACCACTAGAGCGCTGAGGGCCCACCAAATTCGATACAGATGGGGATTCCCTACTAAATTAATTATCACTAAAGATGGTACCCAGCACACTGCTCTTACTCCACGTCAGGCGCAGGACCTGCTAAGAGTCTGGAACTTACCTTCTGTAAATGGAATTGAGGACCCTCCCCGACCACAGAGAGCAGGACCCCTACTGAGAGTGGGAGCCCAAGCATGGAACCCGGAAAGACAAGAGGCACCTCGACAAGATCCTGGCCGATGATCCTTATCTTCCTATACCATCTGAAATAGCCTCATGATTGCCTATCTACCCCTATGGGGGTGTTGTGAAGATTCCCCATTATTACCTAAATCCCGAAAGGATTGAGTCATCTACTGGCGCCATAGTGGTGCTGAAGAATTGGTAATGTACAAATGATTGACGCTCTTGTATATTACTCCCTACTTCTTTCCTTTCCCCATCCCAAGCAGCTAGAGCTCTGTTTGACTTGTTCCCTCACCTCCAGTAGACTGAGTTATGGAACACCTGTATTAGCTCATTCCTCCAAGAGGACTGTTATTGCTACCGAGACCTGGAGGTGGCTAGGGAACTGGTAAAGTACATGTGAAAGATCATCTAGCTCAAGTTTAAATGTTTACTGTTAATATAAGTTAAAGTTGCAATGTTTGTTGTATTTGATGTCTCACCTATGATGCCAAATCAATGTTTACATAGCGGTACCTCTGATGGCTGTGTCGCTTTCCCCTGACTCTCCTCCTCTCTATCATCTCTCCCTTAACCCTCTTTCCCCATACCCTGCTCTATCCACAACCCTCCTGACTCTATTACCTCCCTTACTATCCTAGTCCCTCTTTTCCCTAAATGTCCTCCCTTTCCACCTGAAATGTTGGTACCCCCAACCAACCGCATACATCCACTAGCTTCCCCTCTGCCCTTCCCACCTCCCTAATCCTACTAGGCCATCTCCTCTTTCCTTTTCGCCTTCCCTCCTCCCTTGCCTGGACCCTTTTCTCTCAACTCTCACACTTCGCCAATGTTGTTTGTCCAACCTACTATCGCTTCCTCTAGACATGGGAAATCACTGCCCTGGAGGGAAATACTGGGGAACTGGTATGGTACATTGACATTGTTAAATGCCAAAAGCAGCTGTATTTGAGGTCTACATAAGTTTGACTTACACTGTTGATCTTGCATAGTGCTTCATCGATGATTTCAGATTAATGTTTTACATAAAGGTGTTTTTGATGGTTATGTCTTCCTCTCCCATCTCTTTCTATCTTTCCACCTCTCCCATTTCTTACCCCCCTCCCTATACCCTGCCCCCCCTCACTGCCCTTCTCAGCTCCAATACCCTCTTACTACCATATTCCCTTCTCTCCCTCATCTCTCCCTTCCTTGGATTGCTGATGGCTTACTACCCGCCTATCCCTTCCCTATCCCTCTGCTTGCACCTTCTTTCCTCCCTCCCTTCCCTTCTCACTTTCCCTCAACCTTCTATCGCTCAACTTTTCCATACTTGCCAATGATACTGCTCAACCCATTATCACTCCCTCTGGATCTGAGAGAGGATTGTCCTTATGGGAGCGACGAGGTAGTGATTTGCTTTATAGACATTGTTGAAAGCCGAGTACAGATTGTATCTAAAATCTCTATGAGTTTAATTTGCACTGTTATTTTATATAATGCTCCACTGATGATGTTTTACAAATTGGTGTCTTCTGCTGTTGGTATCTCTCTTACTATCTCTCCTCATATTCATCACCTTTCCCTCTGCTTTTCCATTTTCTCTGTACTCGCTCATCTTACTACCTATCCCAAAACCAATGCTTTCCCTACACCCACATCATCTCTTTCTCCACGTCTCCCTCCCTCCTGGATTGCTGATGGTTCCTTATCATCCGCCTATCCCTCCCCTCTCACTCTGCTCCCTACTACTTCCCTACCTCTACTCTCTTCCCCTTCCACTGCTCTGCCCTGACTCGCTCCTTCAACCTCTCTCACCCACCCTCCCTGTTCTTTACTAGTGATGTTTGCTCAGTCCATGGACGTTCCACATGGACTTAAGGGGGGAATCTCCTGATGGGAGGAGCTGGGGAGGGGACCTCCCATATGAATATTGTCAAATGCGGGGAACATATTGTTTTTAATGTATATTCAGATTCATTGCATCATCTGTTACCCTCTTGATATCGCTTCTCTACACCCTACCTCTTCTCGCCCACCTTTTCACCCCCTGATCTCACCCTAGCCCATCATTAAGACCCGCCATCCCGCTTCTCCTTTTTTAGGTACTATTACCCTGCACCCACATCGGACCCCCTCATTACCTCTTACCACTTGGTGATACTACAAATCATGCGTTAAAATGACAGCTACCATATACATACTCGTACCTACCTATTCTTTATGACCTATCTGACCCCTGATGCAGGCTTTCAGCACCCTTTAGACTCTCCACCCCATACATTTACTTGTACCCCGATATATAGCATAAGCACATTGCACTTTCCTAACCTGACTGGACTCTCTGATACCTTCTCTCTACCCTTCCTCCCCTTAGCATTTTCCCATTCTTCTTTTCCCTTTTCCACCACGCCCTTAAGATTACCTGGCCATAGGTTCCTATGTAAGAGGATTAAGTGACATATAACACACACCGGTAGTGGAGGGGAGCCTTCAAGCTCTCTCTTCTAACACTACCTTTTCCCCCCCTCCCCCCTACGGGGGCTGTATTCTTGGTGCGGTTAGGGATTATTTATTTTATCCTCCGCATTCCCTATTTGGCAGAGTGTAGTAGTCTCTGCCCAACCCGGAGAACCTGGTGGAATCTAGTGCATACCCTCCCTTATCTCCCATAGCTTTTACCTCACACCCTTATTTCCCTCTTTTTTTTTTCTTTTTTTTTTTTTTTTCCACTCACAATGAAAGTGGGCACGCTGAACGTTAGAGGCCTGAACTCCCCCACTAAGAGAAGTTTACTCCTCAAATTTTCTCGGGCCGCCATGTTCCACCCCAGGGATTTCCCGATTCGCTTGTCCTCCACGTTCCACAAAAAAGCCAGGGGAGTTACTGTCCTAATTGGTAGACATGTCTCCTACGAGCCCATCTACCTTGAAACGGACCCTTCTGGCCGTTACATAATATGTGTATGCTGATTGGATAATAATCTGGTCACGTTAGTCGCTCTGTATTCCCCCAATGTCAACCAGACTCGCTTCCTTGGCAACCTGTTGGGTAAAGTAAGCCGACTTAAACAGGGCCATGTTATTGTAGGGGGTGACTGTAACCTGGTGTGGGATCCGCGAAGGGATAGAAAGTCGCAAAGAAAGGGACCCCCACACCGTGGAGAAGAACATTATTCTCACCTCTTCAGGAATGTTGTCTCACAACACTCATACCACGATGTCTGGAGGGCCCTACATCCTGATGTCGATGACTACACTTGTTATTCGACCCCCTTTCAGTCTTTTTCTCGGCTTGATTATTTTTTTTGTCACTCATGGACATTACAGACGGTTGCGGCGGCTAGGATTGTACCTTGCGTTTGGTCGGATCATGACGCAGTAGTTGTAGATATCACTTTCTCTCCCTCTGGGGAGGGTAGACACTCTTGGCGTCTACCAGAACACCTCCTCGCGGAACCACAAATCCCACTTTTTTGAATATAAATGATGCAGGAACTACATCTGCGCTAACCCTGTGGGCGTCGCTTAAGGCTTATCTCTGCGGGCTCTTCATGCGGAAGTCCTCAGAGATTAGACGACACAGAGGAGCCAGCCTGGCCCAACTGTATCATGACTACTCTATCTCTAGGACTCAACTCAGAAAAACCAGAACAGACTCCTTGGTCAGGAAGGTTCAGAATCTCAAAAAGCATATTGAAACTTATGAACTGGAGAGGGTCCAGAGAGGACTTTATCTCCTGAAGCAGAGATACTACCACAAAGGAGACAGGGCGGACCGACTCCTGGCCCACAAACTTCAACAGAAAACCTTATTGAACAAGATAGCTTATATCAAAAGAGATAACAAAAAATTTTACTCTCCTAGTGATATTGGGGATGTCTTTGCAGACTACTACAGTGGTTTATACCAGATCTCTGCTGATCCCTATTCCCAGTATAGGCCGGCACACGCTATCCCCAAGTTTCTATGTAGACTCCAACTGCCGCAGGTTCCAGATGATATGAGAGATCTTCTCACTGCCCCTATCACAGTGGAGGAGATTGAGAAGACGATCAAAAGTCTTAAGACACATAAATCTCCTGGGCCGGATGGCTTCGATGCCATGTTCTATAAAAAATGTATTACCCCATTGTGTCCTCTTCTTGCCCGAGTGTTTGGTGAGGCCATGGATGCCGGTAGCTTCCCCCGGGAATTCCTAGAGGCATCAATCATAACTATACCCAAACCTGGGAAAAGCCCTGATCTATGTGAGAACTACCGCCCAATATCTCTTATTAATGGGGATGTTAAACTATACGCAAAAATTTTAGCCTCAAGGCTGAATAAAACCCTCCCAGGTCTGATTCACCAAGATCAGGTGGGATTTACTCCGGGACGACAGGGCTCAGACAATACCAGGCGCCTGTTGAATATCTTTTCTGAGACAGCCGCACTTAAGATCCCACTGGTTACCCTGTCGTTGGATGCTGAGAAAGCATTCGACAGGGTCCGGTGGGAATATATGGTCGAGGTCCTGCGTTCTTTTGGATTTCCCTCTGCATTTATTACAGCGGTAATGGCCCTATACTCAGGCCCATCCGCTAGAGTCAGAGGACTGGGGTTTGTATCTAGAGCATTTGAGATTAAGAACGGCACGAGACAGGGGTGCCCCCTGTCGCCACTTCTTTTTGCTCTCATGATGGAACCGCTGGCACGAAACTTCGAGCATCCCCCTCTATACAACCCCTGGTGTTGCATGATATCCCGCAAGTCCTAGCACTATTCGCGGATGACTTGACAATCTTTTTAGAAAATCCTGAGGAGTCGTTCCCTGAATTGTTCAAGATCTTGACCGAGTTTGCTAACCTAACATATTATAAGCTCAACTACACCAAGACTGAAGCCTATGCTATTGGTCTAGATGAGAACACTCTGGAGATCCTGAGAAAAACATATCCATTTAAATGGTCAACCGAAGGACTGAAGCATCTGGGGGTAGTGCTCTCTCATGACCCTAAACGAATAGTGACTGCAAACTACAGGTCACTACTCAAAGAATTCCAACAGACTGTCTCTAGTTGGAGGGTGCCAGAGGTCTCCTGGACGGGTAGAGTTGCGGCTGTAAAGATGCTCTTACTCCCAAAACTGATCTATTTCTTCCGGTGCCTCCCGGTTCCTGTTCCGGCATATCTTCTCAACCACTTTCAATCCATCTTTACCAAATACGTGTGGAAGGGACGCCACGTGCGGCTTCCCCTGACCCAACTACAAAAGCCAAAACGATGCGGAGGCTTGTCGATGCCAAACATTACATTATACTATAAGGCTGCTATGCTTTCGCATATTACCGCCTGGGGGGTGAGGGATTGCTCTGCAAGATGGTACCAATTAGAACAGGGCTCATTGCCCGCTGGTGTGGACTTGGCCAATCTCATATGGATCCCAGATCACGCAGAAGTACTGAGCGGAATACATTGCCGCACAATCAAGACATGTCTGAAGCTTTGGAGAGAGCTACGATCTCTTGATTCGGTGGCCCCGCACCCCTCCCCTATACACTCCATTAAAGCTTTAATGCAATGCCTTCCTGAATCGCATCCCAGGAAATGGGAAGCCCTAGGGATCGGACTACTCTCAGATTTATATAGGAGAGATGCTCTGGCTATCCCACCCCAAACCTATCCGACAGACAACTTCCCTAGAGAGTTGCAATTTGAATATCTCTGCTTAGTCTCGCTCCTTTTATCCTGGGGATTTCAGAAAACTAACATGAGAGTGCTCACCAAATGGGAGAGGAGGTGGCTGGTCGGTAGGCCTCTACGTGGCTCCCTATCGTTCCACTACAGAATCCTCCTTAACTCCCCTCACTTCTTAAAAACCCGGACCACAGAGGACTGGGAGAGAGACTTGGGGGTAGTGACATCAGACGACAAATGGCAGCGTGCTCTCCAGGATGCTGGTGCAGCGGTGCGCTGCTCCAACCTTTTCGAACTATACCTTAAAATCCTACTTCGGTGGCATTGGGTCCCAACCAGGCTACACAGAATATATCCCTCCAAATCAGCGGACTGTTGGAGAGGATGCGCCCAGCGAGGTACCCATCTACATATCTGGTGGGAATGCCCCAAACTGAACCAATTTTGGACTCAGGTAGCGAGGCTGCTCCGGAGACTGGGTCTGGTGGATGACCTCACAGGAGATACGGCGCTCTTTCATCTTGGCTTGCAGAGCCTCCCAAGGGCATCCCGCCTACTAGGTGTTGTCATCCTTTTAACGGCAAAACTAGTAATAGCTAGGCAATGGATGAAACAAACCCTGGTTACACTTACCCCAGTCCTTGAGTCCTTGGACTACATTCAAAACATGGAAGAATACGCGTTAAGGGTCGAAGGTCGTTATGACTTCTATTGCTCTATATGGTTGACATGGGAAGAGTTTAGGAGACCTGGCAAAGCCGACGCTCTGGGAGATGAACAGATAGTTGGACAACTCTAACCCTGGGTGTGGCCTTGGCGGCCTGGCTACTCCTCCACCCTTCAGTGATCCTCCGCTCTCCCCCCCCCCCCCTTTTTTTTTTTTTTTTTTTTTCCCCACTTCCTTCCCCCACCCTACCCACTTCTTTTCCTACCTTACCCTTCTCCCACATCTTGACCATGGTTCTCGGGGAAATACCCCTTCACTGTATTCATGAGTTGACCTCCAGATGTTCCCCCCCTTCAGAACCTAACAAATATCACAATGATTGTCTTAAGATGTTGACAACTATTCAAAACTTACTTTCTTCTCTATATGTCCTATACTGCGAACCCTTGATCCAGAGAGTTTCTGTTTCCCAATAAGTACCAGTTTACAGGGCCCATAAGTGGTCCTAAGTTACACTGTTGACGCTTGCATGTTATGTTAACTTATTATAAGAAAAGAGGCATTATTAAGGGCAATACCATGTTCCCATTATAGCTAAGTGTACCTATGTTTGATAGCAGGAATTATTGTCATATAATACTGTTTGAGATATTGTCCTTACTACTGTGAATGTAACCTTACTTATTTCATTGCCTCAATAAAAATAAAAAATTAAAAAAAAATAAAAAATGCTCTTAGGAGCCTGTCATAGTGGTACTGCTTGTGTGGGGAATCAAGATGATAGAGAGTACAATGGTGGTTGTGCAATGAGTGTCAGAAGTTGAAAAAATAATAATAACACTTCAGATGGTGATTATAAATTGAATGTTTAATACACAAGTTGAAGATCATAATAAAGTAGACTGTCCACATCATGACACTCACTAAGTTGAGGAAGATATTACGAGGAATAATATCGGTTCCAGGCACAATATATATAATCTTATTTATATATTGTGAATTAAACCACTTTTAGTGTACATATTAGATAAGTTGTATTATTAACAGCCTCCCATATGGAAGTAGTTGGTGCCAATTTTATCTACAATAATCCAACAAATAAGTTCAATTGAGCAAAATTTAAAGGTACATATTATACCGTATTAAAGTAAATACAAATATTTATTTGAACTTAATTGTGAGGAAATATTAACAAAGATGTTAAGTTGTAAACGTGAACTTGCTACATACAGTTCAAGAGAATCTGGATTCGTTGTGAGAGTCTGAGAGATACACATTATACCGTAATAACGTTAATCACAGCGTTATTTAAACTCAGATGTTTTGCTCGCCGTATTCAGCATTGCACCAGCAGCTCACATGAGCTGCTGGTGCAACGCCGCCCTCTGCAGACTCGCGGCCAATGGGCCTCCAGCAGGGGGGTGTCGATCAACCCAATCGTATTCGGGTTGATTTCTGGTGATGTGTGTCCGCCTGCTCAGACCAGGAGGACAGGTTATGGAGCAGCAGTCTTTGTGACCGCTGCTTCATAACTGCTGTTTCTGGCGAGCCTGCAGGCTCGCCAGAAACACGGGGCATCAAGCTCCAATCGGAGCTTGATACATATGCCCCATTGTGTCAATTTGCATGTTTTACCGAAAAGGTTACTGGTACAATTAGTGTAGATTATTATTGTGCCGCATAAAACAATGAAAGGAGTTTGCAGTATTACATTCTCTTGTAAATATAGTACCCAATGATATGAGAATAACAGTACTTTGCTATATATGGAGTTTAGATAAGAGCCACGTTTAACTGCCATGCAAAACCAAGCGACGCTTGTCAGCTGCTTATGGGTAACACTCCTTATGTTATGCTAACCTCATACTCCCCTTGCTAAGTCTCAAATTAAATTACACATATAAAACCCATTGAACCACTATGATCTAAGGCAGCCGAAGGCAATCTAAAAATCACCATTGCCCTAATGTCCCTAACATTTTTCGCCTAACCGGCTTTTTGAAAAGTACATAATGGGAAATATGCAGGTGTGTCCCTAATAAAAACCTGGTTACAAAGGAATAATCTCCTTTGAGGGTCTCTTAGGCAAATACAATGTAGCATATCAGCAGATTCACAATTTACAGTAATGTTTAAATCTAGTAAAATAATATATTATATGTCCTTTGCATAGAAATACATAGTCGTTATCTTGTTTTTAATCAACTATTAAAATGAAAAGATGTTTTCTACAGATCCCCTTAACTGTACAGGGTATCATGTAGTCAACACATATACATATCTATATATACCCATACGTATGTAAATGTGTGCACTGTCCAGTGTATACAGGTAAGAGAGGACAAAATGGCTGATTCATTGAATTCTGTGGTCCATGTTAGGTATACTGCCAATGTAAAATTAATGATAATTCTTCTACACAAAGACATTTGAAAGGGTTTAAAAAACTTTGAGAGTGTAACAGCGGTAGCTGAATTTTGGGCCCTGTATAAACAGAGAAATTTGTGTATACTATGCATACATAAACAAACTGAAATAATCTGTTAATGACTGCGACATACTCTATAACGTCACTGGTTATAAAAGGATTGTCTGGGTATAATAGTGCATCTCTTTTTTTTAAGACTGCACTATTTGACCCTTCCTCCCTCCTATAGGCTTCCTATTGAAACGTCACCCCCATAGAAAAATCAGAGACGTACATGGTATGTCACTGGTAATTAAGGGGTTAAAGGGTCATGAATCAAAAAAATGTTCCCTCATGATACAATTTTGAAAAAAAGTTTCCAATTTATTTCTGTTATAAAATTTGCTTCCTTCTCTTGTTATTCTCTGTTGAAGAGATATCTGGATAGGTAGCATGCACATGTCTGGAACATTACATGACAGGAAACTGCTGCCATCTAGTGCTCTTGCTAATGTATAACATTGTTGCAAAGCTGATGCCATATCGTATTGCAGACACGTGCATGCTCCTGAACTTACCTTCCTGCTTTTCATCAAAGGATTACAAGATCATTTTATAATAGAACTAAATTGGAAAGTCGTTTGTATGCTCTATCTGACTCATGAAAGTAAAAATGTGGGTTTTGTTTCCTTTCAAGGGACAGTCTACACCAGAAGCTTTATTGTTTAAAAAGATAGATAATCCCTTTATTACCCATTCCATAGTTTTGCATAACCAACATAGTTATATAAATATACTTTTTACCTCTTTGATTATCTTATATCTAAGCCTCTGCAAACTGCCCCCTTATTTCAGTTCTTTTAACTGACATCCATTTTAGCCAATCAGAGCTGGCTCACTGGAAGTCCACATGCATGAGCACAGTGTTATCTATATGACACACATGAACTAACACCCTCTAGTGGTGAAAAACTGTCCTGAGAGAAGAGGCAGCCTTCAATGGTTTAGAAATTTGCATATGAAACTCCTAGGTTTCACTTTCCACTAAGAACACCAAGAAAACAAAGCAAAATTTGTGATAAAAGTAAATTGGAAAATTGTTTAAAATTTCATTCTCTATCTGAATATTGAAAGTTTATTTTGGACTAGACTGTCCATTTAATATCACTTTAATTCTTCCTTCCATTTTTTGCAACCTGCTCCATTGTGGTCCACGTGGCTTATTCAGGGCTAAATTATAAGTGGTGCAGTATTTAATTCTCCAACTTGCACACTAACTTTACTAGAAGTAAGCTTTAAGTATCGCATATGTGTTAACGTATTCCCCCATAGAAGTCAATGAAGCCAAAAAAGTGGAAAAAACTGTCCACTTACACGCTAACCCAACATGGAAATATGAATATTTCACATTCCAGTGTTCTTCACATAGAAGAATATGGTCCATTTATTCATAAATACATATTTCTACGTATGTCTGATTGTATTTCGGTACAATAAATATCTATATATACACAGGCAGTCTCCGGGTTACAGACATCCATCCTTAAGTACAACTCGTACTTACAAAAGGAGAAAATAGAGCTTTATTGCCAATCCTTCTTTTCAGGATAACCTAAAATACTCAAAATCCAATTGTTACTTACAAGGACAAAAAGTGATGTGCAATTTTCTGAACAGGGGCACAGATAGCAAAACAAACTTTTTCTTATGCTATCCAAAGCTAAAAAAATGTTTGGCTAGAGTGTCATCTATCAAAAGTGCCTGTTCCAACTTACATACAAATTCAACTTAAGAATAAACCTACAGAACCTATCTTGTTCGTAACCTGGGGACTGTCTGTATATCTATCTATCTATATACAGTATATGATTATATATAGTTATAGATATATACATATATATATATATATATATATATATATATACAGTATCTCACAAAAGTGAGTACACCCCTCACATTTTTGTAAATAATTTATTATATCTTTTCATATGACAACACTGAAGAAATGACACTTTGCTACAATGTAAAGTAGTGAGTGTACAGCCTGTATAACAGTGTAAATTTGCTGTTCCCTCAAAATAATTCAACACACAGCCATTAATGTCTAAACCGTTGGCAACAAAAGTGAGTACACCCCTAAGTGGAAATGTCCAAATTGGGCCCAAAGTGTCAATATTTTGTGTGGCCACCATTATTTTTTTAGCACTGCCTTAACCCTCTTGGGCATGGAGTTCACCAGAGCTTCACAGGTTGCCACTGGGGTCCTCTTCCAATCCTCCATGTTGACATGACGGAGCAGGGGGATGTTAGAGACCTTTTGCTCCCCCACATTCTGTTTAAAGAATGCCCCACAGATGCTCAATAGGGTTTAGGTCTGGTAGCATGCTTGGCCAGTGCATCACCTTTACCTTCAGCTTCTTTAGCAAGGCAGTAGTCATCTTGGAGGTGTGTTTGGGGTCCTTATGTTGGAATACTGACCTGCGGCCCAGTCTCCGAGGGGAGGGGATCATGCTCTGCTTCATGATGTCACAGTATATTGTATGCTGGCATTCATGGTTCCCTCAATGAACTGTAGCTCCCCAGGGCTGGCAGCACTCATGCAGGCCCAGACCATGACACTCCCACCACCATGCTTGACTGTAGGCAAGACACACTTGTCTTTGTACTTCTCACCTGGTTGCTGACACACACGCTTGACACCATCTGAACCAAATAAGATTATCTTGGTCTCATCGGACCACAGGACATGGTTCCAGTAATCCATGTCCTTAGTCTGCTTGTCGTCAGCAAACTGTTTGCAGGCTTTCTTGTGCATTGTTTTTAGAAGAGGCTTACTTCTGGGATGACAGCCATGCAGACCAATTTGATGCAGTTTACGGTGTATGGTCTGAGCACTGACAGGCTGACTCCCCACCCCTTCAACCTCTGCAGCAATGCTGGCAGTATTCATATGTCTATTTCCCAAAGACAACCTCAGCTGAGCATGTGCACTGAACTTCTTTGGTCAACCATGGCGAGGCCTGTTCTGAGTGGAACCTGTCCTTTAAAACCACTGTATGGTCTTGCCCACCATGCTGCAGCTCAGTTTTAGGGTCTTGGCAATCTTCATATAGCCTAGGCCATCTTATGTAGAGCAACAATTCTTTTTTTCAGATTCTCAGAGAGTTCTTTGCCATGAGGTGCCATGTTGAACTTCCAGTGACCAATATGAGAGAGTGTGAGAGCAATAACACCAAATTTAACACACCTGCTCCCAATTCACACCTGAGACCTTGTAACACCAAAGAGTCACATGACACCGGGGATGGAAAATGGTTAAATGGGCCCAATTTGGACATTTCCACTTAGGAGTGTACTCATTTTTGTTGCCAACGGTTTAGACATTAATGGCTGTGTGTTGAGTTATTTTGAGGGAACAGCAAATGTACACTGTTATACAGGCTGTACACTCACTACTATACATTGTAACAAAGTGTCATTTCTTCAGTGTTGTCACGTGAAAAGATATAATAAAATATTAATATATATATATATATATATATATATATATTTATACTTAGAACATATTCCTGTAATGCTCGTGGGATATTCCACTATCAGACCAAACTTGGCCAGTAGTCTTCTTATCCCAGTGTCAATTGGAATGATAGGAAATATCCCAGAGCATAGAGAGAGTTTGTAAAATGAGGTAAGCTGTACTCACAGCAGACAGGGCAGTACTCAGCGGAAGCAGGAAGGTAATCCAGCAATATGGCAGTTCAGGGGTAAACCAATTGAAGGACTGGGAACAGGCAGGAGTCAGTAACAAAAGGATATCCAGCAGTATAACAGTTCAGGGGTAAACCAATAGATATTGTGTATGTTTGATTTAATTTTAGGCATCATCTCATGCCCACCTATTGTAACACACTTACACAATTTATAATATTATTAAACTTTAATCACGATGGTTGTAAGTTTCTTATTATTTACTTTCTATTTGTTATTTGTTAAATGCAGTCACATTATAACGGTATTGACCGGTAAAAAAAATCCAAGAATTATACCAAAGTAGCTCAATGATATGGTTGTTTAATATTCAGCAATCCACAGTGACACACTCTGATACCCACTGCAAAAGCATACACATACATGTACTCCATATTCCTGTTGTCTTAGCTTTAAGATTGGTCGTATGCTAATGAAGGAGGCGGAGCAAGTCATAGAAAGCCACAATGTCCACAGCGCCTCGCCTTTTGATAAAGCCGGAAACCCGGCGAAACATGTCAAGGGAGGAGAGGGAGCTAATGGGAGCTCTATTTATATTTTAAAAGTCTATACTTGCTGGTAGAATTATACGATAGATTTGAACACTCTGTTCAATAGAGAACCGTATGCCCTGTGTATATAGTAGTTAACTCAATCCGAATAGCATCTCAAGCTTTAATCTAAGTAACTTGTAGCAATCAGTAGATTTGTTACGTTTAACTCTGATATCACAGAGCATTTGATACTTTTTTAATTGGCAGTATTTTATTAATTTTGTAACTGACTTGAATATGGCATTTATTTAGCCTTAATATCTAAGACAGTTTTCTGTGGTTAAAACGTCCCTTGAATTCCGATTGGCTGATAGGATTCTATCAGCCAATCAGAATTAAGGTAGAAAAAATCCTATTGGCTGATCCAATCAGCCAATAGAATTGAGCTTGCATTCTGTTGGCTGATTGGAACAGCCAATAGAATGCGAGCTCAATCCTATTGACTGATTGGATCAGCCAATAGGATTGAACTTCAATCCTATTGGCTGATTGCATCAACCAATAGGATTTTTTCAACCTTAAATCCGATTGGCTGATAGAATCCTATCAGCCAATCGGAATTCAAGGGACGCCATCTTGGATGACGTCATTTAAAGGAACCTTCATTCATCGGGAGTCGTCGGAAGAAGAGAATGCGCCATGTCGGCTGGCTTCAAGATGTACCCGCTCCGCTCCGGATGGATGAAGATAGAAGATGCCGTCTGGATGAAGACTTCTGCTCATCTGGAGGTCCTCTTCTGCCCGGATCGGATGAAGACTTCTGCCCCTCTGGAGGACCACTTTTGCCCGGCTGGGTGAAGACGGCTCAAGGTAGGGTGATCTTCAGGGGGTTAGTGTTAGGTTTTTTTAAGGGGGGGATTGGGTGGGTTTTAGAGTAGGGTTGGGTGTGTGAGTGATGGGTTTTATTGTTGTGGGGGTATTGTATTTTGTTTTTTACAGGTAAAAGAGCTGATTACTTTGGGGCAATGCCCTGCAAAAAGCCCTTTTAAGGGCTATTTGTAATTTAGTATAGGGTAGGGAATTTTATTATTTTTGGGGACTTTTTTATTTTATTTGGGGGATTAGAGTAGGTGTAATTAGTTTAAAAAAATTATAATTATTTTTTTATTTTCTGTAATTTAGTGTTTTTTTTTTGTACTTTAGTTTATTTAATTTAATTGTATTTCATTTTAGTTAGTTTAGGTAATTAAATTAAAGGGACACTGAACCCAATTTTTTTCTTTTGTGATGCAGACAGGGCATGCAATTTTAAGCAACTTTGTAATTTACTCCTTTTATCAAATTTTCTTCATTCTCTTGGTATGTTTATTTGAAAAGCAAGAATGTCAGTTTAGATGCCGGCCCATTTTTGGTGAACAACCTGGGTTGTCCTTGCTGATTCGACAGCACCAATAAACAAATGCTGTCTATGGTTCTGAACCAAAAAATTGCCAGCTCTATATGAACCATGAAAGAAAAAAATTGGGTTCAGTGTCCCTTTAATGATAGTGTAGTGTTAGGTGTAATTGTAACTTAGGTTAGGATTTATTTTACAGGTAAATTTGTATTTACCTTTAATAACTATTTAATAACTATTGTACCTAGTTAAAATAAATGCAAAGTTGCCTGTAAAATAAACCCTAAGATAGCTACAATGTAATTATTAGTTATATTGTAGCTATCTTATGGTTTATTGTATAGGTAAGTATTTAGTTTTAAATAGGAATAATTTATTTAATTGTAGTAATTTTATTTCATTTTATTTAAATTATATTTAAGTTGGGGGGGGTTAGACTTAGGGTTAGACTTAGGTTTAGGGGTTAATAAATTTAATATAGTAGCAGCGACGTTGGGGTTGGCAGATTAGGGGTTAATAAATTTAGGTAGGTATCAGCGATGTTAGGGACAGCAGATTAGGGGTTAATAAAATTTAACTAGTGTTTGCGAGGTGGGAGTGTGGTGGTTTAGGGGTTAATATATTTTTTAAAGTGGCAGCGATGTCCGGTTGGCAGATTAGGGGTTAAAATATTTATTTAAGTGTTTCCGATGTGGGGGGGGGGGGGGGTCTTGGTTTAGGGGTTAATAACTAGTTTATGGGTGTTAGTGTACTTTTTAGCACTTTAGTTAAGAGTTTTATGTTACGGCATTAGCCCATAAAACTCTTAACTACTGACTTTTAAATGCGGTAGGAGTCTTGACAGGAGAGGGTCTACCACTCACTTCTTCCAAGACTCGTAATACCGGCGTTAGGAAAATCCCATTAAAAAGATAGGATGCACAATTTACGTAAGGGGATTTTCGGTAAGCTCGAGTCGCAGAAGAAAAGTGAGCGGTACACCTGTACCTGCCAGACTCGTAATACCAGCGGGTGTAAAAAAAAAGCAGCGTTGGGACCTCTCAGTCTAACGCAAGACTCGTAATCTAGCCGATAGTGAGCTTATTCACTAAGAAACATCATTAGTATTGCAGCTGTCTTATTACTATCACTTCACCTATGTTTATCGCAAGTGTTAACCCTGTGTATGTACAATCACACAGCCTTTGTGATAGGGGTTAACTGTTATTATCACAGCAGCTACATTCTATCTTATTTACTATCCTTACAGTGAATTCTCCACTAAAGATTAATTTAAAGTGGATGTAAACTCACTGCTAGTCGACAGTCACAACTGCTTTATCATCCAAAAATAGCATAAGTTTAAGTCATCAATTTTGTAAAAACATAATATTATATCGATATATATACCTCTATAACTAAAAAAGTCTTGCTTTCTCCCTCCGCCCGCCATTTTGTTCCGCTTTTCTTACAGTGATTGACATTTGCCTAAACTAATAATTTGGCGTACCCCGTGGCGTCCAGCCCCTTTTTCTTAACGTCATTGTGAATTTATGCGCATGTGTCTTTTATAAGCGCATGCGTAAAACAACTTCAGCTGGCTTTCGAAGCTTTGATAACATACCCGCTAGCAACGCATGCGCACAAAGATTTGAAGTCACGATCGCGAGTTTAGAAACGCATGCGCAATTCAGGAAGTCTAGAGTACACGCATGCGCATATTCGGCACTAAATTAGAAGCGCATGCGCACAAAAAGGAGCCATCGTGAACGCGCAAGGGTAATACGTCAGAGAGCGGGTGGGACCGCTCCAGACGTTATGCGCTGAAAAGAAGGGAAATTATGGATGGGAGGAGCTCTGCCTGAAAACGGAGACGAGTTACAAACGTAAATATTAACTTATTTTTTCTACATTTAAAGAAAAAAAGTATGCGGTATTAATAAAAGAGTGCATAAGAACAGATTTGGAAGGTCAATATGTTAAAAATTTACATCCACTTTAAGTAACAACAGAAACCTAAACAAGGTTTTATAAGTGCACTAATACACTGAGGTAATCTTGTGCTCACCATTTAACTATTTGTTAACTTGGCGTGATTAATTCAATATATTCACAATCATAGCAAGCCAATTCACTAAGAAACATCATCAGTATTGCAGCTGTTTTATTACTATCACTTCACCTATGTGTTTAACGTAGGTGTTTACCATTTATATGTACAAGCACATAACTCCTATGATAGGGGTTGATTGTTAATATAACAACAGCTACATTTTACCTTATCTACTATACTTACAGTGAATTTACCACTATATATTGATTTAAATAACAGCACAAACCTACTTAAGGTTGTATAAGTGCAATATTTCCACTGAGTTAAATCTGGGTTATTTTCCATTGACTAAAACCCTTAACTATCAGTTTGACCTTGTTTCCCATAGAATATTGTCCCATATAATATTGTAGTCTTTTTTCAAGCCTAGTAGCTCATATATTTCTGCAATTTGATAGTATCTCATGCTATCATTCCAGTGTTCATGTTTTTGATATCCAGCTTTTTAACTGGAATTTCTGCCAGCATTTTAGTTTTAATATACCCTGATTTTAAAATGTTCTAATAAAGATGTATGCATTAATTTATGTGACTTTTTTCCATAACTCCAATTTACTTGAAGGTCTTTTTGAGTGCTTATGTAGTATCATTTTTTTTTTTGTTTAGTTTCTTTAACTAACAGATCAGTATTAAACCAATAGAATGGTCAGACAGGCAGCGTTCATCAACAGTTAAGCAATCCAGCAATGCAGAGGTTAAGACAAGCAGAGTAGTACAAACAGGCAGAGTTCATCAACGGTAAAGCAATCCAGCAATTCAGGGGTTAAGGCAAGCAGAGTAGTCAAAACAGGCAGAGTTCATCAATGGTAAACCAATCCAGCAATTCATGGGTTAAGGCAAGCTGCGTAGTCAAAAAGGCAGAGTTCATCAACTGTTAAGCAATCCAGCAATGCAGAGTTTAAGGCAAGCAGCATAGTCAAACAGGCAGAGTTCATCAACAGTTAATCAGTCCAGCAATTCAGGGATTAAGGCAAGTAGAGTAGTCAAAACAGGCAGAGTTCAGCAACAGCAAATCAATACAACAATTCAGTATACAGATATACAGCACCCAGGAGCACAAGAAGTAACACCTTTACTTGGGCACAGGTGAGAGAAACTGAGGCCCTTATATAAGGAAGACAGGGCAGGCGGTGATGCAGTCATCACCGTGCTGCAGTTACACTTACAACAGGAGGAGTGCCTGTATCCATGGCAACAGCCACAGCAGATCAGAGGAGCTGCGTGACAATTCCCCTATGTGCAGAACTTTGGAATGTGAAATATTTACAGTAAATGCATTGTTAAACACTTTATTAAAAATAAATATTGCATAAAAATGCTTTTATATACATGTTTTCATCAACTTAACTGTAAAGTGCTCCAATGCACACACATCTATATATGTATGTGTATATATATATATATATATATATATATATATATAAAAGACAAACGTTTCGGCACTGTATTGTGCCTTTGTCAATGTCATAACAAAAACGAACAAACAGAGTGCAGCTCCACACCCCAAAATCAATATTTAATATTTTTTCATCTAAGATTTCTGCGGCGTCTGAACGGAATCTCATCTTTGCCATTAAGCCACTTATATACCCGCTGTTCCCTGTAGTCATTCTCCACATTGTTTCATTTTTTATTTTTAAAGGCGATGAAGTCGCTACGGTATTTACTGACCATGCCATCTAATTCAGTCAGTAAATACCGTAGAGACTTGATCGCCTTTAAAAATAAAAAATTAAACAATGTGGAGGATGACTACAGGGAACGGCGAGTGTATAAGTGGCTTTATGGCAAAGATGTGATTCCGTTCAGACGCCGCAGAAATCTTAGATAAAAAAATACTCTCAGTATTGTGGATAGCAGTGGGGGGGATTCCTCTGGGACTGAAGCAACTCAAGATATTACAGTATCAACTGAGAACAAACAACAATCACAACCTTTTTTAGGGATAAGCACAAGGTCCACCATGAAGCCCCCGATCCAGAATTTGGCCTAGCCTTACACTTATTAACCCCTAATCTGTCGCCCCCGCTATCGCTGACCCCTGCATATTATTATTAACCCCTAATCTGCCGCTCCGTAAACCGCCGCTACTTACATTATCTCTATGTACCCCTAATCTGCTGCCCCTAACACCACCGACCCCTATATTATATTTATTAACCCCTAATCTGCCCCCCACAACGTCGCCTCCACCTGCCTACACTTATTAACCCCTAATCTGCCGACCGGACCTGAGCGCTACTATAATAAAGTTATTAACCCCTAATCCGCCTCACTAACCCTATAATAAATAGTATTAACCCCTAATCTGCCCTCCCTAACATCGCCGACACCTAACTTCAAACATTAACCCCTAATCTGCCGACTGGAGCTCACCGCTATTCTAATAAATGTATTAACCCCTAAAGCTAAGTCTAACCCTAACACTAACACCCCCCTAAATTAAATATAATTTTAATCTAACGAAATTAATTAACTCTTATTAAATAAATTATTCCTATTTAAAGATAAATACTTACCTGTAAAATAAACCCTAATATAGCTACAATATAAATTATATTTATATTATAGCTATTTTAGGATTAATATTTATTTTACAGGTAACTTTGTAATTATTTTAACCAGGTACAATAGCTATTAAATAGTTAAGAACTATTTAATAGCTAAAATAGTTAAAATAATTAAAAATTTACCTGTAAAATAAATCCTAACCTAAGTTACAATTAAACCTAACACTACACTATCAATAAATTAATTAAATAAAATACCTATAATTATCTACAATTAAACCTAACACTACACTATCAATAAATAAATTAAATACAATTCCTACAAATAAATACAATGAATTAAACTAACTAAAATACAAAAAATAAAAAAGAACTAAGTTACAAAAAAAAAAATTTTTTACAAACATTAGAAATATATTACAACAATTTTAAACTAATTACACCTACTCTAAGCCCCCTAATAAAATAACAAATCCCCCCAAAATAAAAAAATGTGCTACCTATTCTAAATTACTAAAGTTCAAAGCTCTTTTACCTTACCAGCCCTGAACAGGGCCATTTGCGGGGCATGCCCCAAGAAGTTCAGCTCTTTTGCCTGTAAAAAAAACATACAATACCCCCCCCCAACATTACAACCCACCACCCACATACCCCTAATCTAACCAAAACCCCCCTTAAATAAACCTAACACTAAGCCCCTGAAGATCTCCCTACCTTGAGTCGTCTTCACCCAGCCGAGCCAAATTCTTTATCCAAGCGGAGCAAGAAGAGGTCCTCCATCCGGTAGAAGTCTTCATCCAAGCGGGGCAGAAGAGGTCTTCCATCCGATTGAAGTCTTCATCCAAGAGGCATCTTCTGTCGTCATCCATCCGGAGCGGAGCGGCAGCATCCTGAAGACCTCCGACGCGGAACATCCATCCTGGCCGACGACTGAACGACGAATGATGGTTCCTTTAAATGACGTCATCCAAGATGGCGTCCCTCGAATTCCGATTGGCTGATAGGATTCTATCAGCCAATCGGAATTAAGGTAGGAAAAATCTGATTGGCTGATTGAATCAGCCAATCAGATTGAGCTCGCATTCTATTGGCTGATCGGAACAGCCAATAGAATGCGAACTCAATCTGATTGGCTGATTGGATCAGCCAATCGGATTGAACTTGATTCTGATTGGCTGATTCCATCAGCCAATCAGAATATTCCTACCTTAATTCCGATTGGCTGATAGAATCCCATCAGCCAATCGGAATTTGAGGGACGCCATCTTGGATGACGTCATTTAAAGGAACCGTCATTCGTCGTTCAGTCGTCGGCCAGGATGGATGTTCCGCGTCGGAGGTCTTCAGGATGCTGCCGCTCCGCTCCGGATGGATGACGATAGAAGATGCCTCTTGGATGAAGACTTCAATCGGATGGAAGACCTCTTCTGCCCCGCTTGGATGAAGACTTCTACCGGATGGAGGACCTCTTCTTGCTCCGCTTGGATGAAGAATTTGGCTCGGCTGGGTGAAGACGACTCAAGGTCGGGAGATCTTCAGGGGCTTAGTGTTAGGTTTATTTAAGGGGGGTTTGGGTTAGATTAGGGGTATGTGGGTGGTGGGTTGTAATGTTGGGAGGGGGGGTATTGTATGTTTTTTTTTACAGGCAAAAGAGCTGAACTTCTTGGGGCATGCCCCGCAAAGGGCCCTGTTCAGGGCTGGTAAGGTAAAAGAGCTTTGAACTTTAGTAATTTAGAATAGGGTAGGGCATTTTTTTATTTTGGGGGGCTTTGTTATTTTATTAGGGGGCTTAGAGTAGGTGTAATTAGTTTAAAATTGTTGTAATATATTTCTAATGTTTGTAAATATTTTTTTATTTTTTGTAACTTAGTTCTTTTTTATTTTTTGTACTTTAGTTAGTTTAATTCATTGTATTTATTTGTAGGAATTGTATTTAATTTATTTATTGATAGTGTAGTGTTAGGTTTAATTGTAGATAATTATAGGTATTTTATTTAATTAATTTATTGATAGTGTAGTGTTAGGTTTAATTGTAACTTAGGTTAGGATTTATTTTACAGGTAAATTTTTAATTATTTTAACTATTTTAGCTATTAAATAGTTCTTAACTATTTAATAGCTATTGTACCTGGTTAAAATAATTACAAAGTTACCTGTAAAATAAATATTAATCCTAAAATAGCTATAATATAAATATAATTTATATTGTAGCTATATTAGGGTTTATTTTACAGGTAAGTATTTATCTTTAAATAGGAATAATTTATTTAATAAGAGTTAATTAATTTCGTTAGATTAAAATTATATTTAATTTAGGGGGGTGTTAGTGTTAGGGTTAGACTTAGCTTTAGGGGTTAATACATTTATTAGAATAGCGGTGAGCTCCAGTCGGCAGATTAGGGGTTAATAATTGAAGTTAGGTGTCGGCGATGTTAGGGAGGGCAGATTAGGGGTTAATACTATTTATTATAGGGTTAGTGAGGCGGATTAGGGGTTAATAACTTTATTATAGTAGCGCTCAGGTCCGCTCGGCAGATTAGGGGTTAATTAGTGTAGGCAGGTGGAGGCGACGTTGAGGGGGGCAGATTAGGGGTTAATAAATATAATATAGGGGTCGGCGGTGTTAGGGCCAGCAGATTAGGGGTACATAGCTATAATGTAGGTGGCGGCTCTTTGCGGTCGGCAGATTAGGGGTTAATTATTGTAGGTAGCTGGCTGCGACATTGTGGGGGGCAGGTTAGGGGTTAATAAATATATTATAGGGGTCGGCGATGTTAGGGCAGCAGATTAGGGGTACATAAGGATAAGGTGGCGGTCGGCAGATTAGGGGTTAAAAAAATTAAATCGAGTGGCGGCGATGTGGGGGGGCCTCGGTTTAGGGGTACATAGGTAGTTTATGGGTGATAGTGTACTTTAGAGTACAGTAGTTAAGAGCTTTATGAACCGGCGTTAGCCCAGAAAGCTCTTAACTCCTGACTTTTTTCTGCTGCTGGAGTTTTGTCGTTAGATTTCTAACGTTCACTTCAGACACGACTCTAAATACCGGAGTTAGAAAGATCCCCTTGAAAAGGTAGGATACGCAAATGACGTAAGGGGATCTGCGGTATGGAAAAGTCGCGGCTGAAAAGTGAGCGTTAGACCCTTTTTTGAGTGACTCCAAATACCGGAGGTAGCCTAAAACCAGCGTTAGGAGCCTCTAACGCTGGTTTTCACGGCTTTCGCCAAACTCCAAATCAAGGCCTTACTGAGCTAGGCAGCGATAGATCGGTCATTGTCCGCCCTGCTGACAAGGGTGGATCTATCGTAGTACTTGATTACACAGACTATAGACAAGAGGCCTTGCGGCAATTAGCCAACCTTAATACATATGTAAAACTAAGAGGTAATCCTACTCATATATATAAGGCAGCCATTGACGCTTTTTTACAGTGTAGCTTGGAGGCAGGCTTTATTAATAAAAAGGAATTAAATTTCCTGATAACTGATCACCCAAAAGTCCCTGTACTATATCTCCTACCAAAGGTTCATAAGACACTCGTGAACCCCCCGTGCAGACCTATAGTCTCTGCCCGGGGTTCAGTTCTTACTAATCTTGCCATCTATATTGATTCCTTCTTGCAAGCGATTGTTAAGAATACTAGGGCATATTTGCAAGACTCACCTAGCCTGCTTAGGATACTTGCAGGCTTTACTGATTTACAGCAGGATGACATTTTGGTGACCATGGATGTTGACAGCCTCTACACTGTGATCCCCCATGTGGAGGGGGTGGAGGCTGTCAGGTCCATGGTGACTAAGAATGATCATTATACAGGTCCACCGATTGAATTCATTGGTGAATTGCTGACTATCTGTTTGGAGAAAAACTATTTTAAATTTGAAGATTGTTACTACCTGCAGGTGGCTGGTACGGCCATGGGGTCGAATGTGGCACCCACTTACGCAAACATCTACATGGCATGGTATGAGCAAGAACTCATGAAAGCATTTGAACATCCTCAAGTGACATTTATACGCGCTACATCGATGATGTGTTCCTTATATGGAGAGGTGGTGAACTGTCATTGCGTGAGTGGGTGTCACATTTGAACCTCACGGCCAGCCCAATCAGATTCAAATTAGAATTCAGTACTGATAGTGTGCATTTTTTGGACCTTAATGTGTTTAGGGTGAATGACTGTGGCAATTGGCGGTTTGGTTCCAAGTTGTACACTAAGCCCACAGACCGCAATTCATTATTACACACCAGTAGCTTTCACCCTAAGCACCAGAAAAAGGGTATTCTCACCTCCCAGCTCACCAGGGCACTGAGAAACAACAGTGAGACACCCTTACAGATGATGCAAGTGCAAGAAATTGGCGAAAAAATTGAAAAAGAGGGGCTATCCTATGAAGGATATCTGTGATATTCAAGAGAAATTACTGAGGCCAGATACCAGATATGACACCAAACCTCATATGAAGGATACAACGGAACAACTCAATTTAATCACCACATTCACACCTGGTTGTGAACGTATATCGAATGCTGCACGCTGCCACTGGCCTGTGGTTGGCACTGATCCCACCTTACCGTTCCAGAAGTTGTCACCTCCAAGGGTGGTCTACCGGAGGGCAAATCTGACCCTGTGGATCACTACAGAAAGGAGACATGGCTGAAGTCAGCAAAGAAGGGGTGCTTCCCCTGTGGGAGCTGTACCACATGTAAGTATGTGCAAGGGAGATTCCTTCCAACATCCCCATATAAATCAGCGGTTTAAAATAAATTACCGCCTAAGTTGCACCAGCACTTTTGTGATTTACATGCTCACCTGTCCGTGTTCTCTTGTGTACATAGGAAAAACGACCACCTCCTTCCATGATAGGATGACAAATCATCGCCATGCCATCTGTGTGGTTTTAAAGAGCGGTGAGTCGGATCAATCAGTGGCACGCCACTGTGCGCATCTTCAAAGATATCCGCTTTGATATCTGATGAAACGACCCTTGGGGGTTGAGAAACGCATCATAATAAAGCCTTTTAAATCTTTTAATTCTGGAAGTTGTTCACATTCATTTATGCAACAATACTGAGCAAGATTTCTAAATTGCAAAATCAAGACTTTCTCACAGCCAATACTGAAGGTACCTTTGGAGCCGTCACCCATAGCAAGAAGGGAGAGCCCAGGAAGGATCCTGTTTGGCAGTGTACTAGCCACTGATTTAAGTGCTAGCAGGCAAGATTGTACTGGTCACAGCACAGTACCACAGCTTCTGGTAAGCACATTACCTCTCCACATTTGTATCACCTTATATGAAACAATATCACACTATGTGGCGCCCTCTCTATCTTCTTTTCTAACAGCTATATCCCCGCTCTCTGGGAACAAGAGGAGCCGCCTTCACAAAGCACCGATCAACAAGATCATCCAAAACGGACTTAAACAATTTTGGCTTTTCAGCCATCAGCTGAGTAAGACACACTCGACAAAGAACAAAGTAATACTTGTTGAAACCTTTTTTTACCAATTTTATTATTCATTATACACTATTCATTATTTATTATACACTTTTCTTTTTCCCACAACAGCGCGCCTTTGTATCCCCCTCTGGGATACTACACACTATATACTTATATAGATATACTGTATGTATGTATCTCTATGTTAAAGCCCTTTGCCTGCCTTTTTTTTTTAACACCGGAGGCCTCATATCTTTGAACCTTTATAACTTTTTCTTTTTTTTTCTTAGATGGTATTATAAGTGTAACTGTACTTTTACATATATTTGTACAACTTTTTGTTTGAGCATAAAAGTTAACCCGAGCTCTGAGGTTGTGCTTACTCGGCACTTGTTAAATTTAATAGCACTCAAGCTATCGTGTTAACTTTAAACTTGTAATATGCAAGCTACTTCCGACACATGGAAACAGACATAATAAACCCGATATCACTTGCGCATAACTGCTAGCGTGACACTGGTAATCTGGCCCTCAATATTTGCTATTACATCAGTTAAAATAACGTTTTCTTCCTGTGTCTATTATGAGTTGTTTTTGTCCACATTGTATCTTATCACTAGGATTGACACCCAGCTAGAATGTTACTGGCATGGCTGTTATTTTTAAGTTTTGGGTCACTGTAGAAACTAAAGAATACATCTAGAAAAATGCCCTATAATGGGCCAGATTATGAATGGAGTGCTCTTTAGCACTAGTTGCGCTAGAAGTAAACTTCTAGCGCAACTAGTTTAAGTCTGGTAGCGTTCGTATTACGTGCTAACCCAACACTGGGTATATATATGATGGTATTTTGGTACAATATACATCTATACCTATATAGACTAAGGTACAAAAAACAGTAATAGATCAGGCTCAACCTAGGTTTGAACCCATTATTACCAGGAATAGCCAGAGAGACACATCTCAAGTAGAAACTTCAGTGAGATGTAGGGAATTTCTCAGTAACCAAGACAGTGATTTTTCTGCACTCAGAGCACCTGTCAAGTCATGTCTAAAACCACATAACACTAGCCAATACCCTTTAGGACAGGTGGGGATGGAAACAGAAGGAGGAGGGGGAAGAGGAAGAGGCGTAGGAAGAGCCCAAAAAGGCAGGAGAGGAAGGGGCCGGTACAACAAGTACAAAATATAAAAATTGTGAATTTGTCTGACACCGTACTTAGTGAGGATGAAATTTCCCTCTTAGGTATGGGGTTAGGATTTGTCCCCAGTGTTCCCTTTGATTTGTTCGAGACGATAACGGATGTTAATCGTCTGGTGAGAGATCTCACACTAAAGAAGTTTTTCTTCAACAGGGGGAACACTGGGGAAAATCAGGTCCCTTCTCTAGCCACACTAGAGACATACACAGACATACCTCCAATAATAGATACAATTGATTTTATGGAAGCATGTGATTTCCAGCTTCTGCAAGATCTTTTCTTTGAGTCGGGTGACCATAATTCTTTTGCAAAAACTGAACATATTGGTTATAAACCACGTTCAGTTTTTTATCCTACCAAAGAAAGAGGTCCCTTCCTAGAGTCCTTCCACAAGTTGGTAGAGGATGATTTAATACTATTGTCAAGGTACCACAAGGCTGCCCCCCCAAATCTGAACCATCAACAGAAACAAGCATTGGATTCTCTTAAAGAGAAAGATGGAATAGTTATTAGACAGGCGGATAAGGGGGGCAGCATTGTGGTGCTTGACAGAGTGAAATATATACAGGAAGCGGAGCGCCAAATTCTAGATACAACGGTATACCAAACACTCTCTAGAGATCCTACTCCAACCTTTAAATTACAATTACTAGATCTTTTAGATGATGGTTTGCAGGAGGGCCTCATTGACCAGGACACCTACGAATATCTAAACGTTAAGACACCATCTATCCCTATTTTTCATCACCTCCCCAAGGTGCACAAAACCTTGGAGGAGGTGAGAGGGAGGCCTATTGTTTCAGGCATTGGGTCTTTATTCGAGAGGATTTCTTCCTGGGTTGAGTCCCTCCTGCAACCTCTGGTGATGCAGTTGCCCTCCTACCTGAGAGATACCACCCATCTGTTGAACAGTCTTGATCAAGTCAATTGGGACACAAACTGTTCATGGATTACGGTGGATGTGGTGGGCCTCTATTCGTGTATACCTCACGAATTTGGTCTAGAATCTATTAGGTTTTCACTAGACAGGTACAGTAATTATGATGAGAACTTGAAGGCTTACATACTGAGAGTACTTAAATTTCTCTTGAGCCATAATTATTTCAAATTCGAAGATCATTTCTTTCTCCAGAGGCGTGGGACCGCGATGGGTGCTAAATTTGCCCCAGCCTATGCAAACCTATTTATGGGCTGGTGGGAGAGGTCCCACGTCTTTGGAGAATTGAACACACAGAGAAGCAAGATTAAGTCTTACAAGCGGTATATAGACGACTTGCTTTTCGTGTGGACAGGGTCTAAGGAAGAAGCAGTGCAATTTCACGAGTATTTAAATACGAATACAGTGAACTTGCAATTTACATTTACTTGGGAGAAATTGTCGGTTCCTTATTTGGACGTTATTCTTACTGGTGATATCATCAACCAGAAGATAATAACAACTTTATATAGGAAGCCCATTACATCGAATACCATTTTGCACGCCAAATCTAGTCATCCGAGACACACTGGGTTTGGAGTGGCAAAAGGGCAAATGATTAGATTAAAGAGGAATTGCTCCCTTGACTCTGACTTCCAAAAAGAAGCTATTACCCTTAAGGCACAACTGTTGGAAAGAGGCTATCACCCTAAAACTGTAAAGAGGGCATATGTAGAGGTTAATAGAATGGAGCGATCCAGCATGCTCCTAAAGAAGGGTATAAGTCAGAATGAGTCTTTTAATTTAAATAGACCCACTTTCACCACTACCTTCAGCCCACAATTCAGTGAAATCTGTGGTATTATAGAGAAACACTTTGCAGTGCTTACGGGTGATCAGAGTCTCAAGAACAATGTGGAGGAGGGTTGCAATTTTGTCCCTAAAAGAGGTCGAACCATAGGTAATATCTTAGCCCCCAGCGTGCTTAAGAAACCACAAACGAGTGGGAGTAGCTGGCTTTCAGTTAAAGGTCACTTTAAGTGCCATTTCACGGCCTGTATTGCTTGTAGCCACACAAATGTGACCAATCGTTTTCAGTCCAGGGTCACACAAAGGGTGTTTCTACTCTCTAATTGCACAAACTGTAGAACCACATATGTTATATATGTAGCAGAGTGCACTGAGTGTAACAAACAATATGTGGGGTGTACGACCCGTGAGGTGAGGTTCAGAATCAGAGAACACCTGAATAATATCGAAAAAGATATAGATGTCTCTGATCTGGTCCATCACTTCATAACAGTACATCATAAAGTGGTCAAAACTTTTAGATGGCAAGTTATTGAATTTATCAGAAATTCTCCGCGAGGGGGAGATAGAACTGCTAAACTATTACATAGGGAGGCATTTTGGATCTTTACCCTGCGGACAAGACGTCCACAAGGATTTAATGCCACAGGGGATATAATCAATCATTGGCAGTTCTAAAGTACCATAGTATTCCTTTCTTTTTTTCCTTTTTCTTTTTCTTTTTCTTTTCCTCTTTCTTTTACTTTCTCTATTTCTAACCAAATGCACTAAATAGTGCCATACTTGGTGGATAGGTTGTATAAAACATATGTTATTCAACCAATAGAGGCTGATTTGGTTTATAACATTCCATTTAGCAAAGGTATTTATTTCATTAGGTCACTTTTTTATGGTTTACAGCCAGTTTAGTATACAAATATACAAGTACTTTAACATGTTAGCACTAGGGACCATAATACACACAGAGCAAGCAAGCCTATTATTAGCAGTAGAGAGTTAAGTTATTCTAGGAGGTTACTAACATATAATAAAGTTTTCCTTCCCTTTATGTGTAACGGAGTACTGTTAGCGGAGCTATACTAAGGAAAAGTAGGTTTAATACCCTGGATCCTAATTATTGGCATAGGTAGTTACTAATGTTACTTAACCTAATTTAACCTGTATTTAATTTATGAAGTGTACTTATTCTAGATTGAATTCTTTACCTTAGCTAGTGGTACATTATGAACATTTAACCCCTCAGTATCATTAGAATAGTATCTTTCAGTCTGTATATATGTATATATATTTTGTCATGTCCGAATAGCACACATTGTCCAGAAACAGCTGTTGATCCTTGATTACTAATTTCTTTTGTGACTATATAAGGGTTAACGCCGGATGTAGCTGCATGGTCTATGATTAAGGCATTTCTAGCCGAAACGCGTAAGACCGGCTACGGCTTGATCTGATGGCACTAGCTATTTTTATCTTTTTTTATGTAGATATATTGCTTTTGTACCTGATGTTCAATAAAGGAGTTTATGCTTTCAAGATGGTTCGCTGGATTTCCATTATTTGATGCTATATATATATATATATATATATATATATATATATATATATATATATATATATATGATATAAATTATTATATAAAGTAGGTATAAATATATACAGATACTGTATATTTGGAAATATCTATTTAGAAAAAACTAAATTTATGCTTACCTGATAAATTTATTTATTTTCGGATATGGTCCACAGCTTGAGTAATTACTGTTGGGAATATCACTCCTGGCCAGCAGGAGGAGGCAAAGAGCACCACAGTTAAACTGTTATGTATCAATCCCTTACCCACAACCCCCAGTCATTCGACCAAAGGGAAATGGAGAAAAAGGAGTAACACATGGTGTAGAGGTGCCTGAGGTTATAATCAAAAGAATAACTATCTTAAAATAAAGGGTGGGGCCGTGGACTTACCATATCCAGAAAGAAATACATTTATCAGGTAAGCATACATTTTGTTTTTCTTTCCTAAGATATGGTGAGTCCACAGCTTGAGTAATTACTGTTGGGAACCAATACCCAAGCTAGAGGACACGGATAAATAGCACCACCGCTTGAAGAACTTTTCTCCCAAAAGAAGCCTTAGTCGAGGCAAAAGTATCAAATTTGTAAAATTTTTTAAAAAGTATGTAGAGTAGACTAAGTTGCAGCCTTGCAAATTTGTTCCACAGAAGCTTCATTTTTTGAAAGTCCAAGAAGAGGAAACAGCTCTTGTGGAATGAGCCATAATTCTCTCAGGAGGCTTCTGCCCAGCAGTCTCATAAGCCAAACGAATTATACTTTGTAACTAAAAAGTAGTAGCAGAGGACTGACGAAAAATTCTTAGTCTGTAAGTAGAATTTAAGAGCACGTACAACATCCAAATTGTGTAACAAACGTTCTTTGGAAGAAGAAGGATTAAGACACAGAGAGGGAACAACAATTTCCTGAAAAATATTTCTATTAAAAACAACATAAGGAAGGAAACTTAACTTAGTACGAAGAACCGCCTTATCGGCATGAAAAATAAGATAAGGGGAATCACACTGCACAGCTGAGAGTTCCGAGACTTTTCAAGCAGAAGAGATAGCAACAAGAAACAAAACCTTCCAAGTTAAAAAGTTAATGTCTATGGAATGCAACGTCTCAAATGGAGTCAGCTGTAAAACCTTAAGAACAAGGTTAAGTCTCCAAGGAGGAGCAACAGACTTAAAAACAGGCCTGAGTTTAACCAAGGCCTGACAAAAAGATTGCACATCTGGCACATCTGCCAAACGTTTATGTAGTAAAACTGATAAAGCCGAAATCTGACCCTTCAGGGTACTGACTGACAATCCCTTCTCCAAGCCTTCCTCAAGAAAAGATAGAATTCTAGGAATTCTAATTCTACTCCAAGAGTAGCCCTTGGATTCATACCAATAAAGATATTTACGCCACATCTTATGGTAAATCTTTCTAGTAACAGGCTTGCGAGCCTGAATCATGGACTCAATGACTGACTCAGAAAAACCATGCTTAGACAGAATTAAGTGTTCAATCTCCAAGCAGTCAGCGTCAGAGAAACGAGATTTGGATGAAGGAAGGGACCCTGAATCAGGAGGTCCTTCCTCAGAGGTAGTCTCCAAGGTGGGAGGGATGACATCTCCACTAGGTCTGCAAACCAGATCCTGCAAGGTCATGCAGGGGCTATTAGAATCCCCGACGCCCTCTCCTGTTTGATAGAGCAATGACTCATGGAAGGAGAGCAAATGGAGGAAAGAGGTATGCCAACCTAAATGCCCAAGGAACTGCCAGAGCATCTATCAGAACGGCCTGCGGATCTCTTGACCTTAAACCGTACCTTGGAAGCTTGGAGTTCTGATGGTACACCATCAATCTAACTCTGGCACCCTCCATTGGAGGACTAAGCTGGAAAACACCTCCAGATGGAGTTCCCACTCCCAGGGATGAAAAGTCTGTCTGCTCAGAAAATTCACTTCACAGTTGTCTACTCCTGGAATGTGGATGGCATATAGACAGCAATTGTGGGTCTTAGCCCACTGAAGAATTCAAGTAACCTTCTTCATGGCTAAGGAACTCTGAGTTCCTCCCTGGTGATTGATGTAAGCCACAGAGGTTGTGTTGTCGGACTGGAACCTGATAAACTGGTCTGAGGATAACTGAGGCCAAGATAATAGAGCATTGTAAATCGCCCTCAACTCCAAGATGTTGATGGAAAGAGTCCAAAGGCCCTGAGCTTTTAATGAGTTCCAGACTGCTCCTGAGCCCAGCAGGCTGGCGTCTGTGGTCATGATCACCCAGGAAGGTCTCCGAAAGCATGTGCCTTGAGACAGATGTTCCTGAGAAATCCACCACGGGAGATAATCCCTTGACGACTGATCTAACTCTATTCTCTGATATAGATCTGCATGGTCGCCATTCCATTGTCTGAGCATGCACACCTGGAGAGTTCTCAAATGGAATCGTGCAAAAGGAATGATGTCCATGGAAGCCACCATCAGACCGATTACCTCCATACATTGAGCCACTGAAGGATGAGCAGAAGCCTGAAGAGAGAGACAAAAGGAAATTATTTTGTTTTTCCTTACCTCTGTCAGAAAAATCTTCATCAATATAGAATCTATTATGGTCCCTAAGAACACTACTCTTGTGGCAGGGGAAAGGGAGTTTTTTTCCAGATTCACATTCTAACCGTGGGAACAAAAAAAAAAGACAACAATATCTCTGTGTGAGATTTTGCTAGTTTATAAGATGGCATCTGAACCAATATGTCGTCCATGTAGGGTGCCACAGCAATTCCACGAGAATGGATCACTGCCAAAAGTTCCTCCCGGACCCTTGAAAATTTTTTGGGAGCCATGGCTAGACCAAATGGAAGGGCCATGAACTGGAAATCTTTGTCCAGAAAGTCAAATCTCAGGAATCTGTGATGGTCGCTGTGAAAAGGAACATGAAGATACGCATCCTTTAGGTATATGGTTGTCATGAACTGACCCTCTTGTACTAAAGGAAGAATGGTGCATTTAGTCTCTATCTTGACGGGTGGAACTTTGAGAAACTTGTTTAGACACTTCGAGTCTAGAATGGGACGGAAAGTTCCCTCTTTTTTGGGAACCATAAATAGAACCCGAGACCCTGTTCCTGCACTGCAAAAACGCCTCTCTCTTTATCTGGTCTGCAGATAATCTTGAGAGAAGGAATCTGCCTCTGGGAGGAAAAGTCTTGAATTCCAATTTGTAACCATGGCATACTATGTCAACAGTCCAAGGATCTGGGACAACTCATATCCAGGCTTGAGAGAACTGAGAAAGTCTGCCCTGCACCTGATCCGATCCAGGATTAGGGGCAAACCCTTCATGCTGATTTGGAATCAGCTGCGGGTTTCTTTGATTGTTTCCCCTTGTTCCAAGGCTGATTGGGTTTCCAAGAAGGCTTGGATTGTTCCTGCTTGGAAGGAGAAGGGGAAGGCTTTCCTCTGAAGTTAACAAAGGAACAAAAATTACTCTGATGTCCTTTAGGCCTATTCTTCTTATCTTGAGGTAGAAAAGAACCTTTTCCACCCATAATATCAGAGTTAATTTTTGCCAAACCGGTACAAACAAGGTTTTGCCCTTGTAAGGAATCATCAGAAGCTTGACTTTAGAGGAAATGTCTGCAAACCAGGACTCGGACAGTGAAACTATAAGTTTTAGCTCCTAGTCTAACAACCTGTAAAATGGCATCTACAATAAAGGAATTGGCCAACTTAAGAGCTTTAATCCTTTCTTGAATTTCATCCAAGGAAGTCTCTACTTGAAGAGAATCAGACAAGGGGTCGAACCAATAAGATGACACACTAGTCATGGTGGCAATACACACCGCAAGTTGCCAATATAGACCTTGATGAACATAAATCTTTTTCAAATAAACCTCCAGTTTCTTGTCCATCAGATCCTTAAAAGAGCAGCTATCCTCAATAGGAATAGTGGTTCTCTTAGCCAGAGCGGAAATGGCCCCTTCAACATTGGGAACAGTATACCAAGGGTCTTTAATGGAGTCCTCGACAGGAAACATTTTCTTAAAAATGGGAGACAGGGAAAAAGACACCCCTGGTTTCTCCCATTCCTGTGAGTTAATCTCCCTAGCATGGTCCAGCACAGGAAAAACCTCTGAAGTGGAAGGTTTATCAAAGAAACTATTATGTTTACTAGATTGCTTAGGAGTGACAACGACAGGGGTATTGGAGTCATCTAAAGTAGCTAAACCTCCTTTAACAATACACAAAAGTGTTCATCCTTAAATCTGAAGGATACCACCTCTGTCTCAGAAGAAGGAATTATACTGTCAGAATCTGATATTTCACCCTCAGAAAGTCCCGATGTATCTTCCTCTCAGACTTATGAGAAAGGGCAACTTGGGAAGCAGAACTGAGGACAGGCACCTTACTTTCTGAATTTCTAGATTTCCTCTTGCATTTTACCTGTAATCTGGGAATGACAGCTAATGCCGCAGATACCGCTGAAGATACCTGGGCAGCAATTTCTGCTTTTAAAAAAACTCCACTAGGAGTTATAGAGGAATCACAGGGCAATGCGTGTGACACCATTGAGGCTTGGGATGCAGCAGGAGAAAGCTGAGGTATTATTTTAACAGCATCATCCTGAGAGACATTAAGCTAAAAAAATGTATCTTTATTTTACAAGGTTTTCTTGACACATGAAGAAAAAAATTGCATAGGAGCAGCAGTTTGTGCATCTAAACATAATAAGCATAAATTCATGAGAGCCGGCTCTTGCTCCATATCAGATATGTTGTGAAAGTTTCAAATATTTTAATATTCAATTTAAATAAGCCAAGGAAAAAATTCACTTTAAATTTTATCCTAAATTAGGATCGATCCCCAACCAAAATGATGTGATAAAAGTTAAGAAAAAACATTTCGTAAACATCAAATAAACTTCTAAAATACCTCTCAGGCAACACCAAACCTCAATTACAGGTGGCCCTCGTTTTACAACGGTTCAATTTACACCGTTTCAGAATAACAACTTTTTTTTCTAGTCATGTGACTGCTATTGAAAAGCATTGAGAAGCAGTGCATTTATTAAAATAGCCAGTAGGTGGAGCTGTCCGCTTGTGTTGCAGCAAAGCCAAGCAAGCTGAAATTATTCAGTTTAACCAGACCTGAGCTATTGAGCAGATTTCAAAGGAACAAGATCTTCCTGTCTATAAATCAGTCCAGATTGGAATGTATAGAAAGAACTGTTTGCAGAAAAATGCAAGTGAAGTCTGTGTTGTGTGATTATTTTATTAAGTTTATAATGCTGTTTAACAAATGTTTTTGTTCATTTAACTTACTTTAATTATAGATTCTGTGTTGTGTGATTATTTTATTAGGTTTATAATGTTGTTTAGCATTTAAAGTCTTCATTTCAAAGCTTTAAAAATAATGTGTTAGATGTTACTTATGACAGTTTTGAGAGGGGCCTGGAACCTATCTCCCTCACTTCCCATTGACTTACATTATAAACTGGGTTTCAATTTACAGCGGTTTCGATTTACAACCATTCCTTCTGGAACCTAACCCCAGCGTAAACTGAGGGCTACCTGTACTGAGGTGCCTTACCGCTACCAATTAAGACCGGATCACCCAGAAATGGAGAAAAACTAATTTTTCCTCAGAAATGTTATGAAGTAAAGCCGGTCATGTGACCGCAACTGCCGAGCTCATATTACTGCTGCGACACAGAGAGGCTATAAAAATAGCTTCCTGGTACACTGAGTACCAGAAATAACCATTTTTTCAAACCTGACAGTTTAAAATGGGGAAATGAATAAGCTGCTGAAATAGAAAATGCATCGTTACTCTCAGTTTAAACTTGTATTGTTTTATCAAGTAAATATGTGTCAGAAAATAAAGCCTAATAAAAAATTTTTACCCTTTCTTTTTAAAATAGTTTAAATGTTAGTCTCACACATACTACAGTGCCTGCTTCATGCCCCAGTATAACCCATACAACAGGACTATCTATGTCCAGCAGACAGCCAGATTTTGAGTTTTGCGATTATGCAAGTTATTTTCACCGCTCACCTTTAATAGCGCTGCTATTAAAGGTTTGCAAAAAAAACAGATTGTGCAGGTGATATGGTTGCGTTGAGCTCCATACCGCACCCAAATACAAGCGGTGTTTTGACGTGCTCATGCACGATTTCCCCATAGACATCAATGGGGAGAGAAGGCTAAAAAAATCCTAACGCCTGCAATCGCGAAGCGTAAAGCTCCATAACGCAGCCCCATTGATGTCTATGAGGAAAAAAAAGGTATGTTTAAACCTAACACCCTAACATAAAAAACCATGTCTAAACACCCCTAATCTGCTGCCCCCGACATCACTGACACCTAAATTACACTTATTAACCCCTAAGCTGCCGCCCCAACGTCGCCGCCACTTACCAACACTTATTAACCGCTAATCTGCCGCCCACAACGTCGCTGCCACCTACATAAATGTATTAACCCCTATTCTACTGCCCCCCAATGTCGCCGCTGCCACTATACTAAAGTTATTAACCCCTAAACCTTTTGCCTCCCACATCGCTAACACTAAATAAATATATTAACCCCTAACGTAACCCAAAGTCTAACCCTAACCTTAACGTAACCCTAACACCCCCTAACTTTAATATAATTAAAATAATTCTAAATAAAACTTACTATTAAGAACTAAATAATTCCTATTTAAAACTAAATACTTACTTAGAAATGAAAAAAGATATTTACACATAATCTTTCCCTCTTTTCACTTAAGCTTCACATATAAGCGTAGATTTCATACGTTCTCAGGGTCATCGATATGTCTTACCAAATATTTTTCCGCCTATATAATATGTTCACATTCAATTGTGCAGAACCCAATCCTGTTTTTAAGTACTTTTTAAGATGATTCTAAGTGTATTCAAAGGCGTATTTAACGCAAACAATTGTATCAATCATTGTACCTTGAGTTTTTGTATCGTATATGCCATTTACTGTTTTTATGGGTTTCAAATTAATTTTAAGTGTGTAATTTATGAAATGCTAATGTTATTCAATGTAACAAGTATTGTATCAGTTGTTTCTGTACTCATTTACTTTTGAGCTGCCTAGCGATTATGTTACTATCGTGTTACCGCTCATATTACAGGGACAGAATTGTTCTGATAAATACCGGGTCAAAATGGTTAAGTGACCTTGATTGACAGAATTCGTATCCAATTATACATTAAGCTAAAAAATTCTCAGTAACCAATCATGACCCATGATATGTACCGGTGAAGTACTCACTTATACTATTTATGTACAGGTGAGTGTCTGCTGTGTAACATTCCTCTTGAAAAAGTCTGGTGGATACCAGAAGAAACGCGTTGAGGTTAACGTGTTTCTCTTCTTATGCAAGCCTGAAATCAGCCGTCCTGCTGGCAGTGAAATTTAGAAGTACAAACGGCTTTCTGCAACCTGCAAATACTTATCCTTGTCTGCCGGGGAGAAACATATGGTGATATTGTCACATTGCTTTTTTGATTTTAACTTTTGTATGTATATTTCTGTATTTGCACTAAATTGAGTGCTTAGTAAAACTTTTACTCTCAGGAAAAAAAAAATGTCTTTTTTCATTTTCTTAGTATCGCATTGGGAGGGAGTCAACAGAGACCCTCCGTTTACAGAGAGCAGCAACATCACACGCCTGCACATATTACAGCATTGGGGACATGACCATTCCTATTTGTGGAACTAACAAGCCAATTTTCAACTCTCCACCTGTTTGTCGTTTCAATCAGGGACATACTCTCCATCCTAAGGTCGGTGTCTAAATTTGATCTTAAGAGACTATCGGGACTCTCCTGCCTTTTGGACACAGGTGTTTAGGTCTCTGACTTTGTGTATCTTCCATTACAAGTGGACTGTGTGTAGCATTTTATTATTTATGGGCTTAATTTGGGCTTAATTATACATGCCCACTTACATCAATTACGATACCTTATTTATGGTATAGGGAAGGGCTTTTGTTTTTTCTATTTTTTGTTTTGGCATCTAAATACTTACTTACCTGTAAAATAAACCTTAAGCTAGCTACAATATAACTAATAGTTACATTGTAGCTATCTTAGGTTTTGTTTTTATTTCACAGCTAAGTTTTTATTTATTTTAACAAGGTAGACTAGTTAGTAAATAGTTACTAACTATTTACTAGCTACCTAGTTAAAATAAATACAAAGTTACCTGTAAAATAAAACCTAACCTGCCTTACACTAACACCTAACATTACAATAAAATTAAATAAATAAAATTAACAAAATACATTTATCTAAATTACAAAAAAATAAACACTAAATTACACAAAATAAAAAAGAAATTATCAAAAATAAAAACAAATTACTCCTAATCTAATAGCCCTATCAAAATAAATAAGCCCCCCAAAATAAAAAAAAACCCTAGCCTACACTAAAATGCCAATGGACCCAAAGAAATCAGCTCTTTTACCTGTAAAAATAATACAAACAACCCCCTAACAGTAAAACCCACCACCCACATAACCAAAGCCCCCAAATAAAATCCTATCTAAATAAACCTAAGCTAACCATTGCCCTGAAAAGGGCATTTGGATGGGCATTACCCTTAAAAGGGCATTTAGCTCTTTTACATTGCCCAAAACCCTAAGATAAAAATAAAACCCACCAAATAAACCCTTAAAAAACCTAACACTAACCCCGGACAATCCACTTACAGTTTTTGAAGACCGGACATCCATCCTCATCCAGACAGCAGAAGTCTTCATCCAAGTGGGCAGAAGTCCTCATTGAAGCCAGCAGAAGTCTTCATTCAAGCGGGGTTAATCAATTTATTTTAGTGTTTGCGATGCGGGAGGGCCTCGGTTTAGGGGTTAATAGGTAATTTATGGGTGTTAGTGTACTTTGTGACACTTTAGTTATGATTTTTTATGCTACAGCTTTGTAGTGTAAAACTCATAACTACTGACTTTAGATGGCGGTACGAATCGGTATAGGGTGTACAGCTCACTTTTTGGCCTCCCAGGCAAAACTCGTAATACCGGTGCTATGGAAGTCGCATTGAAAAAGGACTTTTATTAAAGTGCGGTACTGACGTTTCGTGATTGCCAAAAAAGTGTGTGGTACAGCTATTCTGACAAGACTTGTAATATCAGCGGTAGGGAAAAAGCAGCATTATGAAGCATAACGCTGCTTTTTCACTCATAACGCAAAACTCGTAATCTAGCTGACAGTCTTTTAATTTGTTAAGTGCATTGTCTCCCCAACTGGAAGAAAAAGCACTTACCTGCTCCTCTGTCCGGTATGTAAACAGTTATAAGGTTTGAGAAAACACAGTTCTTCACAGAGACCTTTGGAAAAGAAAGAACAGAGTAGCCAACTCTGGCTTTCCGAAACTAGGGCAGCAATTGTTAGGAAAACTCAGTAAGTACCTCTTTACAAGTTCCTAACTGCTTTAAAGCCACCAGTACTCGACTGCAAGGAAAGACGTGGAATACGGCTATACCCCAAAATGTACTTGTAGATGAGACCTAAACTTCACCTACTCCATGCACTGAAGGCAAAGGGAATGACTGGGGGTTATGGGTAAGGGAGTGATACTTAACAGTTTAACTGTGGTGCACTTTGCCTCCTCCTGCTGTCCAGGAGTGATATTCCCAACAGTAATTACTCAAGCCGTGGACTCACCATATCTTAGGAAAGAAATAGTTAAAATACATTCCCTAATGTGGAGGCCATTGAAATGTAAAATATTTACAATAAATACAAGGTAAAATACTTTTTGAAATATGAATTTTGCGTAAATATGCTTATACACGTTTTCATCTACTTGACTGCAAATGGTTGTAATGCATTATATATATATATATATATATATATATATATATATATATATATATATACTGTATATATATATACAGAGAGAAGTGCACTCACAGGAACGAACAACTGTCTCAATACAATTGTTAGCCTGTTCTAAGGCGATTTACCACCTGGGTGCAGCTTTTTAGCCCAGTTATGCTTTTCACAGATTAGAACTTTCCTGTAGTATATCAGTCTGATCCGGACTATTACGGTCAGTCCAGCACTGAAATATCAGGCAATTCCTCTCTGAACAAGGAACACAGCAACCCCAGATGATCGTTTCAGATTTCATTGGGCCTCGTCAGTGAGGTGTAGCCATATTCCTCTAAGCACACCGAGCAAGGAGTCCACTTCTGGTTGCACCTTTTTCCCATAGGGAGACTAAATACATACTTAGAGAAGTGCACTCACAGGAACGAAAAATTGGCTCAATACCATTGTTAGCCTGTTCTAGGGCGAATTTACCACCTGGGTGCAGCTTTTTAGCCCAGTAATGCTTTTCACAGAGTAGAACTTTCCTATAGTATATCAGTCTGAACACACCTATTACAGTTAGTCCAGCTCCGAAATACCAGGCAATTCCTCCCTGAACAAGGAACACAGCAACCCCAGATGATCGTTTCGGCCTTCATTGGACCTCGTCAGTGAGGTGTAGCCATATTCCTCTAAGCACACTGAGCAAGGATTCCACGTCTGGTTGCCCCTTTTTCCCATAGGGAGACTAAATACATACAGAGAGAAGTGCACTCAAAGGAACGAACACCTGGCTCAATACAATTGTTAGCCTGTTCTATGGCGATTTACCACCTGGGTGCAGCTTTTTAGCCCAGTAATTCTTTTCACAGAGTAGAACTTTCCTGTAGTGTATCAGTCTGATCCCGCCTATTACTGTCAGTCCAGCGCCGAAATACCAGGCAATTCCTCCCTGAACAAGGAACACAGTAACCCTCGATGATCTTTTCGGCCTTCATTGGGCCTCGTCAGTGAGGTGTAGTCATATTCCTCTAAGCACACTGAGCAAGGAGTCCACATCTGGTTGCCCCTTTTTCCTATAGGGAGACTAAATACATACAGAGAGAAGTGCACTCAAAGGAATGAACAACTGGTTCAATACCATTAATAGCCTGTTCTATGGCGATTCTATGGAAATTTACCACCTGGATGCAGCTTTTATTTACAATAAATACAAGGTTAAATACTTTTTTAAATATGAATTTTTCATAAATATGCTTTTACACATTGTCATCTACTTGACTGCAAATGGTTCCAATGAATTTTATATATATATATATATATATATATATACATATATATATATATATACTGTATGTATATATATATACTATATATATATATATATATATATATATATATATATACTGTATATATATATATATATATATATATATATATATATATATATATATATATATATATATATATATATATTTATTTATGTGTTAATATGTGTATATACTGTATGTGTCAGGGTTTTTTCCCTGCTTTGTTTGCCATGCGCTGCTGGCAGCCATTTTGCTTACCTTTTCTTGCTGAATCTGGTGCAGAGTGTGTGATGCTGCTCATTTCCTGCATGCCCTCTTATAGCCAGACTGTTATACAGCATCCATGTGAGACAGGTTTCAGTCTCAGAATTGGGATGTCATCACTTATTATTTAAAGGGCCTCTGTTCAGTATGCTTTGCCCTTGCGTTATCTCAGACCTGTTTGTGAGTTCCTGTTCCTGTGAATTACCTGGCTGTCTGACGTCCCTCCTGGTTCCTGACTCGGCTCGTCTGACTACTCGCGTTGGCTCCTGACTCGGCTTGTCTGACTACTAGCTCTGGCTTTGACTCCTGGCTTGTTATTTGAATTGTGGACTTTTTATTATTTTTTGTTATTAATAAAGGGGTGATTATTTTTGCACTTCTTGTCTCAGTCTAAATCCTGGCACCCTGACATTACGCAAGGGCGATGAATCCTGATGGTGCTAATAATCCACCTTTACCTACCATAATTTCCAGGATGGATGAACAGGATCACCGCTTGGATCAATTTGCATTAGTCCTGCAAACCCTGCTGACTCGCACTGCACATTTGGACCACAGTGTCCCACAAGTTTTGGCTGCTCTTGTTTAGGCTGCTGCACCTAGTCCTACCAGGAGCCTGTCCAGTTCTGCACCTCTACCTCAGTGATATGGAGGCAATCCTATTCAGTGCAGAGGGTTTTTGAACCAGGTTGGCATTTACTTTGAGATGTTACCTCAGGCGTTTCCCTCTGACAGAGCTAAGGTGGGATTTCTCATCTCGTTACTCTCTGACACAGCTCTTGCCTGGGCTAATCGCTTGTGGAAGACTAATAAACCTGTGATTTAAAATTACCCTGCATTTGTGGCCTCCTTTCAAAGGGTATTTGATATTCTGACTCGCTCCTCCTCTGCTGCTAAATGAGTCATGTCCATTCAGCAAGGTACGAGATCTGTTGCTCAGTATGCCATTGAGTTCCGTACGCTTGCCGCAGAGGTAGGTTGGAACAATGAAGCTCTTGTTGCTGCCTTCTTTCATGGGCTCTCTGATGTGATTAAAGACAAATTTGCTGCCAGAGATTTACCAGAGGATCTCAAGGCATTTGTGTCTTTTTTGATCCTAATTGACATCAGACTCAAAGAGAGGCCCTCTTTCAAGGAGCGCTTGCGGAAGACTCCTGTTCCATTGTCTAATACATGTTCGTTCCCACCCATGCCTACCTCACCTCCCATGCCTCATGGTCCAGAGTCACCAGGTACTGCTGAGCTGATGCAGTTGGGTTTCACGCGTCTCTCCATGATGGAGAATCACCTTTAGGAGGAGGGAGGGGCTCTGCCTCTATTGTGTGTTACAGGGTCACCTTTTAAAGTCTTGTCCTACAAGGCCGGGAAATGCTCACACCTAAGGTCCTGTCAGGGGAAGACCTTGGGTGGTTTATCCTCATCCCCAGAACCGCTAAAGGAGAAACTTTTGGTCACAGTTGTCCTTTCCTGGGTGGACTCCTCTATAGTCACCCAGGCTCTTGTTGACTCTGATGCTGCGGGATATTTCATTGACAGTGCTTTTGTATCAAAGCACTCCATTGCTGTATTGCCTCGGTCCATTCCGCTTGCTATCCATGGCTTGCCATTATCCATGGCTGTAAGGGCTCTCCAGTTTGAAACCCTCCATTACCAGGTAATTAACTCTCCGCATTTTCCGGTTGTTCTGGGTTATCCCTGGCTCCAAAAGCACAATCCAAGTCTTGACTGGCGCAGGTCCGAAATTTTGTCATGGTCTCCACAATGTATTTCCACTTGTCTTCAGAAACCAGTCAAAGTCTTGTGCACTTCTTCAGTATCTCAATTGACAGAGGAGTACCGAGAGTTCCTAGACATTTTTGACAAGGTTCGTGCCAGTACGTGCCTCCTCACCGGTCTTATGATTGTGCCATAGACCTGCAACCGGAGCTATTCCTCCTCGGGGCCAGGTTTACCCTCTATCTGTTGTGGAGAATTGTGCTATGGAGGAGTATGTTGCCAATACTCTGTCGCGGTGGATCATCTGCAAATCCTGCTCTCCTGCAGGGGCTGGCTTCTTCTTTGTGAAGAAAAAGGGTGGCGAGTTAAGATCATGCATCGATTATAGGGGTCTTAATCGTCTTACCATTAAGAATGCCTACCCTATTCCGCTCATTACGGAACTCTTTGATGGCCTCAAGGGAGCTACAGTCTTTTCTAAACTTGATTTGAGAGGAGCGTACAATCTTGTTAGGATTAAGGAGGGCCATGAAAGGAAAACAGCATTTAACACCAGGAGCGGCATTATGAATAACTTGTTATGCCCTTTGGCCTATGTAATGCTCCTGCTGTTTTTCAGGAATTTATTAATGATGTCCTGCGAGATTTGTTGCAACAGTGTGTTGTGGTGTACTTAGACAACATACTCATACACTCACCCACACTTGAGGCTTATCGTTCTGATGTCACACGGGTACTTCAGAGACTACGTGAGAATGGCCTGTTTTGTAAACTTGAGAAATGTGAATTCCATTAGACTCAAGTAACCTTCCTAGGTTATGTGATCTCTGTTGCAGGGTTCTCCATGGATCCTGACAAGTTGACTGCAGTTCTGACGTGGCCTCGCCCAGTTGGTCTTCGCTATATTCAATGTTTTTTGGGCAATTACTATAGCAAGTTTATTAAAAACTTTTCTTCCTTGATCAAACCTATCACAGACATGACCCATAAAGAGAATGATCCACTCCATTGGTCACCTACTGCCATTAAGGCCTTTGATAGTCTTAAGACTGCCTTTGCTGCTGCTCTAGTACTGGCTCATCCTAACCCTGTCCTGCCTTTTGTTCTTGAGGTTGATGCGTCTGAGACTGGAGTAGGTGGTCTTTTGTCTCAACGTCCTACACCTGACGGTTCCTTGCATCTGTACGGTTTCTTCTATAAGAAATTGTCTCCAGTGGAGTGCAATTATGAAATTGGTGACAGGGAATTACTGGCCATAATTTTGGCACTCAAGGAATGGAGGCATCTTCTCGAGGGTACTAGCAAACCAGTGCTCATTCTTAATGACCACAAGAATTTAACTTATCTATCTGAAGCAAAACGTTTGTCGCTGACAGTCCAGATGGGCGCTATTTTTGTCTCAGTTTAATTATGGGGTCTCCTACCTGCCTGGTAGTAAGAATGTTAGCACTGATGCCCTCTCTCGACAATTTTCGCCTCTGTCCAAGGAGGAGTCTGTACCTACTCCAGTTTTACCTCCTGGTCATATTTTGGCTACCATACATACTAATTTGACTTCTCCCTTGGGGGAGGAGAATCTTCTAACTAAACTTTTGCACACTTACTTCTATCCTAAAGCCGCAGATCAACCAGGCAAGAACCAAATGATTTGGTCAGTCACTTGACAATTCTGGTGGCCAGGTCTTCGTTCTGATGTTGCTGCGTATGTTGCCTCCTGCTCAGTTTGTGCACAGAATAAGACCCCTCGACGTCTTCCTGTGGGTCTTCTTCAACCTATTGCTAATGGTGAGCGTCCTTGGACACACCTTTCCATGGACTTCATTGTTGAGCTCCCTGTTTCCAATGGCAATACTGTTATCCTAATGGTGGTTGACTGTTTTACTAAAATGTCACATTGCATTCCCTTGAAGAAGCTGCCTACCGCTCAGGAGCTTGCTTCAATTTTTGCCCGGAAGGTCTTCTGTTTACATGGGTTACTGGGATACTCTCAGACCGGGGCAGCCAGTTTGTCTCCAGATTTTGGTGTTACTTTTGTGCTCAGATGGGGATCCAGCTTTCCTTCTCCTTGGCATATCACCCTCAATCCAATGGGGCTGCGGAACTGTCTAATCAAGCTCTGGAACAGTTCCTCCATTGCTATGTCTAAGATCACCACAATAATTGGTTTGAACTGTTACCTTGGGCAGAGTTCGTTCGTAATAGTGCTATTAATGCTTCCTCCGAGTTATCCCCATTCATGGCGAATTATGGGTTTCAGCTATCCTTGTTGCTCGATTCATTCATGTCTCAGGGTATTCCGGCTTTGGAGGAGCATCTCCAGCAACTCCGTTCTACGTGGGTGCAGATTCAGGATTGCCTTCATCATTCTATGCAGCGCCAAAAATTCCAAAAACTTTTGTGTGGCTTGCAATAAACTGGCTCCTCATTATGTTGGTCTTTTTCAAATACTCCGACGGGTCAATCATGTAGCTTACGCTCTTGACCTTCCTCCTACAATGCACATCTCCAATGTTTTTCATATCTCCCTCTTGAAACCATTGGTTTGTAATCAGTTTACCACTGTGTTGCCTCATCCCCGTACTATCTTTGTTGACAACCATGAAGAATATGAGGTCAGCAGCATTATTTGGTTCACTGGAGGGGCTACGGTCCTGAGAAGCATTCATGGGTTCCCTCCTCTGATGTTTATGATCCCGCCCTCCTCCGTGCCTTTCATGCCCATTTCCCCAATAACCCTTTTGTCCTCCCGCGGGGGAGGGGTCATAGAGGGGAGGGAACTGTCCGGGTTTTTTCCCTGCTTTGTTTGCCATGTGCTGCTGGCAGCCATTTTGCTTACCTTTTCTTGCTGAATCTGGTGCAGAGTGTGTGATGCTGATCATTTCCTGCACACCCTCTTATGGCCAGAGTGTTGTACATCATCCGTGTGAGACAGGTTTCAGTCTCAGAATTGTGATGTCATCACTTATTATTTAAAGGGTCTCTGTTCAGTATGCTTTGCTCTTGCGTTGCCTCAGACCTGTTTGTGAGTTCCTGTTCCTGTGTATTACCTGGCTGTCTGACGTCCCTCCTGGTTCCTGACTCGGCTCGTCTGACTACTCGCTTTGGCTCCTGACTCGTCTTGTCTGACTACCAGCTCTGGCTTTGACTCCTGGCTTGTTTTTTAAATTGTGGACTTTTTATTATTTTTTGTTATTAATAAAGGTGTGATTACTTTTGCACTTCGTGTGTCAGTCTGATTCCTGGCACCCTGACAGTCTGTCTGTAAACACATATATACACATATACATGTCTGACATGATTAAGGGCTGATTGTCTATTGGACATACTTTGGACCCTGCCATGTTTGAATAAAGGTCTCTTTTAACAATAATCAGTGGCTGGAACTCAACTTTTTTTCTTCAGTCAAAAGTATGTACTTAGTGTGACCTCCCTTGATACTAAGCATATCTTGAACTAGTTTGGGGAGACTGTCCTGAAGTTTTCTGAAGTAATCTTCTGGTATATTATACCAGGCTTCTTTCAGCACTTCCCAGAGTTCTCCTTTAGATTTAGGTTGTCATTTATTTCTTTCTCTGTCGAGGTGATCCCATGCTGCCTCTACATGTATGTAATGCTCAAGCATTTCTTGCACAAACCTGGTGTAATAGACCTTTTTCACAGCAGTCATTTTGACATGAAATAGGACAAATACAGGTGTTAGCAATGACATTAATTAGGGTTCCATTCCATTTCTGTTTACCAGAGCCAGTTTCCTATTATTGCTCAAGTGTAAGGGGAGGTCACACTAAATACTTGCCACTTTAGCCGATAGAAGCTATTTTTCTATGTGGTTTTTTGATACTACATACAGGTATTTTCTGGTTGTATTCTAATAAAGAGGCTGAGTAATAATTATATATGGTCATTATACCATTGCTAAAACAACAAATCTAATGGTGGGCTAAGACTTTTGCACAGTTTTATATATATACTGTATATATATATATCTATATCTATATCTATATCTATATATATATATATATATATATATATATATATATATATATATCAATGTTAAAGCCCTTTTTTTCTAACACCTGAGATCTCTTATCTTTGAGCCTTTATAACTTTTGTGTGCAATATTTTATTTTAATAATATTTATTAGATAGTGTTATTATGAGTATAAGTGTACTTCGTCATGTATTTTTTATGTGTTTTGTGACACTTTTTTGTTTCCTAAAACAGTTAGACACAGCTAACTCGATGAGTGTTGTTAACTTGAATTGTGCTCAAGTGATTGAGTTTGCTTTTAACTTGCATTACCAGCACAATTTAGCTAGTGTGCAAACAAATGTCAAAACCCGATATCCCTTGTGCGAACGTTTGTGCTCCTCTCGTAATCTGTCCCAATGTGTGTGGCTGCTAATTGGGAGATAAATGATCATTTAAAATCAGCATTGACGGCTTTAGTTTCTGAATTGTACTGCATTATTATGCAGATGTATCCAAATTACTATCAGCTAGATTACGAGTTATGCGTGCTATAGGGAAATTAACGAACGCAAGAAAAGTTGCGTTATTTAACCCCCTATAGCGCAGCCATTACAAGTTTTGAAACAACCGGCTTGTGCATGTGATATGGTGCTTTTAAGCTTCATACTGCACAAAAAACAAGCGCTGTTTTGACGTGCTTGTGCACGCTTTTCCCATAGACATCAATGGGGAGAGCAGGTCAGAAAAAAGTCTAACACCTGCGATCGTGGAAAGAAAAGCTCCGTAACGCAGCCCCATTGATATCTATGGGGAAAAAAAATACAGTTTAAACCTAACACCCTAACATAAACCCCAAGTCTAAACACCCCTAATCTGCCCCCCACCGACATCACCGCCACCTATATAATGTTATTAACCCCTAATCTGCTGTCCCGATATCGCCACCACCTAAATAAAACTATTAACCCCTAATCTGCTGCTGCCGATATTACCACCACTATACTAAGTTATTAACCCCTCTTTCCCTTTACCCCAACATTGTCCACACTATAATAAATATATTAACCCCTATTCTGCTGCTCCCCGACATCGCTGCAACTAAATAAATCTATTGACCCCTAAACATCTGGCCTCCCACATCACTACCACTAAATAAACCAGGGGCGGAACTACCATAAGGGGGGGCCCCAGTTTCAGCACAATTTTTTTTATTTTTTAAACTTTTTTTTTATTTCTTGACCACCACCTCCCCCTCCGCTCTAACAAAGAGCTTAACCCTCTGATAAGGTTTGTGATTAATATATTTAGACTGGAAAATATAATTTATTTTGTTTAAATACATTTCTCTGTTTTGTATATCAATGTCTTATTTACATGTATAGTTATTAAACACTTAAATAGAATTTGTAATATAGTAGATAGATTAGATAGATAGATTAGGTAGATAGACATATAGATAAATAAATATACCTCATTGTGGATTATTTAAAAACATTAAAGGGCCATAATACCTAAATGTTGAAACACTTGAATGTGCTGCAGCATAGCTGTAAAAAGCTGACTAGAAAATATCACCTGAATATCTCTATGTAAAAAAGAAAGATATTTTACCTCAAAAGTTTCTCAGTAGCCACCTCCCATTGTAAAGGACTTCTAAGCAGTATATCAGTATTGAAAACAGGTCTTATAAAAATTACACATAATGCTAAATAAATACATGAAATATATTATATGTTAAGTGAAACATAATTCTAAATTTGCTAATTAGGTTTTGTGTTCTAAAAAAAATCGCTACACATGATTGTATTACTCACTTTATAATGTTTTAACAGAAAACAAATGGGTCATTTGAATTGTAGTATTTTTAATAAAATGCGGGACAATGTTATGAGATGGCATCTGACTGAGGGTGAATTTAATATGCAGGTAATATCTGAGAGAAATAACCTATAATATAGGGTCTTAATGTACTTATTCATAGAATCAGTGACAATTGAACACAACAGAAACAAAGGGTTTGCAGGCAAGAAATGCAAACTCAATTATACTAGAATCATTTTCATAAAGATACAGAATAGATATACTGTACATATACTGTACATAAACACACACACTCGTTACCTGTACTTCATCAGAAGGATCATGAAGGGTTATGAATGTGTCTAAACTCTCTGATACAGTCTGCATAGCTTTTTTAAAGAGGGACATACATAAACAAGTACAAAGACAGTGTCTGCATATACCCATCCCCACTGGCCTTGAAAACCATTAGCTCCCTATAAATATATATAGACATGTATTAGAAAAAAAAACTTATCTTCCCCATATCACACAGCAGACACAGTATGTTAGTTTTCCTTTGTTAATAAAGCTTACAATGATAGATACATACAATAGACAGTGCACACAGAATCTTGTTTTCAGTAAAGGGCTTCACTACCTAGATGGCAGTTCTGACTTTGGCTAGACTACAACATTTTTAACTTGATCTTGGGCCCTGTTAGTGCTCAGCCCCATACAGAGCTGGTCTGCCCACTACTGAAGTGATGTGAGGTTACTCTGTCTGTTTGTCCAGTCACAATATGCAATAACAACAGGCTTAAAATAAAACCTGCCAAGCCAACAATTCATATTACAAAGAAATATATGAAGATTGGTATGGAGGTCAGAAAATCCCACTCTAAACACTGCAGAATACCTTAATAACTAATTTAACCCACATTAAAAATATATGATCTGGCAAATGTCTCTTAAATTTTGATTTAGCTTTATTAATGTTTTAATGTTTTAAACTTTTATCTCTACGGCTTATACAATATTGTGTGTAGGGGATTTTTTTTGTTGTGACGATCAAGTACTAAGGTAAAAAAACAAATAGTTTCATATAGTTAGGGGGCAGTTGATTATTACTTAAAGGGACAGTCTAGGCCAAAATAAACATTCATGATTCAGATAGAGCATGCAATTTTAAACAATTTTCCAATTTACTTTTATCACCAATTTTGCTTTGTTCTCTTGGTATTCTTAGTTGAAAGCTTAACCTAGGAGGTTCATATGCTAATTTCTTAGACCTTGAAGCCCACCTCTTTCAGATTGCATTTTAACAGTTTTTCACCACTAGAGGGTGTTAGTTCACATATTTCATATAGATAACACTGTGCTCGTGCACATGAAGTAATCTGGGAGCAGGCACTGATTGGCTAGACTGCAAGTCTGTCAAAAGAACTGGAAAAAGGGGCAGTTTGCAGAGGCTTAGATAGATAGATAGATAGATAGATAGATAGATAGATAGTTCTTTGTATTATAACCAACAACTGGCAGCTGGAAGGACACAGCATAACTTATATCAAAGGTGAGGCTGGGTCTTTTCTATGTCAATAAAATATCCCTGGAGGAAATTGGGGCTATCTAATTCCCACCCTTATATCTTCTTACAGCTATCTGCATTTGAAATTGAGGGCAATATTTCACAAAAGTCACGGGCTAAATGCCAGTGCTGAAGTCCAAAGCATCTTAAAATTCCCATGTGTGAGTCTTTGGGGAAAACACAGAAAAGAGAGAGCATTCCCAAATTGGTTTGATCTTTTTTTAAAGGGACACTAAACCCAAACATTTTCTTTCATGATTTAGGAAGAGAATAAAATTTAAAATAACATTCCAATTTACTTTATTATCTAATTTGCTTCATTATTTAGATATCCTTTGTTGAAGAAATAGCAATGCACATGGGTGAGCCAATCACATGAGGCATCTAAGTGCATCTACCAATCAGCAGCTACTGAGAATATCTAGGTATGCACGGGGCGGGAGCGGGTGGGAACCGCTACACTACAGAAAAAAAGTTAAAAGTAAAATGTCAAATAAAATGAAATACACTTATTTTTTTCAAAAGCATCTAAGGGATCTGGAAGGGGTGGGGGGTTGGTATTGGGTGGGGGGGAAGCTACACTACAGAAAAGGGACATTTTTTTAATAAAAAAAAGCATATTATTCACTAAAATGGGTACTGGCAGACAGCTGCCAGTACCCAAGATGGCGCACATTAAGTCAGAGGGGGAGGGTTAGAGAGCTGTTTGGTGGGGGATCAGTGAGGTTGGGGGCTAAGGGGAATCCTACACAGAAGCATATGTAAATATGCAAAAAAAATGCACAAAAAAGCCCAAATGTTCCTTTTATTTTAGTACTGGCAGAGTTTCTGCCAGTACTTAAGATGGTGGGGACATTTGTGGGGTAGGGGAGGGAAGAGAGATGTTTGGGAGGGATCAGGGGGTCTGATGTTTCAGGTGGGAGGCTGATCTTTACACTAAAGCTAAAATTAACCCTGCAAGCTCCCTACAAGCTACCTAATTAACCCCTTCACTGCTAGCCATAATACACGTGTGATGCGCAGCGCCATTTAGCAGCATTCTAATTACCAAAAAGCAACGCCAAAGTCATATTTGTCTGCTATTTCTGAACAAAGGGGATCCCAGAGAAGCATTTACAACCATTTGTGCCATAATTGCACAAGCTGTTTGTAAATGATTTCAGTGAGAAACCTAAAATTGTGAAAAATTTAACGTTTTATTTAATTTGATCGCATTTGGCGGTGAAATGGTGGCATGAAATATACCAAAATGGGCCTAGATCAATACTTGGGGTTGTCTACTACACTACACTAAAGCTAAAATGAACCCTAGAAGCTCCCTACATGCTCCCTAATTAACCCCTTCACTGCTGGGCATAATACACGTGTGGTGCGCAGTGGCATTTAGCAGCCTTCTAATTACCAAAAAGCAATGCCAAAGCCATATATGTCTAATATTTCTGAACAAAGGGGATCCAAGAGAAGAATTTACAACCATTTATGCCAACAAACAAGCAGTTTGTAAATAATTTCAGTGAGAAACTGAAAGTTTGTGAAAAAATTTGTGAAAAAGTGAACGATTTTTTGTATTTGATCGCATTTGGCGGTGAAATGGTGGCATGAAATATACCAAAATGGGCCTAGATCAATACTTTGGGATGTCTTCTAAAAAAAAATATATACATGTCAATGGATATTCAGGGATTCCTGAAAGATATCAGTGTCCCAATGTAACTAGCGCTAATTTTGAAAAAAAATGGTTTGAAAATAGCAAAGTGCTACTTGTATTTATGGCCCTATAAGTTACAAAAAAAGCAAAGAACATGTTAACATTTGGTATTTCTAAACTCAGGACAAAATTTAGAAACTATTTAGCATGGGTGTTTTTTGTTGGTTGTAGATATGTAACAGATTTTGGGGTTCAAAGTTAGAAAAAGTGTGTTTTTTTCCATTTTTCCTCATATTTTATAATTTTTTTTATAGTAAATGATAAGATATGATGAAAATAATGGTATTTTTAGAAAGTCCATTTAATGGCGAGAAAAACGGTATATAATATGTGTGGGTACAGTAAATGAGGAAGAGGAAAATTTCAGCTAAACACAAACACCGCAGAAATGTAAAAATAGCCTTGGTCCCAAACGGACAGAAAATGGAAAAGTGCTCTGGTCACTAAGGGGTTAAAATTGTATGCTCTATCTGAATCATGAAAGAAAAAAATGTGGGTTCAGTTCCCTTTAACTTAGGGCAATAGTTTATTGTAGGCTAGGTTTTTTTTATTTTGGGTGGGCTTTTTTATTTTGTTATGGCTATTAGATTAGGTGTAATTCTTTTTTGTTTTTGATAATTTAATTTGATATTTTTCTAAATTTAGTGTTTGTTATTTATTGTAATTTAGTCTTTTTTATTTTTTGTAATTAGATAATTTGTGTTAGGATTTTTTTAATGTGTATTTTAGTTTAATCTAACTGATAGTGTAAATTTAGTTTAATAATTATATAGTTTAATTGTTAGTTTAAACTTAGTTAATTTGACAGGTAAGTTTTAATTAAATTTTTTAGGGGAATTGTCATTTTAATCTTAAATTAGGGGGCGTTAGGTTTAGAGGTTAGTAGTTTAATTTAGTTTATTGCGATGTGGGGGGCTTTCGGTTTAGTGGTTTATAGTTTATTTTAGTATATTTCATTGTGGGGGGCCTAAGGTTTAGGGGTTAAAGGTTTATTATATTGGTGGCAGTGTAGGGCTTAATAACTTTAGTATAGTGGAGGTGATGTAGGCGGACGGCAGTTTATGGGTTAATTATATTTAAATAGTGTTTGTAATGCGGGAGGGCAGCGGTTTAGGGGTTAATAAGGTTATTATAGTGTTAACAATGTCGGGGAGCGGCGGAATAGGGGTTAATAATTATTTTTAGTGGCGGCTATATCGGGAGCGTCAGATTAGGTGTTATTAAATTTAATATAGTGTTTGCGATGCGGGAGGGCCTCGGTTTAGGGGTTATTAGGTAGTTTATGGGTGTTTAGTGCACTTTGTAGCAGTTTAGTTCTGAGTTTTATGTAACAGATTTGTAGCGTAAAACTACTGCTTTTAGATGGTGGTACGGATCTTGTAATTTTCGGCTGTAATGCTGTTTTTTTAGCCTCACCGCAAAACTCGTAATGGCAGCGCAATGGGAATCCCATGAAAAAACTTAATTTTTACGAGTGCAGTACTGACATTGAGTTACAGGCTAAAAGGCTTGCGTTACAGCTATACCAACGGTAACAGCGGTGCTGTTTTAATACTTAAATGGGCATTTTTTTCAGCGTTAAAGGACGCATGCACAACTCGTAATCTAACTGTATGACTGGTATTTTTTTCCCATAAAACGTGGCAACAGATACTGATCACATTTTAATTTAGTGAACTGATGATTTTTCAGGTCTTGTTGACAATAGTAACATAGAAGTCTAAAATAAAAGAGGCAACAACCTAAAATGATGTAATGCAGAGTATTGTGACCAAAAAAAAAATTAAGACTTAAGAATCATACGGCTATAATACGAGTCTTGCATTATGAGTAAAAAAGCAGCGTTAAGCCTCATAACGCTGCTTTTTTACTACCGCTGGTAACCACACACTTTTTTGGCCTTACCGCAAATAAACTTACGCAATTTGCGTATAGTCTTTTTTCAATGGGACTTCCATAGCGCCGGTATTATGAGCTTGTCCTGGGAGGCCAAAAAGTAAGCGGTACAGCCTATCCCGTCAAGAGTCATACCGCATTTTAAAGTCAGTAGTTATAAAGTCGCCGTAGCATAAAACTCATAACTAAAGTGCTAAAAAGTACACTAACACCCATATACTACCTATTAACCCCTAAACCGAGGCCCTCCCGCATCGCAAACACTAAAATAAAATTATTAACCCCTAATCTGTCTCTCCCGACATTGCCACCACTATAATAAAAATATTAACCCCTAAGCCGCCGCATTCCTGCCTCGCAAACATTAGTTAAATATTATTAACCCCTAATCTGCTGTCCCTAACATTGCCGCCACCTACCTACATTTATTAACCCCTAATCTGCTGCCCCCAACGACGCCGCCACTATATTATATTTATTAACCCCTAAATCTAAGTCTAACCCTAACACCCCTAACTTAAATATAATTAAAATGAATATAAATAAAACTTACTATCATTAACTAAATAATTCCTATTTAAAACTAAATACTTACATATAAAATAAACCCTAAACTAGCTACAATATAACTAATAGTTACATTGTAGCTAGCTTAGGGTTTATTTTTATTTTACAGGCAAGTTTGTATTTATTTTAACTACGAAAATTAGTTACTAAATAGCTATTAACTATTTAATAACTACCTAGCTAAAATAAATACAAATTGAACTGTAAAATAAAACCTAACCTAAGTTAAACTAGCCTTTAAAAGGGCCTTTTGCGGGGCATTGCCCCAAAGAAATCAGCTCTTTTGCTTGTAAAAAAAAATACAAACAACCCCCAACAGTAAAACCCACCACCCACACAATCAAACCCCAAATAAAACCCTAACTAAAAAAAACCTAAGCTCCCCATTGCCCTGAAAAAGGCATTTGGATGGGCATTGCCCTTAAAAGGGCATTTAGCTCTATTGCGGCCCAAAGCCCTAACCTAAATACTTACATATAAAATAAACCATAAACTAGCTACAATATATCTAATAGTTACATTGTAGCTAGCTTAGGGTTTATTTTTATTTTACAGGCAAGTTTGTATTTATTTTAACTAGGAAACTTAGTTACTAAATAGTTATTAACTATTTAATAACTACCTAGCTAAAATAAATACAAATTGACCTGTAAAATAAAACCTAACCTAAGTTACACTAACAGATAACCTAACCCTATAATTAAATAAATTACCTAAATTAAATACAGTTAACTAAATCCAAAACAATTAGCTAAATTACAAAAAAAAAAAAAAAAAAACACTAAATTACAGAAAATAAAAAACAAATTACAAGATCTATAAACTAATTACACCTAATCTAATAGCCCTATCAAAATAAAAAAAGCCCACCCAAAATAAAAAAAAACCTAGGCTAAACTAAACTACCAATAGCCCTTAAGAGGGCCTTTTGCGGGGCATTGCCCCAAAGAAATCAGCTCTTTTACCTGTAAAAAAAAAATACAAACAACCCCCCAACAGTAAAACCCACCACCCACACAATCAACCCCCCAAATAAAACCCTAACTAAAAAAACTAAGCTCCCCATTGCCCTGAAAAAGGCATTTGGATGGGCATTGCCCTTAAAAGGGCATTTAGCTCTATTGCGGCCCAAAGCCCTAACCTAAAAATAAAACCCACCCAATATACCCTTTAAAGATCCTAAAACTAACCCCCGAAGATCCACTTACCGGGAGAAGTCTTCATCCAAGCAGTAAGATGTCCTCAACAAAGCCGGCAGAAGTGGTCCTCTAGACGGGCAGAAGTGGTCCTCCAGATGGGCAGAAGTTTTCACCCAGACGGCATCTTCTATCTTCATCCTTCCAACGCGGAGCGGCTCCATCTTCAAGGCATCCTCTTTAATCGACGTCTTCTTGCTGAATGAAGGTTCCTTTAAATGACGTCATCCAAGATTTCATCCCTTAGATTCCAATTGACTGATAGAATTCTATCAGCCAATCGGAATTAGGGTTGAAAAAATCCTATTGGCTGATGCAATCAGCCAATAGGATTGAGCTTGCATTCTATTGGCTGTTCCAATCATTAGTTATATTGTAGCTAGTTTAGATTTTATTTTATAGGTAAGTATTTAGTTTTAAATAGGAATTATTTAGTTAATGATAGTAATTTTTATTTATATTTAGGTGTTAGGGTTAGGGTTAGGTGTTAGGGTTTATATTTAGGTGTTAGGGTTAGGGTTAGACTTAGATTTAGGGGTTAATTAATATAATATAGTGGCGGCGATATTATGGACAGCAGATTAGGGGTTAATAATATTTAACTAGTGTTTGTGAGGTGGGAGTGCAGCGGTTTAGGGGTTAATATGTTTATTATAGTGGAGGCGACGTAGGGGGTGGCAGATTAGGGGTTAATAACATTATGTAGGTGTCAGCGATGTTGTGGGCAGCAGATTAGGGGTTAATAAATATAATGTAGGTGTCAGCGATGTTGGGGGCAGCAGATTAGGGGTTAATATGTATAATGTAGGTGGTGGCGATGTCCGGAGCACCAGATTAGTGGTTAATAAGTATAATGTAGGGGCGGAGCCAGCAGCCGAGATGAGAAGTCGCATATACCCTGGGCTCCTGTACTAAACTAGATGTAAAGCAACTAAAATGATATATTATCGCTTTTAAAAGACATCAGTACTGAATATGGTTATTAGAAGTGACAGTGGAGCCTTCAACTATTCTATAACGGTTCAAATATCCATGGAGATAGCTACATAATGACATGGTTTGCTGAGATCCACATGGCACTTCTAGGTCTGATCCTACGCAGTATACATGGAAATTCAGTAAACTTTATTTCCTCTAGCCTCAATGCTTGATCTCATAACGCAGAGGAGATACTTCTCAACTAATTTCTATAGCTAGGAACCAACTCATTATGGAGCTTACAGATTTATTGCGACAGCTGGCACATAAAATGGATGCGCACTTTCACTCTCTAACAAGCACACTAATGGCGGAGTGATGCAGCGCTTCTAAAGGGGAAACAGCTGATACCCTGGATCAAAGTTTTTCTAACCCACAAGGAGAGAAGGAACAAGTTAGCCTTCGGAATGCCACCTCTGAGAAGCAGGCTGAGCTGAGCAGAGAGAAGGGCAGTAGGATCGCCTCAGACATGGCGGTGGTATACGCAGTAAACCCAGAGTCAGCAGAAGTGCAGTCTGATTACATAGCAGACTCTGAGGGTCTGGATCTCGATCTCCAGATGGGACAACAGTTTGCTGGAGAACATCAAGTTTGAGCTGATCCTGAGATACCTCTTTTAGCCATCATGTCGCCAAATACAGCCTCCATCGCATGTCTCTTGCGTACAGACCTCTGGAGGTACATGTTACTTATCGGAGATGCCCACATGTTTTCGCATCGGGAGAGCGTTGCACAGCTAGTGCAGATCAACTGGATTACGATTCTGAGGGTTACATGGGGAACACTAACCTGTCACTACATAACGAGCCCCTTTGATCCGGGCGGATGAGCTTTGCAGCTTCCTATTTTTGCTTTCCCCGCTCATCCATTTGCCTCACATCACGGAAGATTTATGGCAGATTGAACATCATCATCTATCACAAATTAGTCAGTGTTACTATCATTTTAGTGGTCTCTAGCTATCATATGCTCTCAACCCCAGATCGGTGTTGTGATTATCAGAAGGCTGGAGCGTGATGTTGGTGGCAAGTTTGGGGGACTTGTTATTCTTTTTTTTGATGCATAGGATACCGAACATTGGACATGAGTTTCAATTATAAGGGGCATGATGTTATATGTTTTGCGTGTGTCCCAACATTTGTCATTGAGCCGTACTACTTAAAGTACTTGTTAATATACAGCTATACTAACCTCCTACATTTAGCACACAGCTCATAACGTGATAAAATACACAGAGCCTCTCCTCTTACAGTCACTACGGTGCATGTTGTATTACCTGTCATTTCATATGTCTAAGATTAGTCTGATCCTTCACTTTATCACTCAGGTTGAGATCTCTAGCTGTGTTCACCTTGAGATCTCTAGCACTCAGACCAGACCCTATAAAATCTCGGTTTTGCTAATTACGTATAGTTTACTCAATGCTAGCTGAAGGATTGTAATATAAATGCCTAAGCCCTATAGTTTCATCTTAGATTCTGTGAATGTTAAATAGCCCACTTTTTCACATTTTATACAAGATAGGAAATATTGAATATATCAATCTATCAATTGGAAGTTATTTCATTGGGCTACTGTGTGATTATGGTGCCTCGCATAGCCCCAAGCAACAAGATAATAGTCCTTTATGTTATGTGGTTTGGTTCTAGCTCTGCATATATGCGATTACTAATATGTCACTTACTTGCTGTCTCTGAGCTAAATACTCCAAGGTGGCATGCAGATACTTTACTTGATCTATTTTACTCTTTGTAATTACGAATATATATAAGCCAAAATGTAAATGAGTGCTCTGGAATATTATGACCCTTGTATGTTTCATACCTCACAGTATAGCTTTATGTATGGTCTTGTTGTTTCCTGTACGCTGCAGCCATCCTAGCAGAGGGATCATTTTACAAATGGTCCTCTTAGAATACTAATAATAATGCTAGCCCTATTTGGATCAGGACACTTCGAAATATAGCTCCTGCAGAACTTTAACTTTGGGAATATTAGGGTTCAATTGTTGTATGCTTGAAGCCACTTAGATTTTAGTTTAAAAGTTTCGCATAATCTATATTTTCTCTCAGAATTATCGCTGGTTTGTTTTACATATGTTATTAACTAACTTCCATGTCCATGCTGAAGCTTTTTATATGTATGTTCAAATGTTGCCACATCACTTTTATAGTACTAGTAAAGCTCACAGCTCGTAAGGTGCCCATATCCCTATTAGTAAGCAGGGTTTATTGTTTGATGATGATAAGGTCCATTTATAGATGCTGCTGGGCCGTGTCTACTGGGAAAGCACGGTCCAGCATATAAGTTTTTATCCCTTACTTATAAAGGCGTGTGGGCTTTGACAGCAAGGCGCTAGACATATGTTGTGCTACAAGTTATAAGATAAAATAACTAAATTGGTTCAAAGTATCTTGGTACTAACTGACAGTATGTGCAGAGTCATATTATCCGTAGTAATGTCAGTGAGCATGCATGTAATTTAGACTCTCCCTAGTATACTCCGGTTCTTTATAATGTGTTTAATAATTATTGTTGTCTATATGGATGCATGTGATCTCTCTTTCTACCTAAGTGTTATGTTATACTTATATGTGTTATCGACTATAATTTTCTGTGACTATACAACTGTAATCTCTAGTCTATCTATGCTCTTATCCACATCTCTAGCACATAATAGTCTTCTTGATTGAGCCTCTCTCCTCCCTTTCCCGCCGGTACTTATGCCTGCGGGTCATATCCCTTCTCCCTCTCCAACATCGCCTAGAGGTGGCACTCCCTTAGGAGAGGGGCTCACCCACAAGTCCCCCAAGCCCCCTAGTCTCCAATCAATCGGACGACCCCCCTCTATCTGACAACATATTATATGACTCAAGGCCCCCTCTATAGGAATATAAAGGTTTAGTTGAGTGTGATTGTATTTATATTAAGTAATAACACCCTAGTCTCTCTTGGGTGTATCCCTGGTGTAGACATACTAACTGGCTCTGCCCCCCCCCCTGCCCCCCCCCCTATTACATTTTGAGCGGCTCTTGCCCGCTGCATCCCTCTTCCCCATATAACTATAGAGTCACCCCCTCCCTAGTTCTACCCTCATCTGATTAGCTACTTTACTTGTCTTTGTATATAGCTAGGAGATGATCATTTTCGCTTATACTACATCTGTTATACTCTAAAAGAAAACTGAAGTCTCCTTATGTGATGATCCATATTGTACGGAAAGGTTTGTGATACTAGAATACATTGTCTCCTAATTATGCTCTGTACACATTGTTGTGTGAATGTTTTATGTCATACCTTATACTCTGTACTGGTTTTTGACTTCAATAAAAAGATTTAAAAAAAAATAAATAAAAAATAAGTATAATGTAGGTGTCGGCGATGTCGGGGCAGCAGATTAGGGGTTAATAAGTGTAAGATTAGGGGTAAATAAAAAGAGAGAAGCGCTCAACCTGGGAACGAACAATAGCATAATAGCTTGTTCTATGGCTAGTTACCACCCTAGAAGCAGCCTTTTTTGCTCAATATGTGCCTTTTACAGAGAAGAACTTTCCTGTAGCATATCAGTCTGATCCTGACTTAACAGTGCAGTCCAGCCCCGAAATACCAGGCAATGCCTCTCTGAACAAGAGAAACAGCAAAACCCCAGACGTACGTTTCGGCCTAGTGTGGGTCTTGTCAGTGAGGTGCAGCCATATCCCTCTAGGCACACTGAGCAACGGGTCCACATCTGGATTCCCACATCACACTTAGGGAGACTTCCCCAAGAGTCATAATTTGCATAAATAAAAAGAGAGAAGCGCTCAACCTGGGAACGAACAATAGCATAATAGCTTGTTCTATGGCTAGTTACCACCCTAGAAGCAGCCTCTTTTTGCTCAATATGTGCACCCTAACATGAACCCTGAGTCTAAACAAGATTAGGGGTATTTAGACTTGGGGTTCATGTTAGGGTGTTAGGTGTAAACATAAATTTTGTTTCCCCATAGGAATCAATGGGGCTGCGTTACGGAGATTTTTGCTGCTTTTTGGCAGGTGTTAGACTTTTTCTCAGCCGGCTCTCCCCATTGATGTCTATGGGGAAATCGTGCATGAGCACGTACAACCAGCTCACCGCTGACTTAAGCAGCGATGGTATTGGAGTGCGGTATGGAGCTCAATTTTGCTCTACGCTCACTTCTTGCCTGTTAACGCCTGGTGTGTAAAAACCTGTAATACCAGCACTGTAGGTAAGTAAGCAGTGAGAATAAAGTGCAAGTTAGTGCCGCACCCCTTATAATGCAAAACTCGTAATCTGGCCGATAGTTATTCTTGTAAAAACTACTTTTTATTGTTTTCAACAGTTTTTCTATGCTGAATTAAAAAAAAAGTTACTTTAATAGAATCTACTACCAAGGGAATAGTCTACCAAAGAACTAATGTTTATGATTGTCAGATTATTCTATAGCTGCACTAAAATGAGTTTAAAATTACCTAGCATATCCTCAGGAGCATTGTAAAAGCACAATGTTTTGCTGTTTATAGACTCTAGTATCTATTTTACAAACAAAAAGAAAGTATGTAAAATTATCTAAGCTTTAATAATATTGCTAATCATCAGGGAAGTTATTCTGGGTTCTACAATATTTAAGTAAACAAACTCAGAAGAAACAAAAAATAACTGCAAACAACATTCTCCCAAGGCAGCTGACTAATTCAGCTATACAACAAATGGTGAATGCACTGTATAACAAAAGGAATTTTAGAGTTGTATTTAAAGTGAATGTAAATTTTGATACTAAAGTGCCCGGTTTTTAAAACTTCGATTAAAAACAGGGGCACTTTAATTAATCAAAATTTACATTTCACTCCTGTTGTGAAAAAATACTTACCTTTTAAACTTCACAGCAGCTCCAGCTTCCTCCGGTTAACAAGCCGTTTCTGATGTCAGAAATGATTGATAGGTCATCCTCCAAATCACAGCTTCCCCCCCCCCCCGGGGGAATCAGTGTCTGATTCAACGCTGTGATTGGAGGAAGCCGGATGCCTCATTTTAGACCCAGGAAGAGGCTTTGAAACAGGTGGTGGAGGCTGGAGCTGCTGTGAAGTTTAAAAGGTAAGTTTTTTTTCACAACAGGAGTGAAATGTAAATTTTGATGAATTAAAGTGCCTCTGTTTTTAATCGAAGTTTGAAAAACCGGGCACTTTAGCATCAAAATTTACATTCTCTTTAAATTAACCAGACATATATATGCAGAACATGCATTTGGTACCTTTTCATTATTATTATTATTATTATTATTATTATTATTATAATTACTACACATATTTGAAAAAAAAAAAATTTATAAAAATAAAGCTTAACTAATTTTGTTATGTTAAAAGTTAAGAAAATGGCACAGAAAATACCAGTTAAACATTTTTAGTTATATGTCCCTTTAAAGGGACAGAAAAAGCACAATTGTCATAAATACACAATTGTCCTTTCATCATTTAGCATAACATGCAAATGTAAACAAATTTCCGATTTACTTCAAGTATTACATTCATTTAATTTCATTCTCTGAGTGTCCGTTGCTAAAAAAAACATATCTAGGTAGGTTAAAAAGCAGCAATGCATTACTGGGAACTAGCTGTTTATTGGGGGCTGCACATATATGCTTCTTGTCATTGTCTGGCCCAATCTATTCAGATTGCTCCCAGTAGTGCATTGATGCTTCTTTAATAGAGGATATCAAGTGAACAAAGCAAGTTTGATAAAAGAACTAAATTATATAGAGTTTTAAAAAAATTGTATGCTATATCTGAATCATGAAAGGAACATTTTGGGTTCCATGTCTCTTTAAAATACTTGCCTTTAACATAGAGACTGCACACATTGAGCTATGTGACCGGGGATCACTCTTTACAGAACCCTCCTAATTGTCTTTTGTACACGCATGTGTAGGTTTGCTTTTTTTGCCAGAATATGAAAGCATAAAAGAACCTGGACTCTTCCCCCATTAAGGTGTACACAACATCCAGGATCTTGTTCTATAATATACCACTCACAACTTTACAGTGGTGCCATATTGTGCTCAGTGCATAAAGTCTGCAGACAGGTGTGCTGCTTCCATTCAAAATGTCACAGCAGACAAAGAGAAAATATAAACAAAACCTGGAGGCTAAAAAGACTGTCATGGATCATTTTCAACCAAACAGGGACAGAGACTCCCCTAGATCTGAGGTTCAGGGTCATATTCACTTGACTTCGCTACAGAACGCATAGAAGTCTGTGTCTCCCAACCTACACACTCCTGCAGAAGTCAGGGAGAAACTTCTGTCCTAACCGGTTAGTCAATATAGTTGATGTTTGAAAGACAAAATCAAACTTTAACAAGGAGATTTGACAAATTAGAAAGGATATTTAAGGATTCGAGGAGAGATATCCTTTCAGTTACTGAACGCACTGATACCATTGAGAGAAAGCAGGAAGATCTGATGGTGGATCATGTTAATTGGGTCAGTTACACTCAAAATCTGGCGGATCAAGTATCCTGTCTAGAAGCCAAAGTTGCAGATTTGGAGGACCGTTCCCGGCGGAACAATGTTCGCATTCGGGGGATCCCTGAGGAGATGACCCTGTGAGATTTGGAGAAATATGCAGTGTCTTTCTTTTCTTGGCCAGTGGCAGGAGATGCCAATCGTATTGACCGCATTCACAGGGTTGCAAGACCGAAGAACATTCCCCCTGATAAGCCGAGAGACATCATTGGGCGCCTTCATTATTACACTTACAAAGAGCAGCTGATGAGGACTGTTATGCGCTCTCCAAGCCTACCTGATCAGTATGCAGGGGTGTCATTGTTCCCAGGTTTGTCCTCCCATACATTATCGCAGAGGAGGACCACTGTTACAAGTGTTCTGAGACAGCACCAGATCAGGTATCAGTGGGGATTCCCAGCCAAACTGTTTGCTACAAAATATGGAACCAAACATACTATTCTGACTCCAAGACAAGGCCAAGAATTGCTAAAAAAAAGTGGCATCTTGATTCCCTGGAGGGAGGCCCCCCAGATCTTCCTCAAAGAGGCAACCACAGATCCCCAAGCTTTGACCCACCACAAAGAACTAATAACAACATGAGAGCTTCAGCTCCAGAATGGAACCCAGCAGACCAATGCCCACCTCCATGATGGCTGCTCTAAAAGGCTGACTTTTCTTTTGGAAGGAACGTATATCTTTTTCTTTTTTTTTTTTTTTTCAATTCTGCTCTAAAGGAAGCCCATCCCCCAGCAAAAGGGGATGATCTCTACTGGACTCAGTTATATGTATTAAATATGCACTTACCTTGTGGCCCACTGGCAGGTAAGAGACTGTTTATTATCTATTTTATTTGTATCTGTTTTTTGTACATTGTTTTGTTTTCTACTTGTCAGTCCTTAGAAGTTAGGCTATATACATGCAATACATGGTTAACTGTACATGCATGACTAATGGTAACAATAGCATGAGGCGTCCACCCCGGAGACTATTGCTTTGAAAGTTTGACTTTCTTTTTCTCCACTCCTTTTTTTTAAGAGGAAGCTTAGTCCCTGTTGGGGGGGGTGTCTTCTGCTGGACTCCGATATATACTTTGAGACCTATTAGCGGGCCAAAAATTGTTTATTAACTGCTTATTACATGTTTTATGGTCAATGTTTTTGTTTTTGCACAAGGCCATGTTTCTTACTTTGGGGCCACTGTTCCATTGTTTACTATTGGAGTTATGTTATATTAAGGACTCAGGATAATGTATTATGGATGCACTTATCTTGTGGCTCGCTGGTAGGTCAGAGACTGTTTGTTATTTGTTTAATTTGTATCTGTTTGTTTGTTTTTTGCACAATGTTTGTTTTCTAATTGTCAGTCCTTAGAAGGTTGGTTATATGCATACAACACCTGGTTAACTGTACATATATGGCAGTTGGTAATAACAGCATGAGAATTTTAGCTCTAATGTGGAGCCTGGTGGTGCGACATGCGCCCTGGGGACTATTGATTTGAAAGTTTGACTTTCTTTTTTTTTTCTCCACTCTTTTTTTTTAAGAGGAAGCCTAGTCCCTGTTGGGAGGGGATGTCTTCTGCCGGACTCGAAAATACGCACCAAATGTGCACCTACCTTGTGGCCTATTGGTAGGCCAGAAACTGTTTATTAATTGCTTATTACCTGTTTTATAGTCAATGTTTTTGTTTCTACACAAGGCCCTGTTTCTTACTCTGGGGCCACTGTTCCACTGTTTACTACTGGAGTTAGGTTATAATAAGGCAATGTGAGGTTACTTGTGCACACAAAACAGTCCACTTACAGAAACACTTTGGCTCAACTACACTAGAAATCAAGAGTCCTTAGATGCCCCCCCTTTTTTCCCATTTTCTTTACCTTCTCCCTTCTCCCAATGGATGGGATAGGGTTCGAAGGGATCTGGGACCCCCCCTTTTTTTTCTTTCTCTCCTGCCTATAAGATTAATAGTAGCATATATAGTAGTGCTGGCTATTTAGTTTTCTTAGACAAATATTCTCACACTACATTTAGTGTACATTTCTACATCAATGAGGGGAGGCCCTATGCTGTTCTGGTACCCCACCATAACTTTAACCTATTGCAGTCAGGGGTGACTTGTACCCCTCCGCAAACTTAGGCAGCGTAAGGTAGTCTCTGCCCATCCCGGGCTAGACGTCTTGGAATTATCCTCTATCTTCTATCTTTCTTCTTATTTGTCTTTCTCTCGCCCTTTAGATACTTTCATTTCTTTCCCTCTCTCCACATTTCTCTTTATTTAGTCTACCCCCCCTTTTTCCCCCTCTTTTTTTTACCATGAAACTGTGTACATTGAATGTGAAGGGCCATTATTCCCCCACTAAAAGGAATTTACTCCTCAATTAGCTAGGAAATAACAAAATTGACATTGCTTATTTACAAGAAACCCATTGGACAGCGGACAGGGCGACTAACTTTCAAACTCCTTCATACTCTATTTCCATTTCATCCACATACCATAAGAAAGCTAGGGGGGTCACCATTCTTATTTGCAACTGGGTAGCCTATGAACACTTTTATACAGAGAGGGATCCAACTGTGAGATATGTTATCTGTATATGTCGTTTGGATAGCATTCTATGCACACTGGCGGCGGTATATCTGCCAAATACGAATCAGGTTAGTTTTCTCTGAAGACTAATGGGTAAGGTGGAAAGGGTAAAACAAGGACATATTCTGATGGGTGGGGACTACAACATGTTGTGGGATCCTAATAAAGATAAGCACCCTGCGAGGACTGGGAAAGGAATTGATAGCAAGGGTGGTGCGTCCCGTCACTTTAGGGATCTAATATCTCAGTTTTGCCTTTTACGATATATTGAGAGTCTTTCACCCAGATGCTTGCAATCACACTTTTTACTCAGCCCCACATTTATCATTTTCTAGAATTGATTACCTCTTCTGCAACTCCAAGACGTTAGAGGCTATCCAACAGTCGTTAATCATGCCTTGTACGTGATCAGATGATGACGCTGTAATTATACATTTGGACCAGTCTAATGTCCAGAGCCCAAAGGGGAGCTGGCGCTTACCAGATTACCTATTACAGGACATCCATATCGAGTGGAACAGAGACATGATTGAGCATTTGGGGTTTAATGATACTGGAGAGGTGTCTGTTCTAACAGTTTGGTCTACTCTAAAAGCCTATATGAGAGGCCTTTTTATTAAAAGGCTAGCACATTTTAGAAAAAATAAAGGACACACTCTAGCACAACTCTATTGGGAATATTTATCCCTTAGAGAGCAACACTTGCAGCCTGCAAAGCTCCAGAGTGTTAGGAAACAAATAGAGATATTAGAGATTGAAAACGTTCAGCTTAGTCTGAGATGTCTGAAGCTAAAATATTATCACAATGGAAATAAAGCTGACCGTTTGCTCATGCATTAACTAAATCAGAAGACTATAACAAACAGAATTGTATATATAAGGTGAGGTAATGTTAGCTGCTACTCTCCAAAATACATTGGTGCAGCATTTGTAGACTACTACAGCCATCTTTATCAATTTGGGCAACATGATTGTAGGATTGCTGCCCCTAGGGAAACTATTGTGGAGTTCTTGTCATCTCTCAATTTGCCGAAGGTCCCAGAAGAACTTAAGGAGACTCTGTCTCTTACGATCTCCTTAGAGGAGGTCAAAGATTCGATAAAAGTTTTGAAATCCCATAAAGCTCCGGGGCTGCACAGGTTCTCTTCGGTCTTTTATAAGAAGTTGGCGGGTACTTTGAGCCCTATACTCTTAAGAGTTTTTAACCAAGCTTTTGAAGCTGGATCTTTCCCTAGAGAATATTTGGAGGCTGAGACTGTTGCTATTTCTAAACAGGGGAAGGACCCCAGCCTCTGTGAGAGCTACAGGCCAATCTCATGGATTAACCTTGATGTGAAAATATACTCTAAGATTCTGGCCAACAGATTAAATAAACGTTTGCCGCTCCTAGTCCATCTGGACCAAGTTGGGTTCACGGTCGGCCACCAGGGTTCAGATAACACCCGCAGAGTGTTAGATATTCTCACAGATTAGTAGTCTTTGGAGTTACCAATGGTCACCCTGTCACTTGATGCTGAAAAAACATTTGATAGGGTGCCATGGGACTACATGGTTGAGATATTAAACTCATTTGGACTTTTGACTCCTTTTATTAGAGCTATTTTAGCTATCTACTTGGCCTCTTTCACAACAGTAAGAGGGATAGGTTTCTGTTCTAAACCCTTTGACATTTTAAATGGAACAAGGCAGAGTTGTCACCTTTCCCCTCTACTATACATCCTAGTTGTAGAGTCACTGGCAGCTAAGATTTGTCAATGTAAAAATGTCCATGGCCTGTTGATACAGGACACGCTGCATAAAGTGGCCTTATTTGCTGATGACCTGACCCTATTTATTTCAGACCCTGAACACTCATTACCACAGGTCTTTGATATTTTAAGTGAATATGGAAATTTAACATATTATAAGCTTAATTATAACAAAACAGAAGCCTTGGCTCTGAATATTCCTCCCACCCAATTACAGTCTTTAAAAACAACCTATCCCTTTAAATGGTCTACTTCCCAGGTAAAGCATCTCTGGGTTATTCTTTCTCAGGATCCTAAGAAGTTTAGAACCTGGAAAAGTAAATTGTCATCTTTGGAGGTGTCCTGGATGGGAAGGGTCCAGGCCTTGAAAATGATGTTGCTCCCTAAGCTGACTTCTTTCGGTGTATACATTTCCCGGTCCCTGCTTACCTGTTGAACCACTTCCAGACAATACTCAACTCCTTAATCTGGCAGGGAAAACCCTCAAGAGTATCTAGGAAGCAGTTACAGAAATCGTTTCACTCTGGAGGCCTAGCTGCTCAAAATATTAGCCTGTACTATAGGGCAGCAATGCTGTCTCTTGTTGCAGCTTGGGGGGTAACCAAGGAAGACACCAGAGGGTGACATTTTGAACAGCCTACGCTGCCAGCAAATATAATCCTGAAAGACCTAATATGGATACCCCAGCATGCTGAGGTCTTGATGGGAATTAGTAATCCCATTGTTAGAGCAGGTCTGAGGCTCTGGAGAGAACTTAGAAATGTGTAGCAAGTCACCCCACATCCATCACAAATACATTCCCTGAAAGCTTTATTATTCTGCCTCCCTGACTCACACCCTCTTCACTGGCACTCTCTAGGGATACATAGGATCTGCAATCTGTATGGTAGGGATGGCCTGGCGCTCTCTGTGTTGTACCTCTCTGAATGTGATGTTCCCAAAAATCTCTATTTTGAGCACTTCAGATTAGCTTCTATGAAAAGAGCCTGGGGGTTCCCGAGATCGGGATTGAGGGGCTTGACAAAGTGGGAGAGAAAATAGCTTACAGGAAAACCACTCTATAAACCATTAACCATTAATTACAGGACGCTCTTGAACTCCCCCTCTTTTACCAAATCATATCACACGGGATAGAGAAATGGGATCTGGTCATATAGAATCAGACTGGCAAAAAGCTATAGCGGCTACAAAATCTGCTGTCCATTGCATCACTGTATACAAAGTCTTTATTAAATTGCTCCTAAGATGGCACAGAGTTCCGGTAACACTACATAAGATGTTCCCTCAGAGGTCGGCATTGTGCTGGAGTGGGTGTGGGCAGACAGGTACGCAATTTCACATTTGGTGGTGCTGTTCAATAGGGGGACTCCTGCGACAGCTAGGACTGGTGCAGAGACTCACGGTCGATACGGCTCTCTTCCACTTGGGATTGGATGGTCTACACAAACCTGCAAAAACTTTAGGTATTTTAATTTTGCTATCCACAAAACTGGTCATAGCTAGGAACACACATATTTCGCTGAAAATGGTGACAGTGACTGTGATTTATTTATGTAGCATGGAGGAATACTCTTTGAGAACTGAGGGTAGACTTGGACAACATGGTTTAGTGTGGTTGGCGTGGGATGACTGGGAAAGAAAGCAGAAACTCAACATTCTCCCCACATAGCCACTCATATGCTTACTAATCAAATGATTTGTTTTCCCTTCTGAGGGTTCCCCTTCCCCCCTTATTTTTTCTCTCTCTTCTCTTCTTTCCCTCTCTTCCCTCTCCTATTTCTGTTTCTTCTTTCTCTATTTTCTCTTTGCTAGCGCCTTGGACGTGAGTATTCAGAATTTCTGCACATATATGACGAGATGTGTTTTTGTGTTATATATGTTCTAACACTTATAGCATTTTTGTGGTTTTATGATGGTTATTATATTTCTAAATCTTCTATTTTGTTATAACTGTGTTATATATAAGACTTTTTGTATGTTTAATATTGTATGCTCTGAAGATATCCAAGAGGTGTGGTCCTAACTTTAAAACTCAAGCTGCACGAGACTTGGGAAAGGTCTCAGTGTACCATATGCTTATACATGGACACCGTGCACCTCTAATCTGCGGAAACGTAAGATTAGAAGATACAGAATCCAGGGAAGGAAAAAAAAAAGAGGATTCACAGAACACCCATAAAGGATTTCCAAATGGAGCTTGATGCCCCTGTTTCTGCACGAGCCTTTAGGCTCGCCGGAAACAGTAGTTATGAAGATTGCTGCTCCATAAGTTATCCGCTGCCTCTGAGGCTGCGGTCTTCAATCCACCTGATGCTATACGATCGGGCTGATTGACACCCCTATTAGCGGCCTATTGGCCGCAAATCTGCAGAGGGCAGCATTGCACAAGCAGTTCACTAGAACTGCTTGTGAAATGATAAATGCTGACAGCGTATGCTGTCAGCATTTATAGATGTGCGGCGGACATAATACGCTACATCGTATCATGTCCGCCCGCACTTTAGTAAATTCACCCCATAGATTCGTCGATTGGATGCTAATTTGTTAAATTCCTCAATAAAAAATCTATAAATAAAAAAAATAATTGACTTTAACAATCGTTCAGTGGCTCTAAAGGGTATGTTTCCCTCTTGTATGGGTTTGCGATTTTAAATTTGAGTTACAAACTATTCTAATTTACAGCCAAATATTATCTTTTAAAAAAGGACGTATAGCAATTAACAATAAGGGCATGGCTTGATGCTTCAGAGGCTCACGCATTTTGCCTTCATTTTTGGCAAGAGCTTGACCTATAATTACCTCAGTGGATATAAATACATGGTACACACCAAAGCCCTGTTAATTGTTTTGATTGTTACAGTAACCTATTATCAGTGGCATTTAAAACTGAATTGGTATCAGTAAGTTTTACTTTTTAAGAGATGCATATTAGGCCTAGAGACTAGTAACAAAACTAAAAAGCAAGGGCAGCAAGCTGCATCTGTATACTATTACAGCATTTACACTATTTAGATTTCATACATGTTGTATATAATTATTATTCTGTTTCTCTGTGAAATAATAGTATATTTCTCTCTCCATCATAACAGTGTCTGTCATGTAAAATAAATAAATAGGATTTTGGGAAAATATGTTGTAAATAATGCATATTTCTAAATCCAAAAAGACCTTGTTAGGCAAAATAGAAAAGAATGTATTTTTGATATAAACATAGTCCTAGAAGAAGGTCTTGTTGTATTAAACATGTACAAATCTGTAATAGGGAAGAGAATGCACGCCACTGTGATGCATTTGGTGCTAATGTGCAGCTAAATAATACAAAATCGCCATGTCATTAAATACAGATTGGTGAAATACACAGATGAGCTTTTGCAAATCTGTTCCAAGGAGCCCCTCTGCTCATACTGTTCTGCTACGCTGCTCTCCTACTGCTGACCTTCTCATGTTATACACAATCAATGGCTTCTTGGAGGCAAAAGAAATGTCAGGAGGATAAACGGCAGTGATTCTTGACATCATCTCTTACAAAAGTCCAATTGCACAGAAGACAGTGGGATTTTTTTTTTATGTACATTTACTCTTGAGGTACAGATGTGACTATTGATTTGTTTCAGTTCATACACCTTTCTTAAGGCATGACAAGTTAAAGGCAAGAATGGTACTAGGCCTCTGATGTGAAATCCTATGGAATACATTCTGTAAATTACATCTGATAAATTTAGCTGATTTTAGTTTATTCATTTAAACTAACATTTTTTTTATATAATCTAGAATTGATATCACCAGATAATTGTTTTTTGGGTGTTCAATAATTTTGCATTAGAAGCCAAATTAGATATGTTTGCTTAGCCTGAAGAATGGTAACATTAAAGGGACACTGTACCCAAAATTTTTCTTTTGTGATTCAGATTGAACATGAATTTTTAAGCAACTTTATAATTTACTCCTATTATCAAATTTTCTTCATTCTCTTGGTATCTTTATTTGAAATGCAAGAATGTAAGTTTAGATGCCGGCCCATTTTTGGTTAACAACCTGGGTTGTCCTTGCTGATTTGTGGATAAATTCATCCACCAATAAAAAAGTGCTGTCCAGAGTACTGAAACCAAAAAAAGCTTAGATGCCTTCTTTTTCAAATAATGATAGCAAGAGAACGAAGAAAAATTAATAATAGGAGTAAATTAGAAAGTTGCTTAAAATTGAATGCTCTTTCTGAATTACAAAAGAAAAAATTTGGGTTCAGTGTCCCTTTAATATTAATACACAAGTACATTTAACAAACTTTAAATGAGTAATGCAAAACTTGGACTATGTACTATAGAGATTCACAATGATTAGTGCACAGGGCAAGATCGTGCACATATATGGTCTCCTTCAATCTTCTATTCTTTATTCAGATTTATATATATATTTGTAGATCATTTTTCTGTTTATGTGTATACATTTATACTTATGAGCATTCAATAGCACCTGGGTGTCAGTAGAGACATATATATATATATATATATATATATATATAAATTTTATTTTGCCCAGTTTTGAGTTTTGATATACCTACCCGTGTTTTATGTATTATACTACATTCATTATATTCTATATCTTTATTACTATTGACCTTTACACTTATTTCTTATTAGGGATATCTTGGAAAAGGATATTCCGCACTTCTGGTTTATGTATTCTTAGCAGCTGGTATAGATAATATGATCTGATAAATTATACACAAACTTATCTTTGTATTACTAGTACTTATTACCATTACCCAAACAATCTAATTTAGACCAGCAGTGGTATGTTTCTATCGTTTGAAATCTGTTTTTAGCCTTTATTAGTTTTGTGTACCTATTTCAAAAGCTTACTCCTCTGCTTGTTGGAGGGGTGTTCTACTTTGTTCTAATATATAGGTATAGATATGTATTTAAAAAAAGTATAGCAGAAATATATAGCAATATCAATTTTAAAATAAATAGAACATTTTCTCCTATGTGAAGAACATTGGAATGTGAAATATTCATAACTACCTTTTGGTTAGCGCAGTTGGTCTAATGTGGTGTTGGGTTAGCATGTGATCAATAAGGGACATATTTATAAAGCTCCGTATGGAACTTGATGCCTAAAGACTGCTGCTCCATAACCTGTCCATAACCTGTCCGCCTGCTATGAGGCGGCGGACAGAAATGAACACGATTGAATACGATCGGGTTTGATTGACACCCCCTGCTAGCGGTTGATTGGCCGCAAATCTGCAGGGGGTGGCATTTATCGATGTGCGGCAGACATGATACGTACTTTTTTCTCCAGTTTTCACACTGCTTTGAAGTCTATGCAGAGAAGATGGTCACAATATCTGATGTCCTGAAGTTAGCAAACATGGGCTCTTGCTCACACACAAATATTTTACTTTCAACTTGTAATACGCGCACTTACCCACGCACATCAAAAGTTTACGTCTGGCAGTGTTTGCGCGCCACTTGCAATCTTAGTGTATTGCAAGACGGCAAAAAAAATCTTGTAGCAGACTACTGCTTCTTAACTTGCATAAACAGTTTAATAGTCTGAGCGTAAATACTCTTCTTGATTTATAAATATCCCATCTGGATGACAAGACACACTGAATACATGATGCAAAAGTTAACACAAAATAACTTTGATTTATGCAGACAATGAGTTTTAGTTCCAAATGTGTGTTTTGGTAGTTGAAGTAAATATGTAACAAGGCCAATGCCCACAAGAAATGCTAAAATAAAATTAAGAAAATTATTTGTAAAAAAAAAATGTTGCAAATGTTTTATGTCAGTTTCAGTGATGGCAAGAGCATGGCTATTTTGATATCACATAATAAATTTCATAGAAGCATGCTAATTGAAAATGTAAAAATGAATTCTTTCACATCTAATCAAAATGTTAATGAGAATATTTTGTTTACATTCATTTAACAGCACGTCAAGTGCCTTGTCTAAAACATTACAGGCAGGCAGGCACAACAAACCAGCATCCTTTCAAGGTTGTCAGAAGGCTAACCTTGTAACATGAAGTCAATCTTATTTGACATGCTTTAGCAAAGTCAATTCCTATAAATGGATACAGAAAAGTGACATTATTCAGAAACATAAGCATGCTTTTCAACTGTTTCACATGGTAATATAGAAAGGACATAGAAGAGATTATAGCCAGTGAAGATGTTAAACACCAATGCATTCAGTCGAAAACACGGCTGCTAGAACCAAATGACTCTGGCCCAGTACTGGAGTGAACATTTTAATTGCAAATAAATTACTACATCTGATATGGCAAATGGAGACCACACTGTTAAATCAGGAAGACACAGCTGTTGGATTGCATAGCCAAGGCACATGAAGATTTATTTTCATTATGCAAATAACTTACAACAAAGTTTAAAAGCACTAATAAACATTATTGTTTTTTGCTCTTTATTTTAAAATGTGCAAATCTTAGTAAGACATATGTTTACATTCAAATAGCAGTTTTCGGTCAGACATAACTAGTCACATTTTAAGCAAATGTTATCTGTCTATCTATCTCTCATATTCTATCCCTGAATTTTCTAAGAAAAGGGGAGGGACTTGGAAGTCCCAGAGAAATGAGAGATGCCTTCCATAGTAAGCTCTTGGATACAAAATTTCACATGGGAGAGAGAAGGTAAAAATCTCAGGCTGAAAAAAAGTTCAGTTTGCATAAATTACAAATTAAACTCAAATGTTTACACGACATTTTGACTTGCTATTGTTTATATTTTAGTATATATTACTTTTCTGTTAGTTAAAATAAATGTTTTGTGAATTTTGAGCAAACTTCAACTGCATACTTCAGTGAGACCAGCTTGTTTAAAATACTTACAAAATTTTGCAAGACATCAGACATACCCTGGGAACTCCAGACATACCCTTCCTCACACTTTATGGAACTTTCAGCTTTAATTTACAATGGAGCAAATGCAAAGTGCAATGTAATTTTAAAAAGATACACAGAAATATACAAAGAATCGGCTAGATTACGAGTTTTGCGTTATGAGTAAAAAAAGCAGTGTTAAGGCTCATGACGCTGCTTTTTTACTACTGCTGCTATTACGAGTCTTGTAGGTACAGCTGTCACGCACACTTTTTTGGCCTTACCGCAAATCAACTTAAGCAATTTGCGTATAGTCTTTTTTCAATGGGACTTCCATAGCACCGGTATTACAAGCTTTTTTTTGGAGGCCAAAAAGTGAGCGGTACAGCCTATCCCGCAAGATTTGTAATGCATTCTAAAGTCAGTAGTTATGAGTTTTACACTACAAAGCTGTAGCATAAAACTCATTAATAAAGTGTTAAAAAGTACACTTACACCCATAAACTACCTATTAACCCCTAAACCGAGGCCCTCCCGCATCGCAAACACTAAAATAAAAATATTAACCCCTAATCTGCTGCTCCCGACATCGCCGCCACTGTAATAAACATATTAACCCCTAAACCGCCACACTCCCGCATCGTAAACACTAGTTAAATATTATTAACCCCTGATCTGCTGTCCCTAACATCGCCGCCACCTACCTACATTTATTAACCCCTAATCTGCTGCCCCCAAAGTCGCCGCCACTATAATAAAGTCTAACCCTAACCCTAACACCCCCTAACTTAAAAATAATTTAAATAAATCTATAAATAAAATTACAATTAATAACTAAATAATTCCTATTTAAAACTAAATACCTATAAAATAAACCCTAAGCTAACTACGATATAACTAATAGTTACATTGTAGCTAGCTTAGGTTTTATTTTTATTTTACAGGCAAGTTTGTATTTATTTTAACTACGTAGGATAGTTACTTAACAGTTATTAACTATTTAATAACTACCTAGCTAAAATAAATACAAATTTACCTGTAAAATAAAACCTTACCTAAGTTACACTAACACCTATCACTAAAATACAATTAAATAAATTACCTAAATTAAATACAATTAACTAAATTACATACAATTACCTAAATTACCAAAACAAACAAACACTAAATTACACAAAATAAAAAACAAATTACAAGATATTTAAACTAATTACACCTAATCTAATAGCCCTATCAAAATAAAAAATAAAAACTAGCCTAAACTACCAATAGCCCTTAAAAGGGCCTTTTGCGGGGCATTGCCCCAAAGAAATAAGCTCTTTTACCTTTAAAAAAAAAATACATACAATCCCCCAACTGTAAAACTCACCACCCACACAACCAACCCCTCAATAAAACCATAACTAAAAAAAAACTAATCTCCCCATTGCCCTGAAAAGGGCATTTGTATGGGCATTTAGCTTTATTGCAGCCCAAAGCCCTAACCTAAAAATAAAACCCACCCAATAAACCCTTAAAAAAACCTAACACTAACCCCTGAAGATCCACTTACAGTTTTGAAGAGCCAACATTCATCCTCAACGAAGCCGGGAGAAGACCTCATCGAAGCAGAAAGAAGTCCTCAACGAAGCCGGGAGAAGTCTTCATCCAAGCCGGGAGAAGTGGTCCTCCAGATGGGCAGAAGTCTTCATCCAGATGGCATCTTTTATCTTCATCCATCTGGCGTGGAGCAGGACCATCTTCAAGACATCCGGCGTGGAGCATCCTCTTCTGCCAAAGACTACACCACGAATGAAGGTTCCTTTACGTGAGCTTGTATTCTATTGGCTGTTCCAATCAGCCAATAGAATGCGAGCTCAATCCTATTGGCTGATTGGATCAGCCAATAGGATTGAAGTTAAATCCTATTGGCTGATTGCATCAGCCAATAGGATTTTTTCAACCTTAATTCAGATTGGCTGATAGAATTCTATCAGCTAATCAGAATCTAAGGGACGCCATCTTGGATGATGTTACTTAACGGAAACTTCATTCGTCGGGTAGTCGTCGGCAGAAGAGGATGCTCCGCGCCGGATGTCTTCGTTGAGGACTTCTTTCCGCTTCGATGAGGACTTCTCCCGGCTTCATTGAGGATGGATGTCGGCTCTTCAAAACTGTAAGTGGATCTTCAGGGGTTAGTGTTAGTTTTTTAAGGGTTTATTGGGTGGGTTTTATTTTTAGGTTAGGGCTTTGGGCTGCAATAGAGCTAAATACCATTTTAAGGGCAATGCCCATACAAATGCCCTTTTCAGGGCAATGGGGAGCTTAGTTTTTTTTAGTTAGGGTTTTATTTGGGGGGTTGGTTGTGGGTGGGGGTTTTACTGTTGGGGTTTGTTTGTATTTTTTTTTTACAGGTAAAAGAGCTGATTTCTTTGGGGCACTGCCCCGCTAAAGGTCCTTTTAAGGGCTATTGGTAGTTTAGTTTAGGCTAGGGTTTTTTTATTTTGGGGGGCTTTTTTATTTTGATAGGGCTATTAGATTAGGTGTAA